>NC_137455.1:346576152-347176152 GCF_964235325.1 Thermobia domestica
TGGCAATGTGATCGGTCGGACTCCGAGATTTGAACTCAGAACCTTCGAACTGGAAAACCAAAGTCCTGAGGGTTTAAGTATAGGTGAAATCTATAAATTATTAATGTTACGTTGGCCGCCATGTGCATAATTCTGATGCACAAATAGTGGGGTCCAAAATACCCCCAAAATTTGGCTTGGCGGCTAACGTGTTAACCCACATCCTTCCTTGAAGCAACCTGTTCATGCTATATTTACCGTTCATGAATATTCAGAATTCAGATATACTTGACCTATTCCCTAAATCTTTTGATCAAGGAAACAAAATTAATTAAGATTTGGTTGACGTAACGAAATTGCTTATCAATATTTTCTGACCAACAATATAATATAAGTGACTAAAAATATTCAGTATAAATGACCATATATTTGATTAAACTAAACAAATAAAGTAACCATATAAGGGGACCAAATACGTATGATATTCTTTACCAAGTATTTTATGTTTATTTATTTATTTACTTTGGTAGTGAAATCAATTTTACAACACTAACATTCAAATTTCTTTTCCCATCTCTCAAATGAACGTTTAACTCAATTTTGTAGTCTCTGTGAAACAACAGTATCAATCATATTTAGAGTCTAATAAAGTCTGGGAATATAAATAGTGTCATAAAATTTACAATTTCTTTGTAAATAATACAAAGTTCATAAGATGTTTTCCAGTGTGGGATAAAACTTCAGCATACGAAAAGTGGCTTCAAATTGAAAAGGAAAAATGTCCTAGCCCACAGCAGCGTCGGACGGCGATTCAAAGCATATCTCCCTTACTCATCGAAATTTCAGGATATAGTGCAGTTAAAGATTGCCTTTTTGGTGATTGCAGCTTCCGGGGTAGGTAGTTATTGGAATACTCCTTTGCTCACGGCGGCTTCAGAGTTGGTATTTAAGGAAATCTCCGTAACCCAAGGCGGTCTCTGAAGATAGTTTACAAAGGTGAGAGATCAGCACTGGAAATGATGCATCTGTCCTCTTCAGGTCCTCTTTTATGGATGTCCTCTGAAGGGGAGGTCCTTGGGGAGTGGGTCGGCCATAATCGGTTTCTTTCCGAACCAACTTCGTGTCCTTCTAGTATCCTCCTTCCATCGTCTGCTGCCGATTATATTTTGAACAAAGTAATAAATGTTCGCGATCGGAGCATGTGTTTATAGTAGTTATTTACATGTGAGGGCGTGGAACCTTACAATCTATTTTTACTATATATTAAAAAAAAAACTAGTATTGCAATGTTAATATTCTAACAAATGTACAAAATAATAATTTGCTTGCACACTGGAGACGAATGTGATTCTACTTGTATAGTTGCAATGTTCATACTGTAGCACATGTAACGGCTGCAAGTACGCTGTAGAACTAGAGAAATAACTATTTAAGTCAAGAAGAAAATTGCAGATTAACTTGTATGTTCAACAATATACTGGTACTCGTCTTATCATTACAATTGTTAATGTCTTATAGAGAGGAACCTGAATAAACATCAAAGGAGTTAAAATGAACTATACAGAAGCAAAGAATATAACTATAGGTTATTTTTCTTGTTTCTTGAAGTATCTAAAAAAAATTCAAGGTTTGTATTGTAGTCAGAGAAAGCGTTTTAGCGATACAATTAGACTAAATGGGAGGAAGAAACGTTATAACGGTTCTTTAATTATTGAGCCATTAAAATACATCAATTTATCTTTTATAGGGGTATGTTTAGTACAAGGGGTCCAGAAGCACGTAAAAAACACAAAATTTACAGGAGAAATGAGTGATGCAAGTACTTAGACGTAACATAACGTAACCAAATCTAACCTAACCTAACATAAACTAACGTAAGCTAACCTGAACTAACCTAAACTAACGTAATATTAGTAGAAATAAGCGAAATTCTATCATTTTTTGGAAAATTATGCGGGACTCCTACACTAATATAACATAAACTAAACTAACCTAACGTAACCTAAACTAGCCTAACCTAACTTAAACTAACCAACCCTACCCTAAACTAACCGAATGTGAACAGGAATTACCAAAATTGTAACATTTTGTAGAGAAAAGAGCTGGACCCCTTCTGCTAAACATAGGCCCTTTTATATAGTTAGTTTAATAAATATAAATGAGAAGTGTACAGTTTACCTCTACACACTTTTTTTCAAGATGTCTACATTGTTTACTGAATAAATCTATATATTTTTATGTTGCCATGACGACGACAAAACCTTTGAATTTCTTTATATATTAACATTATTATTTTTTCTTTCTCTTCTTCTAATAACCGAATCAGCCTAGTACATATTTAAAATGCATTATGGCCCAAGATTACAAGTAAATAATGATTTACAAGTAAAATAACAAGTAAAATATACAACATACTGTTGTAACGTGGGTCTCAAAAATGCGTAGTATCCGGTAGAAATTTAGTATGTAGCATACTCTGGTAAATTTAGTGTGTAGCATAGTTGTGTAAATTCTCATTTCTCCGAACAAACAGCTTCTAAAAGTATTTGTGTACTGCTGCCACATACGAAAAGATGTCAATATGAAGCTTGTTTTATGAGCGTGTAAAGAGGTCGTGTGTATCGAGAAAATATTCAATTATAATCCACGGTTATTTATGGGAGCAAGTTATGTGGAATTTATTACAGTGTCTTCAAGTATATTATCTTAAGTTTTCGGACATATATAACTTCATATATCTCACAAATCCCATGTGAATGTCTGTAGTTACATTTACCATTACTAACAGCTAGCGGATTAGTTTATACAGCTGTGTAAAATTTCAAATTTCTTTCTAAAATAATAATTCTAACATATAAAGAAATACATTAGTATGCATTTCCAACACAAATATATCAACATGATTTTTGTTCGGAATTCACCTTAAAGTATAGAACGACGCCTCATACAGCCTCACTGATGAAAAGGGGTGTTAAACTTCCACAAATTTCAACAGAGAACAAGGAAGTGTCTAACACAAGCGATTTTCATATTCTTCTCTGTTATCAAGTGGCTATAGCGTATGCCGTTTTCTGAATGGAGACCATTGAAGGCGTTACTCTGGCTCAGATTCACTTTAAACTCTATGGCTCGTTCTACCAGTCAATTGACAACTATTTTTATTGCAAAGATTCTCTTTTGTTTAAATGGACTACTGAAAATAAAGAAAATACCACCTATTCTCAATTTGCGCTCAAAAATACGTTTGTCAACTGCAAGAAAATTAACTTACTTCTGGTGCGTGGGGTTCCTGGTTCGATTCCCGAGTCAACTAAGTTTGTGGTGAACTACAACGTGTCCGTAGGTTTTCTCGGTATACTCCACTTTCCTTCCAATTTCTCATTCCACCAATTTTTTCCATCATCATTTACTTGGTTTAATGATCATCTCTCTTAGCCTAAAGCAGAAATACGTGTGACGTTAACCGGAAAGATTTCAAAATAATAAATAACACGTCAAAAGTATTCATTGGGTTGCACACTGACTTGTCCAGACAGTAAATTAAAAAGAAAATACTTCCGTAGAGAGGTGTTATCAGAAGTTAATTCAGTAAACAACTTTTCGCTCATTCTGACAATCGTTTCTTATTCTTAATTAAGATTAATCAAATATTATGGAAGATGTACGGAAAACATATTTAAAGATTTAGAAGCACAGTTTAGAATGTAGGAATTGTAAACAGAATTTGAGGGCATGCAATAGTAAATGAGAATCCGAAAGAGTATGAGTTACAATGTAAAAGCGTTAGCAAATGTATAAAACAATAAGTTTATTTAAATATCTTAATTGTAACTATCACAATTATTACTTTTTTCTTGTAAAATTTATTGAATTAATAACAGTAAGACAAGAGACAGTCGAGCAATTATGCCGAGTTAAGTCTTGTAATGTCTAGGTACGTCGTTTCTGAACCTAGATTTCATTACAAGATAAGCATTCTCTCAAAATTCTTGATATCCTATAGGCAATACACGCTAACTAAAGGTATTTGTAAAGCCACGAACATCAGTCACGGAATAGAATTGAAGGTATAAATGAGGACTATCTCAAGGGAATCTGAAGATCTTGACTATCTTGAAGATAGAAATGAGGACTATCTCTATTGACGTCAAAATAGATGAACGCCTGAGAAAGGACGCCATTCAAATAGATTAACGAAGATCAGATAGTAGAAAATGGATCATTTGATCTTAGTATCAGTCATCGGACAGTCAAAGACAAACATCTATTGCTAGTTTTACTATTGCAAATGTATATTTGGTTTAAAAGATGGTCATTTGTATCTTTAAGATGAGCCTTCTAAAAGAAACAGTTTATGAACATTGTTGCACAATAGACTAAGTAGATTCGATCACAACAATATTTTCTTTTCCCTTTCACTTATTGCTTACAAGACCATCTTTATTGAAGAAAAACATCAAAAATCATTAGCAACATTCTGCAACTTTTTGGCCATGGTGAGGTAACCCAGCGGATATAGAGACAGTTTGCAGTTATGACGTTGACCTTCAACTGACAATTGAGTTTCATCTATTGGATCTATGTAATGGAAAACCAATAGTGATGTGATGAATATGCATGTACTTGCTTTCCTAATAATCAGGTATATTTCGAGACTGCTGAAAAGTCACTCATATTTGGTTTTACTAGTTATGTTAATACAAGTGTTCCACTATATCCACCAGCCATAGCCAAACCCCATAATTCTATACACGTGCACGTTTAATCTGTATAATATTAAGCCTGTTGTTTCTTCAGAATGCAAATTGTGCTTGTCTCGCAATTTGAAAATAAATATCTCATGATTAAGATAAGTTCAATCAACTATTAGAGGACAATTGTAAACAGTATGCCCTACCAGTCAGAACGATGGCAAGCTGTACAACAATATTTGTTCATTTTTAGGAGAAATGTCTCAGTATTTTAAAACGTGTCCGCTGTAAAGAACTAACGTAAAATTTTAAGTTTCCATTTACGAGATTTGTTCATTCCCACAAAAATGAGAAATTAATAGTGTGGGATTTGGGATATCATGGATGACAAATAAACAAAGTGGTAACAGTCTTTCCGGGATAACATTACTACGTTGTACAGTACTAGGAGATAATATTGCTACGGAGCAAGGTTATAACTAGAGGTTTGCAAGTCCCTGGCAATCTTTTACAGTGGTTTCCCTTCTGTTTGTATAAATGATAACTGACATCTTTACAAATTTTACGTGTATAATAACTGAATTATTTTTATACCCCGCATATTAGAAATACACTATTTTTTTTTAAATGAAATGAAATCTTTAAGGTTTCCGCCCAACAATTAAACCTACTAAGCTAAAGGAGACGGTAATGAGAAATGAATCTAATGATGGAATGAAGAAAGTGGGAGGAAACGGGAGAACCCCGAAGAAACCCATGCACCACAAAACACACTTGGCACGAGCTGGGATCGAATCAAGGATATCATGCACCAAATGTGGACGCTCTACCACTGAGCCACCGCGACGCTATTTTAAATATAACTTACATGCAAAATATAAAATTCGTTTCTACGTTATTTTTACCTTTGTTTTTCTTAACATCTCTAACTTCCTGCTTTGGCTTCCGCAAAGCTGTCTCTTGCTTCTCTTGCTTCCAACATCTCAGCCAAAGACTGCTCGATCCACAGAAGTGCTACTCTTTTCAATATTTCGTTGCTTATGGTGCTCCTCAGATAATATTTTGCTTATGGTAAAATTTCTTAAAGACCATAAATAAATTCACAATTATGGCAGTAACGAAAGATCTTAAAGGGTTTCTTATAGGCCGTAACGATAAAGCTCACCTCTGATGCTATGGATCGTTGGTTAGATCTCTACTACATCCGTGTGCGCTTTGTAAAGGACAAACACGGTATGTGTGTTTTATTTAAGATTTTCCCGTTTTCTCGCACTGTCTTCATTCCATCTCATCATTATCCGTCTGGCATGGACAAGTTATCCAAAGGATTTACAAATTAAACTCTAGTTTTATGTTTCCGGTCAGATGTAAATGGTTTAGCAGTCTTAAAACCGCATGGTTCTGTGTCACTAAAACAATCATGTAACAAAATTGCAACCACTCAATAGAAAATCCTCAATGTTACCGATATGTTGATACGTGAATAAATCCTATATACATTAAAACATTTAACCGTAATATCCTGACCCTGTTTTCTAGTGGCTTACGTCTGGGAATTGGTATGACCCACTTTCCGTCATTTTGACTGGCATTTTCCAAGATAATATCTTAACAACACATATATCGCAGAATATTCCCAGAATATCCCGTTTAGATTCGGTGTTGAATACCCGAAGGGTAAAACCGAACTTTTCCGTTTGACTACCTTTCTTCACTTTAAGAATTTATCTTAGCACCTAATTGAAAGAGAGAAAAACCTGATTTCATATTTAAGTTTAGTGATCTTGGTTATCGAATAAAATCTGGTAACTCTAAAGCAAAATAGAGTTCAGTTTATTCATTAAGGACTCTCTATTAATATAAGGGCACTCAGAGAGAAACTATTTCAGATCTTGTTTCAGTGACTACATTTATTGGGAAGTTTCATATCCTGTGACTCTGTCATAAGTAAAGAAATAACATTGAAACAGAAGAGAAGATCTGTAAATTATCCCAATTAAGGTTAGTGTAAAGGGACAAGTTTTGCCGATAGATGTCACTACTGTCTTCGTATCTGTCCCATGTATTCTTTACCTTTCACGAAAATTTACAATTTCTTTTATAAATTTCAACCTAGAGACTTCAAATTTCTAGAGAAGGAACTTCATAACCTAATTAAGAGAACAATCCGTGCCGATTTTTTATTTAGAATTTTCTTCATTGTTGAAACAGTTCCATTGCTAAAGCTTTTGATATTCTTTCAACAATAAAGCAATTTCAATAATGAAGAAAATTTTAAATAAAAAATCGGCACGGAGTATTGTCTTCGATAGATTATGAAGTTCCTTTTCTAAAAATTTGAAGTCTGTAGGTTGAAATTTGTAAGAGAAATCGTGAATTTTCGTGAAAGATAAAAAATACATGGGAGATACGAAGACTGTGGTGTCATCTATACACGGAGCGTGGGCTCGTGTTCAATCTTCGTAAAGGATTTATTCAACGCTGTGATTCGGAGAAAGTTTATCACATCTGTCAAGAAAATCTCATAGATTTTTTAAAGAGTCAATATCTCTAACAGTCTATTTCATGTTAATTTTATATTTGTTTGAGCCAAACGATTAATGGAACTGTTATTAACATCTTGGAATTAACATCTATTGGTATCTAGAGCAATTTATTTCTTTCTACAATTTCTTTCTACAGTAGGCATATGATTTACAGGCTCCCTTATTATTATTTACTTTCTTGCCAGAGACACACCGTCGTGGTTTTGAGCTCACAATACTGATACAGTTCTGAATTTAAAGAAATTTTGTTTTCCGAAGGGTTATCAAGACAAAATGGTTCGATCAGTTAGTCTGCACTTTATATGAACACTTGTCTACGCGAAGAAGAGCCGGGTGGAACAAGGTGATGTTTTGAAAAAAAAAGTAATTGTTTCAATGTGACTCTATTTTAGCAGAGGCTATAGGATGATATGTGCACTTGAAAATGGGATTTCAAGCACGCTAGTGCATCAGATACTCCCTCACCGCCGGGAATCGAATTCGGACGCTCCTGCCTTAAAAGTGTACGTTCTAACCTGTAGGAGTCGTCTTTCAGAAAAAACGGTTCCGGGGGGGCACTGGTGGAACTATTCTATTTTTTAATTATATTATAGACATATTATTTTGGTCTCTTCCGGGGGCACTGTCAGAGCTCCGGGAGGAGGGGAGCAAGTAGCAATGAGAACTATTATTGTATCGAAATTACAAAATAACATCTTTAACGGGAAAATTGAATAATTATAATGTCCTATCATCAACTATCAGAAAAAAATATGGTTACTCGTTTCAGAAACTGTTCCCAGCAATTTCTGAAAATGTGATTAAGAAGTATTATACATCACTAGATGTCTTCAGTAACTGGTAGTAAAAATCTATTTCAAAGTCAGTCGAATATAAAGATAAATTACCACGTAGCTCTCAGAGCCAATCATCAAATTATTAAGAATGTTCAAGTGTAAATAGCCTGTATTGGAAAATTTGGTAATAAACAAAATAAATTAAACTAAATGTAAGTTTTCAGCAGTGAAATTTGTCGCAAAAGGATAGTGTACTGGGTAAAGAACATGCAAGTAAGTAAAAATAATAATGTTGCGTAATGGTTTGAGAGGTAAAAATCGAGAATTTTTCTACACTTATATTTAGATTCTGTGAGCCAAAGTGGAGGATCAAGCAAAGTTTTATTTTCATCCGATACATGTTAACCACTAGAGGATGCTCGGTTCCATCTAACGGCGTGATGTGTAACTTCCAGCACTTTTTAAAGTACAAAATGGGATATGAATAGCTACCTTTTACCCATGGAAACGTTATTGGACTTACAATCCAGTAACAAACTTATCCAAGAAAATCAATCTACTTATATTAGGAGAAAAATAATTCAAAAAATTGCTTTCGTTCAAGAGTATGTGTCTGTTCAAGAGTAACGGACGGATTCAAGTCTCCGTTATCCATTAAGATGTTAACGGTTTTACTCTTTAGTAAAGAACTTGGCCAAGATAATCAATCTAGCTATCTATCAGGCTAAAATAATTCAAAAGTTCGCTTTCATTCAAGAGTTATTTGTCCGTTTAAAAGTAACGGACGGATTCAAGTCACCGTTACCCATTAAGATGTTAACGGGTTTACTCTTTAGTAACGAACTTGGCCAGGATAATCAATCTAGCTATCTATCAGGCTAAAATAATTCAAAAGTTCGCTTTCATTCAAGAGTTATTTGTCCGTTTAAAAGTAACGGACGGATTCAAGTCACCGTTACCCATTAAGATGTTAACGGGTTTACTCTTTAGTAACGAACTTGACCAAGATAATCAATCTAGCTATCTATCAGGCTAAAATAATTCAAAAGTTCGCTTTCATTCAAGAGTTATTTGTCCGTTTAAAAGTAACGGACGGATTCAAGTCACCGTTACCCATTAAGATGTTAACGGGTTTACTCTTTAGTAACGAACTTGACCAAGATAATCAATCTAGCTATCTATCAGGCTAAAATAATTCAAAAGTTCGCTTTCATTCAAGAGTTATTTGTCCGTTTAAAAGTAACGGACGGATTCAAGTCACCGTTACCCATTAAGATGTTAACGGGTTTACTCTTTAGTAACGAACTTGACCAAGATAATCAATCTAGCTATCTATCAGGCTAAAATAATTCAAAAGTTCGCTTTCATTCAAGAGTTATTTGTCCGTTTAAAAGTAACGGACGGATTCAAGTCACCGTTACCCATTAAGATGTTAACGGGTTTACTCTTTAGTAACGAAGTTGACCAAGATAATCAATCTAGCTATCTATCAGGCTAAAATAATTCAAAAGTTCGCTTTCGTTCAAGAGTTATGTGTCCATTTAAGAGTAACGGACAGATTCAAGTCACCGTTACATATCAAGATGTTAACGGATTTTCTCTCCAATAACGAACTTGGCCAGGATAATTAATCTAGCTAGCTATCAGGGGAAAATAATTAAAACATTTACTTTTGTTCAAGAGTTATGTGTCCATTTAAGAGTAACGGACGGATTCAAGTCATCGTTACCCATTAAGGTGTTAACGGGTTTACTCTCCAGTAACGAACTTGACCAGAATAATCAATATAGCTATCTATCAGGGGAAAATAATTTTAAAAATTCGCTTTCATTCAAGAATTATCGTGCAGAGTAGCATGCATATGAACGTACTAAGAGACCAATTTTATAACTCACTGTGTGATTCCAAGTACTAATAACTATTTATGATACTGGTATTCTACGGTCATCAACTTCTGATGTAACAAGCTAACGTATGAAACAGACCCGTATCCAAGGGGGTCTAGGTGGGCCGGGTTCTCCTACATCTTTGCTAGCCCCCTAAAATATTCACAGTAGGCTTGCAAATCAACTATAATATGGTTGGATCGTGCCTCCCCTAACTTCAGCCGGGGCCCCCTACATTTTGGGGCTGGCTACCGGCCTAGTAAGAAAATACCTAACTACCCTGATGTTTCTCATGTGGAGACAGAATTTATGGACATAAAGAAAATAGACTCTGTGTTAATTCTTAGCTAGACTGCGCGCAATGGACAACAATGTTATGTATTGATATAAAACATTGTTTTATTAGCACTTTATACAAGAAATCAAAAAGTCACTCAACCCATTGCATCAATATTTAATCTTTTGTTACTATCGTTGCAGATAATTCAGCTAGAAAAAACATTTGCGGCGCATGCCCAGCATCTCCACCAAATGCCGTGTTGCGGGACCATCAGTTAGTAGCTCAGAATATTATCTCTAAATACTTATAAAAGAGATGTAACATGAAGGGATGAAAACTGATGCCCAACACGGTACACGGTTTACTATAAAGGATATGTTTGAATTTCAATGAAATTCAAATATTTCAATCTTATAAAAGTGACTAATTAAGGGAAAGGTAAAAATAGAGAGAGTTTTAAATTGTAAAATAAACAAAGAGCACTAGCCTGAATTATTTATATTAGACTGGCGTCGTCCTCGTCATCTGGATCGAGCGATGGCTCAGTGGTAGAGCGTCACCTCTGGTGCTTGGGGTCCCGGGTTCGATCCCAGCCCCCACCAAGTGAACTTTGTGATGGACAAACCCGTGTGCTTGGGTTTCCTCGGGCTTCTCCCGTTTCCTCCCACTTTATTCATTCCACCATTTCATTCATTACTCATTATCACCGTCTCCTTTACCCTTACCGGCATAACCGTGGGATGTAAAACTCAAAGATTTCATTTCATTTTTTTTTTTTATCTGGATCGATGAATGGATCTTTCTGAACGAAATTGGAAACACTGTAGCCAGCTGACAACTGGAACCTAATCCTGTCGAGCTGCTAGGGGCGTTGAGTTTTCTTCTATGATGAATATCCAATGAGGTAGTCCTTCATGTCTACTTCACTAATCAGGCGCTCTAACAAAGAGGATCTGCGGTGAGGAACTCACATAATGGTATTACAAAGACATGGAGTTGGTAGATCTCCAATAGTGCCTTGTGCTTCTTCTCACGACCCTGCACCTATCCAAACTTCAAGGGGAATACCCCTCTGTACGTCTCCTCGGTAGTTTTGTTCAACAGAAAATGATGAGTCTTGCGATCAGTGAACTAGGAAGCATCAGGCTAGGTGGAAAGGAAAGCACGAAAGTAGAAAGGGAAACTAGTTTTGTTTATTAGCAGCTTTGGTAATCACAATGATGAAATACATGCTTAATTAAGTTGTCTACGAATGGACATTATGAATACAAGATTTGTATAGATATAATTTAAAGTTCAATGATTCTGTTAAAATTTAGTTGTAGCTAGAACATAATCTGATAAAATAATAAGAATTAAATTTAACAAATTAAGTCAAAAGTATGATACCCACAACTATACGTTACTTCACACTTGGGTAGGCACCCTGGAATAAATCAACCATTAAATATCTGTACTACAAATTAAAAAAAAAAAAACAGTTTATAATGCTCAAACAGCATTGCCATGACGAACTTAAATTAAATTAATTTTGAATCAATAACTAATGACGTAATAATTATTGAATCAATAACTAATGATACAATAATTATTAAATCAATAACTTGTATCGGTATTAAATCAATATTGGTATTGATCAATACTAATATCATCTCTCTGTCTTACAGTTCCCGAGATATGGCTCCTTAAATCTTACGAAATCGGAACCTTTTTGATGAATATCTCGGGAACGATAAGAGTTACGCGAAAAATTTCAGACAGTTTTTGATGCTCTATCGCATGCATTGCTCAAAATTGAAAAATTCGCAAATAACAGACAAATAGACGACACACGCATGCACACACACAAACTCACACAGACATAGAGAGTACAGTTACGAACTTTTTTAAATTAGCTGAAAATAGGATGCTATAAGGTGCCCTCGAAGTGGCTTTCATCGAGAATTTATTGACCGATATCAGTGTTACAGGGAAAAATGGTCTATAGAAGTCCTTGCGCAAGTTGTCTATTCAGAATGGTGTGTCTTACTATACAACACAACGCATATGTCATGGTTCAGAACGTTTTCATGGTGATCACAAGAGTACACATACGTGAAGCTGTAAATGGTGCCCATTTCCAACACCTTTTGTGATAACTCCACTAGTTGAGTGACCTTTTTAATCACCCTACAATTATAGCTGTTGCCAGCTTTGATCATATTGCTTGTGCGGATGTTAGAAAACTAAGCTAAGACGTAACATCTTCGTTATGTCAAAGTCCAGTGAAATTCAGTACCTCTATCCACAGAAATCTGAAGACTACGCTGAGGTCTCGGAATGTTTAGTGTTCATTGAAACTTTGTGAGGAAATTAGAGTTATATTCGAATTTCGGAGCAGTAAACTCTCATCTAGAAAACGAATGTTGTCAGTCAATACACTGACCTATATGGTCCAATGTTACTTCTCTAACTGTTCACCTATGCTGTTGTCAACAGAAACCAATCACTTATAATCAGTTGATATACTTTGTGTACATACCAAGATTACGAACTAATTTCAATGGAGTCAGACATATGTCAGGGTTGTCAGAAGTACTTCTTTTACGTGAAATTTCTTGCATATAGACAATTTCATTAAAGAAAATGAAAAGATAAGTTGAACCTTATCAAATTTGTCTGAGACATTGGTTGGTTTGGATTGGAGTTGTTCCTCTTAGTATTAATGTTATATCAGACGTGGACTTAACAGCTTAAAGTGATATGCAAACCACATGAGTTCCTACCAGGAATCGAACCTAGGTCTAGGAAGCCGAAGGCGTTATGCTAAGCATATAACCATGAGGAAACTTTTAAACCGTCTTGTGCACTTTTTTTTTAATATATCGCGTCCAATATGTGGAACTATCTATCATAGGATCAGATATTAAACAATCAAGATCTAACTTAATTATTCTCTTTCGAAAAGGAAAAAATAAACAGTGAACATTATATAATATTTTAAAAACAAGTTAGAGTGTAACTTTTTCCTTCTTTACAGAATTTTTAATACTTTAGATATATAGGGCATTCTGCAGAGTCGTTCTGACGTTTGAATAGTGCCGTACTAAAGAGTTCCTCAAACATATGTTTCCTGCAGTAGTCAGGCCTATAGTATGACGCTAATCATACGTCAAAACGACTCTGCATAAGGCCCATAAAGTTTTTCTGGTATCAGGACAAAGTTCTTTATGGCTTAATTTTTCTGGAGTCTCAATTTTACTTCTCAAATCGTAATAATTCTTTCAGAGATTGTAAAGAATAACAAAATAAGGAGAGAATAAGGAATACTGGGCAAATTAGTTATCAAGTTATATTTCTACAACAACATATTTATAGACATGCGACAATAATTTTGGACATGAGTGTACAGTGACGCAGAAATAAGGTCATGTTTCCCTCGTTACACCTCATGCCGGGGGATCAGGAAGTGATGGAAAGCTCTTCAAAAGACTTCATCATCATTGCAGAATTCAGTTACAATGGTGAGTTAATCATCTGCTACGTTCCTTAAAAATGAGTTATGTAATGCAGAAACAATGTTTGGGTTCTAAGATTTCAGTGAAGTAATGTTGTCCACGAGGCTTGAGGAATTTATCGCTTCACCTCGAATTTTGAATGTACTTCTCGTTTTCTTGTTTTCTACCAAGACAAGAAATTTATCTTTTCGTAAGCAACATGAAAATTCATTAACATACTTCTGTGTCATGAGGCAGTTTGTCGACACCATAAGGCTTTAGGAAATTTACAATGGCCTGAACTGTAGTCCTGACAATTAAACGTATCTTCATCACTGCTTTCGATTCGTTGTAGTTTTTTCAGCAATAAGACCACATGACATGGCCCTAGTTTTTAACCTTTCGAGCTAATTGCATAATGCTAACTAGGTATATGTGCGTACAGAGTGTGTCACCGTTGAGAAAAGACAACAATCTGCTAGTTAAAAGTGCGTTTTGCTACGGAACACTTATTATTTTTAAGTATCCTGCCTTTACTTGAGAACAAGATCCTGAGACGAATATTCGGACCCAAGAGGAACGGGAATGGGGAATGGCGGAAACTTCATAACGAGAAACTACATAATTTATACGGTTTACCCAACATTGTTAGGGTAGTCAAGTCTAGGAGACTTAGGTGGGCGGGTCATGTAGCCAGAATGGAAGAAAGTAGAAACGCTTTCAAAGTCTTGACTGGAAGACCAATCAGAAAACGACCATTAGGAAGGCCTAGGCGCGGATGGGAGGACAATATTTGATGGATCTCGCAAAGGTTGGAATACAAAGTAGAAACTGGATGCAGTTAGCTAAGGATAGAAATCAGTGGAGAGCTTTTGTGAACGCGGCATTGAACCTTCGGGTTCTATAGGCCATAGAGTTAGTTAGTTAGCTAGTATCCTGCCTTTTCGCCGGTCCTGGAACTAAAGAGTTTTATTTTTTATTATTATTATTTTAGGTTTGGGCCTGGGAATTTTCGAGATCTTGTATCTCCTAATATTTCCTTCTATTTTTCAAATCATGGATCAATTGTTATCTTCTTCCTCCTATTTCTCGCTTTCCTTCCATCTTTCAATCTATGGCGCTATGAAGGAGACAATTTCTTCGGAAAATGTGTCCAATTCAACTGACCTTTCTGCGAAGGATGCTGGTAAAAGCATCCTCTTCTACACAATCCATTTTCAAATATCCTCGTTTGTTACTCCTCTGATTCATATTTTCTTCCCCATCTTCCTCCAACATGATATTCCGAAGCTCTCTAAGTGTTTTTGCCTAACTTCCGTAGTGTCTAAGTCTCTGAACCGTACAGTACAATACTCCATACATAGCAC
This sequence comes from Thermobia domestica, assembly GCF_964235325.1. Taxonomy (NCBI): domain Eukaryota; kingdom Metazoa; phylum Arthropoda; class Insecta; order Zygentoma; family Lepismatidae; genus Thermobia; species Thermobia domestica. The sequence goes on from NC_137455.1 coordinate 346,591,154, forward strand.
TTAACAAACTTCTTCCTTAGTCCAGTATTGAGCCTGGTAGTTAAAAGTGATCCTTTCTTGTTGAATGTTTCTTTGGCTATGGTAATTCTTTGACTTGATGTCTTTGGTGCAGTAAGCGTCTCTCGTCACAATACTTCCCATATACTTGAAATTGTCGATTTCGTCAAGTTCTCGTTGTTCTATTCTGACGCGTTTCCACGTGATATTGTGATGACATTCTTTCGATTTTGATTTCCATTCCATATAGTTTCCCAGTGTCGGCTATTTTGTCAAACATCACATGTAGTCCTTCTTCGGTTCTAGCTATAATAACAATGGAACATTTAAAAAAAAATCTTTTTCTGCTGTCAATTATTAGCGGAAACGAACATAATGCTTTTTATCGCCAAAAAAATCGTTTTGATTTTTTTCAGAAACTACGCATTGAGAATTTACTCTCAAGAATTTGAATCTTCTTCATCCCGATATGATTTATCTACTGATGTGTGTCTGTCTTTTATTTGAACAATATCCTAATTAAACAGAAATTAAAATTGAAGAGTTAATGGTAATTTAAGGGTATAGACTATCTTATTAATCATACTGTTGTGACCCCGCGTAGCGTAGTCCCTAACGCTCTTGCCTGTGGTGTGAGCGGTTCTAGGTTCGATTCCCGGTGGGAACACTCGGTCGAAAAAGTGTAAAAATATTTTCCAGGTCAGCTCTCTTGACAGAGGTTTTTCTGGGTTTCCATCATTCACAGCAGGCAAATGCCGGGATGATACCTAACGTAATAGTTTAGGTCTCTTCCTTACTTTCTCATTTCTTTCTGTCTTCCTTTTCACCAGATAGTGTGCTTGCCGAGGGATGTCATCCCTTATGTACGTAATGCTGTAAATGGTCTTAGATGCCGATAGCCCTGAACTCTAATTCCTAATCCTAATCCATTAACCATACTGTTATCTTGGTAGTGTTGAAATGAAATGAAATATTTGAGTTTTACGTCCCACGGTTATGCCGGTTCGGCTAAAGGAGACGGTGATGATGAGTAATGAATGAAATGGTGGAATGAAGAAAGTGGGAGGAAACGGGAGAACCCCGAGAAAACCCACGCACAAAGTTCACTTGGCGGGGGCTGGGATCGAACCCGAGACCCCAAGCACCAGAGGTGAACGCTCTACCACTGAGCCACCGCAATGCAATGTTCATTAGAGTCTTCTACAATCCCAATTCTATGCTATCCATTTCATCAGGCCCGTATCCACAGGGGTCTAGGGGGTCGGGCCCCTAAATTTTTGCTGCCCCCTAAAATTTTCACGGTAGCCTTGAAAATGAACTATATATATAATATGGTGATATACTATATTATGGTTGGATCGGGCCCCCCTAACTACTGCCGGCCCCCTAGATTTTTGGGCTGGCTACCTGCCTTCATTTCATCATCATCAAAAACAATTTCTTCATCCTCAATGTCTGATTCAGACGTAGTTCAGTTATCGAATTAAAATCAGAAATTCAATTATTTTTGCGTCTTAGACCATATTAAAGGAAAATTATTCTTACGAAGCTTTTGAGATGGCACTGCTAAGAAGGGAAACGTAGCTTGCTAAATTGTATCAATTTTAAAGTGAGAAGCAACAAAATTCCTTTTAAGAAATCTGCTTTAAGAACGTGAAGTGTTTTAGTCGAAGTAACATCTACTCTCGTAGAGACCGATTTCTGTAGAAACAACCAGTCTTACTACCGCTAGCACTTTCGTACTAGATTTAGTACATTCACCAGGGGCGAAAATAAGGACCCCGGGAGGCCTCAAGTCATCAGGGGCCCCAAATCGTGAAGTGGGATAAAGAGGAGGGGAGGCCCCCAAATCTTTAGTTACGCCACTGACATTCACCATCAAATCTAGTGCTTTACTTTTCTTGTTTTTTCGTGAATACACTAGGGAGAGAAGAAGGAAATTTCACTCTTCCTGATAACTATTTCTTGCTGCTTTTTTTTTTCCAATAGTGGTATTTACAAGAGCTGAAGTGGGACATAGGTGTCGTCTGGTAGCCTCTTTCAACTAATAAATGAACACAATAAACATTAATACATATTTGGTGATCCCTTTAAACAGTGGGCTATTATTGAATAGAATTCGGTTTTCTCAATAAGCCCATTTTGTGATATTTCTTGTTTTCTCCCGACATCTGTATTTGTCATAGTGAGTTCTAATAAGACAATTAAGCAGATATTCCGCTAGGATTTTTAATTTGGGGGTGTAAAGTCAAAAATGGGAGGGTGTAAGTTCTTTGTACGGTTTATATCGAATTTTGACTGTAAAAAATTTGAAGTTGGAGGTTCTTTCAAAAATGTGGGTGGTCATTTCCCTACCCACATGGGAGGGAGAGCTGCTGGAAACCTTCTAGTAAGATATTAATATCATAAATAGGGGAGCAAATAAAATTTTAGTACTTTTCCCCCAGATCTAGTACTTTTTTTCTGCATAAGTTAGTACGAAATATTTTTTTGCTGAGAGTTCACATTGCAGAAGAATAACTTAGAATTCAAATTTGGGTTCGACATTGAGCCCTGTGAAAAGAGTAGCCTAATAGCAACAACCTTTAAAAATTCAAGTTAATTTAAATTGTGATCAATCCACAGACCAGTCAAAAGCCACAGAGTTTTAAACGTTGCAGGAAAATTGTTAAGCATTCTAAATCAATAATGTACCGTATATCTATATTACACAAAAAATACTGAGATCTTGAATGCTTGATTACCATAACAACTCGTTACTCTAGATGTATTCTCTAATAATAATAATAATAATAATAATAATAATAATAATAATAATAATAATAATAATAATAATAATAATAATAATAATAATAATAATAATAGTAATAATAATGAGGGGGCGCGGTGGCTCAGTGGTAGAGCGTTCACCTCTGGTGCTTGGGGTCCCGGGTTCGATCCCAGGACCCGCCAAGTGAACTTTGTGGTGGACAAACACCGTGCTCGTGGGTTTTCTCGGGGTTCTCCCGTTTCCTCCCACTTTCTTCATTCCACCATTTCACTCATCTCTCATTATAACCGTCTCCTTTAGCTTAACCGGCATAACCGTGGGACGTAAAACTTAAAGATTTCATTTCATTTCATTTTCATTAATGAATATTTCAAAAACGCTTATAATTAACCCAATCTCACATCAGACTTCACCAACTGGTTTTTGGTGTCTATATACGATCAAATTGATGCATCGTATGACCTTCTTCTCATTTACACCAATCGCACCAGTTTCAACATGGCCTCTTTCAAGATGGCGGATATATTTTCTATAACAGATCATATGCTCATTTCATGTCTATACAGTGATTAGTTTTAAAGAAAAAGGTGCATTTTCTGACCATGTCCTTAATGTATAGACGTTAAACTTTTGATCTTTCTCGAGCCCTAGAGTCCCAACGTCTTGGACACTGCAGCTACAATTTTGGCTGTGCAAGTTTCCCCAGGTACTTTCTCTATATACAAAGTTTCATGAAAATCGGACTCTGATAGATACCTAGGGTTCCTTGTGAGAGGGAGAAAAATGTGTAAAATGAAGTTTAAATAGCGCATTAGTTCAATAATGTAAACATACCAAAGATAGATTATACAAGAGAAATAGGTTGAGAACAAAGAAATTAGGAAACATAATAGATTGTTTTGCATCGTACGAGCCATTCTCAACAATTACACTTACAAGAGCTGTGAACTCCCACACAACGAATTTCAATATTCCTCGTGAACAGTAAGTAGTACGCTAAAAAGTTATAGTCATTGAAATGAAAGTTCCTTCTCATAGAAAATAGATGAAGTTCAGTTTATTCTGTACTCAGTCAAAATAGATTAATGAGTTGAGTGGATTTGACGTCATCGTCCCGTTCAGCAGCAAGGCTTATGAGACGGGACCTACTGATTAACATGGAATCCGAACCACATGAGCTTCCGCCGGGAATCGAACCCGGGTCTCCCATGCCACGGTTACGCACACTAGCCGCTTAGCCAGGAAGGAGTTCTCAAAATAAATCAATCAAACAAGTGGATCTCTCCTTTCAAATATTGTAACAGTGTTCTTTTAGCTTGAACAATGTACTATGATTTTTACTTCTTCAATTATTGAACTTGTTTGTTACTTGTTTCTTTATTTCATTTTTTATTTTAAAAAAGTAATTCTCCATTTTTTTTGAGGGGACACTTTTGTACCGCCCCAGCATCACATCCAGTTGTGAATTAATGAAGTACAGAACTTAAAATAACAAACTTTTCTTTTACCAGACTAGGATCCGACATTTTGTTCTTGAGTTATGTCTGTTTTCACATTTTTCCGACAAATTTTCGACTGGTAATAGCGCAGATTTATACATCCAGGTTGATCTTTTTCTTTTTGTTTTTTTCATCATCTTGGTGTCGCGAACCAACATTCAAACGTTGTTCATATTGTTTAGAAACACCCTGCATACATACTCTAACCAAACTATGTTTCTGAGCAGATATGGTTTGAAAAGTTCTGTTGTCGGTGGTAAAATAATTTTGTCAGTTCATTATTTTTTTTCAAAAAGAAAAATATTGTTTTTGTATTGTTCATATTTCTTAAATGTTTCATTGATAACTCTATAATGTAGCGTAATTCATTGATCATGGAAAAAGATAAGATAATAAAAAATACTGGATGCATTCTTCAGGTGTGTTCTTCTCGAACTACGTATTTTCTCCAAAATTATTCAAATTGTTCTGTTCATATTTAATACGGTAAGTAAATGTGACCCCTCTCTCAAATCTAACATTAAAACGTTATATCGTTCATAATAGAAAAATAGGATGTACATAATTTATTTTTCAATAAAAACTCAGGTTACACTGAGAAAAATCCATTATCCGGACAGCGGTATATTGTACAAATACAAGGATTCGTTATGTTTACTAAGGAAATCTGTACGGAGCGTACTTTATCCATATGCTACACAGCTACTGCCTTTAACGCGCTTGGATGTTATATCATGTCGCTGCAGGATGTCTGATATCTAACAATCTTCCGTATTTTATATACGTATACGTATGTTAAATACTTCAGCTATATGTTATATACGTCCATCTGTGTGTGAGGTCCTGACCGCCTATAGACACCTCTTTCTTGCACCATAGATGACGTCATGAAACAACTGTCGTATGCTTGCGAGCTGGTTTATAAACGAGGTTGTTTACAAACGGAAAAGAACAGCGGAAGGAAAGAAAAGCCTGGGTAAGTGCAATAGTAAATTATCACTTTAGTTAAATATTCCATTAATTATATATTCCTTTAGTATAACTTGCTTTAATATAGTACTAAACAAGTAATGTGATTTATGACCACAATTCTTACTATTGTAACTCGTTAATGGTTGAGGAGAAAGAAATGGGTTAATCTGAATTTTGAGAAATCTTTGAATATTAATGTTTTGTAACTTTTTACATTTCAAGGTACGCAAAATGAATGTTATGTGTTTATTCTTTCCTTTTTATATGTGACGGTTTATTACTTGATGGAGATTTACTACAGGACTGCTTAACATAATTGCTAAGAAACCGTTTTCAGCGCGAACATTTTCTTGTCTAGTGAATGAAGATTTAGGATTTAGATTTCTGGGCTTTCGGCATCAATGACCTTGTTAGCCCGTCACATGTGAGTTATGACGTCCCTCGGTGAGCACACTATCCGGGGAAAGGGAAGGAAGCAAACGGCCTGGGACCTATATGTTGGGTACTACCCGGCATTTGCCTGGTATGAAATGAGGAAAACCCAAGAAAGCCTCATTCAGGATGTCTGGACTTAAAAGCTTTTGATACTTTTTCGACCGAGTGCCCCTACCGGAATCGAACCTGGGTCCGCTCGTACCGAAGGCGAGAGCGTTAGCAACTACGCTACGCGGAGCCACTTGTGTCTAGGAAACCTATTTTTACTAGGATATTTGCAACAAAATTTATTTCCTTTCTTTCTTTATTTTTCTTTTTCTTTTTGCTTTTTAACAATAAAACAAAACATATTTTACAGCCTCACTGAAATTTAAAAACAGCAGTCAGGGAGAGCTCACGTTTAAGATTCTTTTTGTTTTGTTTTGTTTTGTTTTGTTTTGCTTGTTATGTTCTCTAGTTAACTAATGTTTGAGTTCCTGAGAATTACATTATTATTATTATTGTTTCATAATTTTCGAACCAAAAATTAGATGTTTTTCTTTTTTCCCTTGTGTTGACGTCATTGTGGCAAGTTGGGGTGTTTGTATCGTACCTTGGCATTAATTTGGTTACTAGCACATAGTTTCAAGGTCATAAGTTGTAGGCCGCTTGAAACAGCTATTACACAGTTGAGTGTCAGGCGTTTGACTTGCAGCTTTCGTTACAGCGTCTAAATTGCAGTATTGGATTGCGTCCAGCTTCTATGGCTGGTAAAAAAGTTATATCGCTTTCGTAATATTTTAAGAAATACAATGTAACAGTTAGGTATAGTATATATGACTAGTTTAATTAGTCGGAAATTACTCTGTTTCCTTGTCTTATTCTTTCGATTATGTTTAAGTACTGTGTCTTCATAGTATTGTTTCACTATTTCTAGAAGGAATTAAGTATTAACGAAGTAAAGAATAAGCAGAAGCCCACTTTGATTACCGTTTACTATTTCTCATACTTCATTGAGAATGTTTTGATCCCCAATTGCGCAAACTTCTAATATGTATGTGTGTTTCTTTTTGTTGTTGTTGTTGTTGTTGTTGTTGTTGCTTACACTGCTATAGATATGAGCTCCTTCATGGCTAAGCGGTTAGCGTACGCGCCTTTGGTGTGGGAAACCCGCGTTCGATTCCCGGCGGGAGTGGTTCGGAGTCCATGTTAATCAGTAAGTCCACGTCTCATACAGCCTCGTTGCAGAAAAGGATATTAAAATCAACTCAGCACTGCTTTACATATGGAGTTGTTTGATTCAGGGTTCGAATGAAGCTTTTTACGGGAAGCAGGCACGTAGCCAAGGGGTGGGTCCAGACCCCCCCCCTTCGGATCCAGAAATGAAAAATATTAAGGAAAGATGAAACAGAAAGAAACAGATGAATCAGCCTCAAAAATATAAAGCTACAATAAGCGTTTTGGTTACTCTTTCTTACGAGGAGCTTTGTGTGGAGGAAACGGGAGGGGGGGGGGCGGATCAAGTTGAAATTGGATATTATTATAACGGAACATTCCGAATTCCATCTAGCTCCATGTTAACCGTATGCAGCGGCGCAAATCTGTCTTCAACATTGGGAGGGACGGGTAAGACAGTTCTCATAATTTTTTTAAGGATGTTCAAATTATGAAGTTGAAAAACAATGCTGCGGAGGATCAGGGGAGCAGAGTTGTCTTCAAAATTGTGAGGTGGGCAGATTTAAGGCTTATTCTGGGGTGGGGACATCAATTTCATCTTACTTTCCTTTGTGGCAATCGGACACAAATCATCACATTTCTCTCCAAAAAACGCATTTCAAATCGGATTATTGAGGGGAAAGTCCCCCCCCAGTTCTAAGATTGGAGGGGACATGTCCTCATCCCCCCGGGACTTGCGCCAGTAACCCTATGGACTACAAATGACGATCGATAAACCGGTTCTTTCAGATAGCCTGTCAGAACTTAAGCAATGCCCAGAATTACCAATAATATGAACCATTTTGAATTTCGCGGCAACACTAATCCATTTTATAGGATGTCTTTACTCCAGAAAGAGATTTCGTTGCTATCCTTGACGGCATTGAACTAAGATAAGAGAAATAGAAAGAAGACGAGAAGAACCGAGTTCGAATGACCTTGGAAGACTATGTCTTTGTCAATACTTTTTTCTATTCTTTTACGCAAGATTTCTTCATAATTCTTTAATTAAAATACTTACTAACATATCCTCATTTTATTGTCCTAACAAATCAATATGGATATGTTGTCAGTAAAATAGTTCAGATTGATCGAACCCCTGGTGTGATAACCACAGTATTTCGTCACAGACCTCCCGTATTGCGAAATCGTGGCTACGTGCCTGCGGGGAGGGGGCGACTTTTCAGATATACAATCCAAGCCTTTTATTTCTCAGTGATGCAAGATATAATATATAGTATATAATATGTAAAATATGAAATGAGGGAACATATTTTCCCGGCAAGGGAGAAATTCTTTGGCGAGTTGGGGAAATTACTTGACGAGAGGGAAAATCTTCATCCTCCCGTTGATTCAAATCTTGATCGAAGATCATGCGAGTAGGATTCCATATTATGCTGTAGGTGTAGGTAGTACACAGTCTTGGCGCTGAATAGGACGCTAAGCTTCAAGCCAACCACATGTCTGTAATAACCTATTGCGATTGAATGGTAATGTAACGTAATGTACGATATGTGCATTTTCTAGATGCCATAAAATTATAATTTTAATTGAACATTCCACGATTATATACTTCAGGTTAAAGGAGTTTGATGATTAATTGAAGTGAATAATCGAGGCAGTGATTCTCAATCTTCTTGACTTACGACACACTTTAGTAAACCCCAATGACATCGATATATTTGTTTAGATTTTGGATTGCTTTCCAACAAGTCGAGCCGCGCCAAAGCTGTAGGCTTACTAAGTTAAGTGAACTGATCCTAATCTAAATCCATTGTTTTCGGGGGCGCAGAAATGGACAGTGACACTTCCGATACTATTTAAATCAAAATTCAGCCAAGCAACTTGGGGAGGGAAAGAGGGGAGACGTATCTTACAAATGATCGAAAATAACCGATATGAGAGAGCGTTTCGTAATAGTAAAAAAAGTGACTGACTAACGTAACATACATGTATTACTGGTTTTCTTATTTTCACCCAACGAAGCAGGTAATTAACGCTAGTACTAGGTATGTGTAGACTAAATGAGGTGATTTGCTTCGTGACCCTTCGAACAATGTACGAAGCGGATGCAAGCAGTTAGTACATGGAGTTAGCTTACCTAAATTTAGATTTCGCTTTCCGAAATCTTAATGGATGTATTAAGTGATTTCGTTACTTACACTCTTAATCTCTAAATACAAGGATTCAAAACACATTTTCGATTCCAAACTATGACTCTGCTAGACAAAGAAAGCATAGTCCAGTGTATGTTTTACTTCATTTTCATATACGTGCTCGTAGGTTTTCTCGGGGACTTGGTTTCCTCCCACTTTCTCATTTCACCAAATATTCCATAATCATTAACTTGCTTTAATCACCGACTCCCTTATCCTAACAGCATAATAGTGGGACATTAAACTCAAAGACTTTATTTTTATTTTCAAGTAATTACTTTTCTCTCCCTTATTTATTTTTAATTTAATTTCTCCTTCAATTTCCCTCTTTTAGGAACATCAACATAATTTACAATTCTTTCTCATTATAATAACACTATTAAAAGTCCCATATGCAGCTCACCACGTTGGAACCCAGAGGAAACAGATGAACAACGAATATTGTCGAAAATATGCATTGCTTACAGCGGCGTAGCGAGCATTACAAGATTGGGAGGGGGATGAAACTTGAAATTGCCAAGTCTTGATTTTTATCTTTAAAAAATGTCAAGTCTTGATAAAAAAAAAATGCCAAGTGTTTCGAAAATCTTACAAACCCTATGAAAAACTATTACAGCAACCTTATTTTCATATTCGTTCCATTCCATGCCCCCCGTCTGAGACACGAATAAGATCAGCCCTTGTTCCGCTCTCGAGTCCAATTTAACATCTAACCTCAGGATCATTATCATCACCCACGAAGCACAACTGTTAATTTGATAACTCATGGCTATGTTAGGTAACCTCCGCCAGCTAATCTTCACGAGAACCTTTAAAGTTACAATCAGTTGTAGAAATGCATTTAAAAACGTAGAATAAGGTAGGTTATATTTACTGTTTGTGATGTAGAAGTGCCTAATTTACATATTAAACATTCAATTGAGGGGTTCAGTGAGAGACCAGGCTAACTTACATCCAGGTCAAGATTGAGATTTTGACGGAACAGCATACTAATGTCATTAATTGACCTTTGCCTCAACCACTTGTCTGTGTGGCTTGTCCTGAGACAGGGGCGGATCCAGGGAGGGTCTATCTCCCCCAAGAAGAGGAAACTTTGTGTATTTTAATATAAAATAAAACCCACCCAGAGTTGAATCTCTTAAAAGTAGCTCTATCTTGTAAGTAGTGGCATTACAACCCACCGCCCCCCAGTAGTCCATCCTGGATCCACCCCTGTTGTATACTAAAGCAAACTATGAATATCAGTCGTATCCTTTGAAACGTGCTGTTTTCATTTGTTTCCTTTTCTTTCAGAAAGTTAAAATTGTCAGTTAGCCTAGTCTCTCGCTAAACTGTCAATTGTGACAAAACACACCAATAATTGTTGATGCCAACTAAAACATACATATCCAAAGCCTACAAAATATATCACATTATTTAAGTTTTTTTCTTTCTTTTTTTTTTTCAAAATTGCTTGCAATGTTTTTCTTCGTGCCAAGCATCCGAATGTCATCTTGAATTCTGACCTCATTTCACTACAATTCTTTGAAGTGTAAGACTGCGCAGCTTTTTTTTCCTCTCTCTCTCGCTCTCTTCAGTCCTTCAGTCTCCCCCACTTTGATTTCATGATTTCGCACTCTGATGAAAAGTATTAAACACCAAAATGGAAAAGTACTAATATATAACCTCTCTTTTAGTAGCCCCTCCAACCACACGCCCGGGGCACGTGCCTTGCTTGCTCGCCCATAGCTCTGTGAGCTATATAAGTAAAATACAATGCGCGCGCATATGTAAACTTGGTGCCAGCTTTGATTCTCGCTGAGAGAGTATACATATAATGTTGGTTCGAATTCCATCAAAACCATAGGCTCATTTTTGTGTAACCTTGGTACTGAAGAAGACAGTAGACTTCAACAAATATTCCTGTCGGGCCTCGATGGCTCAGTGGTAGAGCGTTCACCTCTGGTGTTTGGGGTCTTTGGTTTGATCCCAGATCGCGCCAAGTAAACTTTGTGGTGGACAAACACCGTGTGAGTGGGTTTTCTCGGGGTTCTCCCGTTTCCTCCCACTTTCTTCATTCCACCATTTCATTCATTATATCATCATCAGCGTCTCCTTTAGCCTAGCCGGTATACCCGTCATTATTGATACAACTATTATATACAGGATGCATCAGAAGTCCCTTGTCATCCTTTCTGAAAACTACAGGGATGTAGTTACATTGATTGCGAGATAAGAGATACACATTAGACCCAGAGGGATACTTTCGGATTACATCACGCGGACGGTCGCCATCTTAGATTCGAAATTGTAATACGGACGATAAGTGGGTAGTGTGATACATGGCCATGCACTAAAATGTTCTGAGGATGTCAAATATGCAATCAGATATCATGTATCTTATTCTGGTGAAATGTTATTGGCAGTGAACCAAGTGAGACTATATGTAGTGGTATGTCATACCCTTCTTTTTTTTTTTCCAGTGATAGAGACATACCGTTTCTGGTTTTTTAGTGATCAAGATAAACCTTCACGGAAGAATAAATGCTAAATACCATTAATAAATCCCTTTTTTTATACGTATTGACGAATAGCTTTGCACATAAAAAGATTTTATTTCTTATGTAGATTCTAAGTTGACAATACTGACATTTTTACCTTTTTCTACCTTTTGTTTGTAAAATGAGGTGTTTTCAAAGAAGTTCATCTAGTTTATATTTTGATGTGCCGTATTGAATTGTTTCTTTCGTATGTATGTATGTGTCGTCTTGTCTGAATTCTTATAAGCGTCGTATTTTGAGCATGGGCGGATTTAGGGGATTGCTGTGGGGGCAGATCTTACGGGAGTTTGAAATACCCCTCATTCGAGTGTGTGGTCCAGGAGTTTTCCCGCTGGAAATTGTTAATATTGAAAGTCGGTTTTTGAGCACTTTCGTGTATAATTCTCTGATACAAGGTAAGGGCTATTTTTATTTATTTTTTTCCAGAAAGTTGTTCACGATGGATGGATCAGTCTCTCCGTTTTTTCTCCGTAACTAAAAGAAGCTTTCCAGTGGTTTTCAGACATTATGTAAATAGAAATGCAATCTTGTAGGCTTCACACCTCACTGCATTTGAACATTTAGATAGCCGATATGTCGAGTCAAAATCGTAATAAAACACACCGCCTCTGATTTTTCCCACTTCGAACACATTTCCCTGTTATAGTCAGGGGTAAAAGCGAGGGGGAACGCGGGGGACGCAGTTCCCCACCTCGAAAAATATGTAGGACGTCCCCCAGATCCTAAAATGGTACAATGGGCAGAGATAGGCAGGAGGAACGGCGTGGAGTGATGCCGCTACCTACCGTCCCCCCACCTTTTCAGGTCCACTTTTACCCCTGGTTATAGTATATGTTCTACATGTTCCTACTGAGCAATAAACATTTGCAGAAGCTTCTTCCAATTGCTGTGGACACAAAGTAGGATATAGGGTCAAATTTGTGCACAGACGATGGCGATACTTTGTTCTAGATGATAAAAATTATGAATATTTACTGCACAAACCATAGCCTTAACTTTTCCACTTAGCTAGAAATTGAACAGCGTTAGGTCCGGTGATCGAGCAGCCATTCAACTGCCTCTCGTCGATCAACCCATGTTCTAGAAAATTTTTCAAGTAGTGACGCAATACGAATCCATAATGAAGAAAGCGCCATGGTGTTGAAAAAACTGCGAGAATGTACCATCCTCGGGCATCGCAGCTCGCAATATCTATCCCTGTACGAGCGTGAGGTATTATTCCGCAGTTAATTTTATGGAATGAAAAAGTGACTGATTAGACGTATTCCTCATTTGTCTGCCAACAACATAATTAATTTTCTTTGCGCTGGTCATGTTGGAGGGGTCTTGCACGCGGGGTTGTCAGGTGACCAATTGTGCATGTTCTGCCTATTAACCTTCCCATTTACGTAGAGGTCAGCTTCATCTGAAAAGAGTATTTGCATAAAAATGTTAACCATAATTACTCACTGCACTTGGCGATCAACATCGTTCTCGTGGAGATGTTGCTTCATTTGCACCTTGTACGGATGCACTTATACACGCGCAGACCCTATGACTCAACCCACATTGCATTAATAAATGACGTGTGCTCCTCTGGGGCCACATCGAGAAAGAAGTCAGCACTGCCGTAGGCGTTGCTTCATCTGTAGCTCTCTACGATCGTCCGCTACGACGTATGTTCACGAATGTGCCCGTCTCCTCAAATTTAGTTAATTACTGTGACACTGCAACATGTAACACAGTCACATTGTGGATGATTCTGTTTGCAATCGGTAACCACTGTACAGGCACTCCTCCCGCTCCACAGTTTGAATATTTCGATGCATTCCTCACGTGCTAACGGTATGGTTCTACATCTAGAAGAAAGAGGTAAATACAACGTTCAATTGGCAATAACTTTTCACCAAATTAAGCTCCATGGAATCTGATTGCATATTTGACATACTGAGAAAATTCTAGCCTGTGGCCATATATATATCACATTACCCACCAGTTTATAACAAACAAATTTAATCCAAAATGGCGGCCGTCTGTGAGAGTATTTCCAAACGGCCTAATGTGTATCACCCATCTCACATTCAATTAAACTACACCCGTGTAGAATTTAGAAAGGAACTTCGTATGATGTATACAGGGTGTTTCGAAAGTCCTCTGACGTTACAACAAAACGTAAGAGGAAAAACCATTTCTAAATATGTTGTTTTCATTCTAAAGTGAACACTTTTTAAATCGGAGGAGCCGTTTGGGCTGTACTCTTTATGCGCCCAATGTGGAATGAAAATGCAATGTTACCATTTACCTGGACCCACAACATATGTGAATGAAGTTACTGTTTGAAATGGGGGCTAGCCATCGACATGTTAGCGTAAAAATCAGTAACTTCATTCACTTATGTTGTGGGTCCAGGTAAATGGCAACGTTGCATTTTCATTTAACATTGGACGCATAAAGAGTGTACAGCCGAACGGCTCATCCGATTTTGAAAATTCCTTCAACTTACATTGGAAACATCATATTTGGAGACGGTTTCCCAATTACATTTTGTTGTAACTCTGATAATAATCGAGTTACTTAATCTCAGGGGACTTTTGAGACACCCTATATATCTTATGGAATATATGTTTGATGTCCCTATAACTGTAGTATAATTTAGTTTGTTTAAATTTACAAGTTATTACAAGTAGATTCTGACTTACATGCGTAAGAGTTTGTATGTAACTAACTAATGAATTCTATTTCATGAAATTTACATTGAAATATTTAACACAAAATCTTTTATATTCATGCTTAACTTAGTGACTTGGCTTTGGACTGCAACTGATTATTGTACCCCATTATTGCTTGAGAAGAAAACCGATGTCCGAATCTTCATTTGGAGAAACCAAAGTTCTATTGGAATGCTGAGGATTGCAATTATTAATTTCTAGACTTCAAGGTGCGTAAATTATATCTAGGTATATTCTGTGTTTATTGTTATAATTACTATTACTATTATTGGGTTTAGAATCAATCAAGTACTTCATGATATTTTAGAGGGATCAAGATGGCTACCAGATAGATAAATATTTGAGCGTCAGGTCCTTATTTCTTTTCAATTTTATATTTAATCAATGTCTATTTCCCCCCCTCATTATTCCACCAAATCGTATTCCAAGATCATCAATTTTCAATACTCATTTGTGACTGTCAGCATACATAGCATAACCGTAGGAAGTAAAACAAAGATTTATTTTTATTTTTCGTTTTCATGTCTTTTCTCCATAGCTGTGAAAAATAACGACTTCAACATCATAAATTTGTATGCTACTTGCCTGCTTTCGAGCACAGTAATCAACTATTTGGACATTACGAAGCAAAGCAGGTCTACGTTGCAGTTAGCATACTTTTGAAAGGATGTGACATAATGATATTGGTGTTGCGATGTTCAGCCTAAGCAGTGCAAGTAAATAAATCTGTAACAATTGTATTGGTGTTTAGCTTACATGTCCTCCAGACGGGCCAATTTTTTTTTTTTTTTTTTTTTTTTAATCTTGTTACTTCTACTCTATATGAGGGGTCGCGGTAGCTCAGTGGTGGAGCGTTCACCTCTGGTGCTTGGGGTCCTGGGTTCGATCCCAATGCCCGCCAAGTGAACTTTGTGGTGGACAAACACCGTGTGCGTGGGTTTTCTCGGGGTTGTCCCGTTTCCTCCCACTTTCTTCATTCCACCATTTCATTCATTACTCATCATCACCGTCTCCTTTAGCCTAACCGGCATAATCGTGGGACGTAAAACTCAAAGATTTCATTTCATTTCTACTCTATATGAAGTATATTCTGAGGTTGTGTTTTTGGGGACGTGGTAGCTCAGTGATGGAGCGTTCACCTCTCCTGCGTGGAGTTCCTGGATCGATCCCAGCACGTGCCAAATGGGCTTTGTGTTGGACAAACACTGTGTGTGGTTTTCTCGGGGTTTTCCCGTTTTCTCTCACAGTTTTCCTTCTACTATTTCATTCATTCTCATGATTATAGTCTCCTTTAGCATACCCGGCAAAATCGTGGAACGTAAAACTCAAAGATTTCATTTCATATAAACTTTGGTGCAAAGTAACCCCATAGATGAAGATATTTTGCACCACATACAAAAAAGTATGTTCAATATACTAACATAATGTTTGTCTGCAATGTTTTCTCTCCTGTATTTATACATTTCACTTTTTACACAAAACTGCATGTGTAACGAATTTTTGTTACGAAATTCGAGACGAGACATAGCTCTTCCAATAGAAACAGATACAGTTTTCGAGACGAGACAACTTTCGCGACACCTTTGCGAGAGGTGACAGTCTCAAATCATTTCTCGTGCGTACCCCTAGCCCATATCGTGCGTTATCAAAAAGCATGTTAATGAGAAATAACAACATGTAAATACAATATAGGTAGTTAAAAACATTTTTGTTTTCATTCTTCACTAATGCATTATTATTAACCTCAGTATTTTATTGTCCATTCTTAATCTTAAGGTGATATATAATTAAGTTTTGAATTCGGTTAACTTATTTTGTTTCTCAAATTGTATTAAAAATGTATGTACAAACATGTTTATTTTCATTCTTGAGTGCTTAAAGTCACTATAGTTATTAAACATAGTAATTAATATTGTACTCTTAACGTTAAAATAATATACAGTTAACTTTTGAATTCAGTTAACATTTTTCTTACTGAAATTGCTTTAAAAAGTATGTAAAAACTTTTTTATTTTCTTTCTTGAGTGCCAAAAGTGATGCACAGTTATTAAGAGTAGTACTTTATACTCTATTCTTAATTTTAAACTGATAAACAGTGCGTTTCTGAATAAATTATGTCAAGTTATTTGAGTGACGAACACTGGTACAAAACCCTAACTACCACTGGAACATTTCGATTTTGAGATGACTACTACCGGTGCAATACAAGGGATTTTAAAATATTGTTTTTCCTTCAACGGCTATTCGATTTTGAATTCTGACTACATGGTCATATATAGGAAGGATCAGTGTCTCTTTCCAACTATGGTACAGCTCCGACCGATTCACGGTGCTCACAGAAGAGACAAAAGAGTATGTTTTCAACCTTAAAGTAACGACCACTGGTGTTTTTACCCTGGTATGCAAAAGTAAGTGGGTACCCCAATGGGGTAGAGGGGTACTATGCGGTACCTAATTTCTGCATTTTAGATATATGGAAATACATGTGTCTAAAATGTAAAGAACTGATATTTGTTTACCGAAAACTGCAACTCGGTAAGCCTTACGGATACCGAGACATGGGAAAATAAAGAGCGACACGATATGTATGTGGGGCTTGCATACTTGAAGGTACAATTTGGAAAATGAATTCAAATATGACTAACGGCTATCAAGATATTGTCAAATAAAGAGAGGACCAATACAGGTATGGGATTTTCGTATTAGATGATAAAATTTCCGAAACCGGTCATGGAAAGTTAATAAACACCAGTAGCAATTCCATCTTCAAGTAATTAGATATTTCCATGGGGTGTTAGAACATCTTACAGTCTACCAAGATTAAATTTTAAAAGCTTTTGAAAATATAACTTGACATTTGTAAAGAGTATTAGAAATATGTATTTACCTAAAACTTGCAGCTAGTACATCTAACATATAGAGAAACACCGTGAAATAAAAGAGTATGAGATGTTGAAACTTCGGAAAAATTATTGGTCCCAACAAAATTAAATAAGATGGTATTTCTATGGGTTAAGTAAGTACCTCAGTACAATTTCGATGGAAAGATTAGTTCTAGGTTTTCTTCAGGCAGTTCCAAAGGTTCATCGAGCTGTGTAAAAGAGTGAAAATTCCCTGTGAATATCTAATATAGTAACCAAAATATAACGAGTCATTTATTTTATGACGTAAAAATAGAGATCTTTAAGGATTTGTACTTCTGGGTCTTTGCTATAAGAAAGAAATTCAAAAACCTACTGTATATACCTTAATATGCAATTAAATCAGTGAGGACACAGTAACTTAGTGGTGGGGTGTGTACCTAGTATGTTTTGCAGAAACTACACTGGAGTATTCTCTTAATCCACAGAGATACGATCACACTTAACTGCCCATTTAATTTTAAAATGAAATTAAGGCAAGTGAATGTTGACGATAGAATTGATGGAGTGTAAAGGTGGGAGGAAAGGTGTACACCGAGAATACCCACGAATACAATGTCGACTACAAACTGACTTGGACACGGATCAAACCAGGGACCCAATACACCAAAGGTACGCACTCTACCACTAAGCCACCGTGCCTCCACCCATTTAATTGTCTATTAAGGTGTATACGGTAGTTTTCTGAAATTTCTTCTTCTTACAGCAAAGACTCAACAGTACAAATCCATGTGGGTCTCCATTTTTACGACCTCGTAAAATACATAATTACTTATATCTCGGTTGCTATATTAGATATTGACAAAGAATTTTCATTCTTTTTGTACGCTAGGAATTATCACGCTTGGATTTACCCGAAGAAAACTTCGAGCTGAATTAATCTTTCGATCGGAATTGCCCTGACGAGTGTGAGGTACTCACTTAACCCATATAAGTACCATCTTATTTAACTTTTATTAAGATCAAAAGTTGTTTTATGAAATTTCAAGATCTAATACTCTTTTATTTCACGGTGTCTCTCTAGCTGTAAGATGTACTGGCTGGAAGTTTTGGGTAACTCTATTCTCTTTTCTAATACTCTTTACAAATGTCAAATTATATTTTCCAAAGCTTTTAAAACTTAATCTTTTTAGACCCATGATGTTCTAAAACCCCATGGAAATACCCAGTTACTTTAGGATGAAATTGCTACTGGTGCTTATTCAGATTTCATGATCGATTTCGGAAATTTCACCACCTAACACGAAAACCCCATAACTGTGTGGGTCCTCCCTTTATTTGACAATATCTTGATAGCCATTAGTCATATTTTCATTAATTTTCTAAACTACTGTCAAGTATGGAATCCCCACATACCTATGGTGTTCCTATTTATTTCACCATATTTCGGTAACTGTTAAACATACCGACTTGCGGTTTCGGTAAACACACACCTGTAGCGTTCTTTATAAGTTTATTAAGATATATTTTAGAATGTTTAGAAATGGGAGGTCTGCGAATGCCATAGTACCCGAAAACCCCCATAAGGACGTGTGTGTAGTGTATTGAATTGAAACTACTTTTGAGGTTGTTGATAGCCCTCAGTAATTACGTTTTCGAAACTGCACAATCTAGTACGCAAAACTCACACTTCTATGGTGTTGTCCTTTATTTTCCCATACCTCGGTATCCATAAGGCTTACCGAGTTGCGGTTTTCTGTACTAAACAGATATCAGTTCTTTACATTTTAGAGACATATATTTCCACATATCTAAAAATGCAGACATATTAGGTACCCCATGGTACCTCGAACGCCAGTGGGTACCCACTTACTTTTGCATAGTAATACATTTCGAGTTGTTCAGCATCAACAAACACTTTTTTTTTAATTCATCATTTTTCTACCAGAAACCCAAAAGTCCATACCTGACCGAACAGATTTTGTCCATTTAATCTAAAAAATGTTAAATATTTTAAAATGTAACATTTTAAATATTTTTGGATTTTTGTTTCAGGTATTTCATGTATCAAAACAAAACCAGGATTCTGCATGAAAGACAGCGAAAAGAAGCAGTGTAATTTGTGGCTAAAAGCACGTCCTTTCTGAAGACAGACCCGATTGTATTTACATTCTTTTGTACAAATATGTAACCTTAATAAATATACTGCTCCGCAAATTATTTCTTTCTTCCATAAATTAGAATAAATGTATGTCTGTTTAAAGAAAATGTTTGTTAGTTAAAGGTCTTTTCAACTCTTTTTCTCTGTAAATAAGAACATTATACCTTGCGACATTTTTTTTATCATTGTGCAATTCCGATTGGATAAAGTAAATCTGCACGAAGCACTATTATTTCAGTCATACATTAATAACTAATGTATTGTTCTGTGAATAAGGCAATGGTATAGTGAATATGTTTTAACATAAAATCTGTAACTCAGCTTTTCAGTAGTCAACTTTATTGAGAATCCGAAGAAAGAAAGAAAAAATGTTGGACTTAACGAATTTCAAAATTATTTTTGTTCGAATTCTGGACTAATCCAAATTATCCAGAGAAATCATTTATGTTGCTCTCTACAGATGTATCCTTTCTCCAAATCGTATGAAAAGGAGACTTCATACATCGCTATATTTTGTATGTACTATGTTTCGTATTTATTTAATCACTTTGTACCTTTCTCTAGTGTTGACAAGGCCGCAAGTGTCAATCGAATAATTTAGTGTTTCACTCATGTAACCTTGTGACTAACGTACGTCCTGTCGGTATATATATGTTACTGGGTTCGGTTAGCGACAAACAATTTTTAGTGTTAAACAAATACAAAAATCTACACGCAATGAGATACGATGATCTCTGCCTCATAGACAATACCAAGCAACTAACGGTACTGAGTGTGGTTGAGTTTACTAGTGGTATTATCTGGCTAAAATCAATGTTCCGAGAGCTATACTTCTTTTTGTGCTCTGAATGCAAACTTTGATATAACCGTTTTAAATTATTGTACATCTATCTATCTATATAGCTATATCTATATCTATCTATCTATCTATATATATATATATATATATATATATATATATATATATATATATATATATATATATATATATATATGTATATATATATATGTATATAATTGTAAACTAGAAACTTCCGAGTAATTCTGAGAATCATCGCTCTTTCTTTAAATAATGTATGAGACTATTACACTGCTCGTTACTTAAAATGTTGAACTAAGAAGGATACATCCAGGAAAGTCCAAATTTGCAGAATGTGTAGAGCAGGGAAGGATAAATATGTTTGGTCGATGGCTGCACAGCTTCTCATACCTGTGAACTCCGCCAGCTACAGTTGATGAGCTGTGGCATTGGATCGTAAGACGCATGGCTTACCATACCAGAAGAGAACATCCTCTCGATGTCTCGCTGTGTTACAGTCGTTCTGGTTGTCAATGTTGGGTCAGTTCTGCTCTGCTATCACCACGTTGTCACAGAGCGAATACAGCGGTAAGTTTAACCCTTAACGTAGCAAGCCTAAGTCGTCAAAGTTGTTTACCAAGCTGGAGTCTTCTGGGGACCCCAAGTATTATTTTAATTTCTCAACATAGTATTGCAGAGGGTTACTCCAACTATTATTTTTTGGATGTCTAGAAGCATACTTAAGTTAAATGAACATTGTTGACGTCAAATATTATGTATATTTGAACACTATTCAGTTCTTCATACAATTTCATACTTGTGTGTTCGTAAATCTGAAACACAGGTTTAACAATGAAGTTTTTACATTTTGAAGTGTGTTTTTATTTTTTGTATTTTTTAAAGAAACGCATCGTTGATCTAATCATGTAATTGATATCTCAAAGGGTTGCAGGATACATATAAAAATCGAGAATAAATTGATTCTTATAATTGCGGCAGTATCACCAAATATCACTCTCTGGGGTCCCTAGAGTACCCCGCTTGGTATGTTAAGGGTTAAGCATATTCGACACTTACTATTAGATATCGGCTTGGGAACTTTGACGTAGCTACCCTGTCTCCTTGAAGTTGCATTTTTAATGGGGAGTACTGTTTAGGAATCATCTTGTGAGGGAAAACGTTTTCAGCTGACACCATGTTTTTAATTATAGCTTCATTTAAAAAATAACTTATCTGTTAATTAAAATGTTCATAGAAGTTATTTCTGGAAAATCCTATTCACGCCTCTTGTGGTAACAACTGCATTTTGGAAGAGGATATTATTAAGGAAAAGAATGAGGTAAAGTCGTCTGTATATAGTACACACGGAAAAGAAAGTATTTGACAGTTGACAAATTTTCTTTTGCCAATAGGTCGGCAACAAATTAATTAATTTGGATCTTTTTGTTGTTATTCTTCGAATAGTTATAACTTGACAACCTGCCAAAGTCGGTACTCTGATAGGTTAATTTATTGTTGAGTTTTTAGGAAAACAAATTTTGTCAACTGAAGAATATTTTCTTTCGTGACTGTACAAGCAATGGATGATAACGGCTTAATAAATGACTGTACGTAAGTCTTTTTTGAGTTTGAACATAGGATTGTACATGGCTGTGAATTTTGCATTATTATTGAAGTGCTGCAACTAAGTTATTGCAAAAGGTATGATAAATTCTTACAGTAATATTGTCACATATTGATTTACTCTGTATGAAAACTAAAATAGTTTAACATATGGTTACCCTCCTTTGTGCCAATAATTTTAAAATTAACTCTTGTGCCACTTTTCAACACTTGGCTTTGCAGTAGCTTTCCAAAGAATTAGCAGGAAGTCCAAACTTACACCCTGCAGATAAATACATTTCTCTGGACAGTTTCACTGCTCCAAACTAAAATTTGAAAAGTGTAGTATTTTTAATTTTATTATTATTGGCACAAAGGAGATCAACCATATTTTAAGCTATTTTTGTTTCCATACAGAGAAAAACAATATGTGGCAACATTACAGTAAGAATGTATCATGCATTTCTCAGTATGTTGCAGCACTTCAATAATGGTGCACTATACGTACAATCTAGATCCTGAATATGTCCAATTCATATATTACAACAAGGCAATACGTATGCGATACAGGTAAAATCCGTATATTTCATATGGACAATCTACAAGCTACATACATCCAGTCCATACATTACATATGGCCAGCCTGTACGCGACATACGTGTAATCTATATGCCGCATGCAGACAGTCTGTAAGCTGCATATGTGCACTCTGTATGGTGCATACGGATATTCTGTATGCTGTATCGGGACAAGCTGTGTGCGACATAAGGAAAATCTGTATAATACATAGGTACAATACGTACACTGTATCTAGTCGTACGTACGGGGCACAAGTACAATATAGATGCTGTCTCGGGATTGAACGCAAGAAACACACGTACAGAACGTATATTGCATACTTCTTGAAATTACGCTCCGTCCTGATAGTCAGTGAGTGTCGTCATTATTAACCCACATGCTACATACGATCCTGACGTCACAAAGCTAGATATTACCTCCGTATATACTTGTTACTGTAGATGACGTCACATGAATGACGTCATTGCACTTATGTAGACAGTACGTATAATACATACTTTTTCAGCTATACGTTTGCTGCAGGATGCTATATACGGTTGTACGTTAAGTCCAGAAACTACAGGAATTACGAATGTAACCTACGTTTTTAAGTATGCCACCTACATTTTTTTTCTCAGTGTATTTTGTCCATATTCCATAAATGAATGCTTCTTTAATAATTTTACTATATATCCTTGTTGTATATATTAAACAACTATAAATGAATCAACAAATTGTGGTTTTGGGATGAATTATTTTCCTTAAGCGATTTTTCTTTTCAAAATCGACTCAAGCAATTTTCTTCATATTTCATGAATGAATGTAATAACTAGAGAATGACATATCTCAATATTAGCAATGGGAGTGAGGAAGTTTAGTACGGTGGCCCGTAACTTTTATTAAAAATCATTTGAAATAATATCAATGATAGAACGTACAAGCCTCTGTCCTGCCGGAAGGGTCTTCCGGAAGGACTTCTGTGCCGGCAGGATGCATCTCCACAATGAAAAGAATGAGAATTTGTCTTTCCGGAAGGATGGAAGGCTTCCACCAGTACGCGTTTTAAAATATACAATAAACAATATAAGAGTAGGTTTAGTGTTTGCCAGTTATCACCGAAATTCGCACTTCTCCACTCATTATTGTTGTTTGGTGATGAAAATGGGGAGCGTAAACGTACTCATGATCACCTTTGCCAAACATCCCACCAATACTGAACTAACATTCGTACCAACATGATTCTTTCTTGTGCTAAAACTAGAGTTCATGCTATTTCCACTAGGAGAACTTTCTGTCTTGCTGAAGTACACAAAGTACTCTAATTTATAGATAAACATGGTAGGAATTTTAGGAAGTTATGTCCTGTCGAAAGGACATTGTATGTTCTAAGATTAATGCGGCAACTTGGAGAAGTATGAATTACGACATTATTGGAAATCAACTGAAAGATATACACTGAAGTACACCAAAAATATAATAAAGGAATATGTATTTTAATTTGTATTACATTACCTAGTTACTGTTTATGAATATCCGGGAAAAGGTTTCATCCGCAAACCGAAGGGAAATCATATAGACAGACAATAGAAAATGGAAATGAGGACGAACTAAGTTATTTTACCTATTTATTTCTGCCTTCTTTATTAAAAGTTTAATTTACTTGGAGGATGATGCGAAAACAATATTTAATGAGAAAGTTAGAAAGTTACAGTGTCATATCATCATTTACTGTACCATGTTCAAATTTTTGTAAAATCAAATATGAACATTCATTGTACAAAAAAATGTTCCTATTTATTCGTTAAATGAGCAAGAAGTAGAGGAGAGGGTGTAAATGTGGAAACCTAGTTTGTTTTTAATTTGTAAAAAAGCAGTGAATCGTTAATTTAACCTGGAAAATTGCCTCAAAATGCCTTAGAATGTTAGAAATATGGGACCATAATTTGCAATTGCAAAAACCATATACGCAAAAAATAAAAAAAATATTTGACACATGTATTAGCATATTTCGATTTTTTAAAAACTGAGGGTAATGTGGAAACACCCTAAAATTACAGTAAATCAATGTGTAAACACATAAAGTTGTTGGATCATAGTATGCTTTTAATCATACTAAGTTTTTAATCTGTAGATGAACAAAGACAACAAAAGATACTGGTATGGTTTACGTATATGGTTTTTGCATATTTTTCAAAATGGATTCCCATAAAATATGCACAGAGTGTCCTTTTCGGTGAGCTCTTCTACTCCAACTGGAAGAGAGACTGAAGAGTTTTGTTTGTTTGTTTTCTAATTGGAGGAGGAACTTTGGGCATTTTTCTAGTTTTGATACCACCTGCAGCTGTTTTTGTACTTCTTCGAGCTGTTTTTGTACGGAGACGATGTGAAAATAGCGCAAGAACTCGGCTTACGATCTCCTCTTCAAAAGGGGTATTTTCATGATTTCATATGGTGACACACAAACTTTTGAAGAGGTGCTCGGTACGCTGGGATCCTCTGAAGAGGTATCGGTACTCGGTACGCGGGAACCCTCTAATAAAAATCGTGGAGACATTTATTTGCCTTTTTTCCGCCTCTTTGTCAGTTTCCACTTTGCTTTACTCCTAAGCCTTACCCCTTCGCCCTAAGCACTCACTTAGGACATGAATAAAAAGTATGTGTGTTATCTTCAATAAATGATTTACTAATAATAAAACAATGCAATGGACTTTAGGGTGAGGGAAATTTGGAAACGTTTCCACATTTCCCTCATCTACATGTTTCCAAGTTACCCGCACTGTAGTCAAACTGGATTATGCGATTTAAGTTAAAAACACGTTTACTTGTGATTGATTGAATGCCACCAATACCTTCCCAATAACTCCCTTTCACAAGACTCTGATATGTATTACACTACATCTATGATACTTTAGACTTAATAATACTACACACTTACCTCCAAAAACTTCAGGAAAATGTGAAAACAACAATCGACGCACCACCGTTAACTACACTGGCCTACCTCTTCATAGCGTTGTGCCGTGACGAATGGGCACGAGGGCGATTGTTTATGGCAATCGCCGCAAGGGTAAAGCTCTCTTTAAGTTTCCACATTACCCTCATGTTTCCACATTTGCACCCTTTCCTCTACTATAGAGGCAGGGCCGGCCTTAAGCCGATTGGACCGATTGCTCCCAATCGGGCCCCGCGCCTAAGGGGGCCCCGCGCTAGTGCCGTCTACTCTACTGTCCAGTCACCAGTCTAATCTACTCTCCAGTGCTGTTTTAACAGCATATTAGGCCCCAGAGCAAACAAGTGTGTTGTGGTCCCTATGACTAAATTTTGCTCCTAATACATGTAATTATTACATGCCGTTCTGCTCATGGGCCCCAGTATTTTTGGGGTTCCCAATCAAATGACTATGGTACCGTTAAGATGGCTCTGGTATTCTTGGTTGTCAAGTACACACAACAGCATATTGCATTACAGGTACATGGATATACAGGGATATACACAAAGAGGGTATGGCCTCTCCCTAAAAAGTAAATGAATAGTTTGTATTTAAGTTTCTGGACATAAGTGAATATTTTTTGAATTTAATGCTACAGTAGTATTTGGGGGGGAGGGGCATTTACAACTTCTGTTGTAAAAATAGATATTATGTTCAGGGACTATTCTGCACACCCCAACACCCCTAACATTCCCCAAATTTCCTTACACACACCTTTGGGCGTAAAATTATTGTTTTCTTTGACTTTGTGTAAAAATGTATAACATTATTCTGATTGCACACTCTCTTTTATTTTGAACACCCCATGAAGTAAAAGTTCCTGGCATTCTTACTGACTATATCATGTGATACTACCGTGAATATTTATATGATATCAAAAATCAGCCTCAATGCGACTTCCTTGCATATTCTTTCACTTATTATAGCTATATTAAGAATACAAAACCAGAGGACAAACTTTTCCCTCTCCTGTAAAAATGCCGTGGATTTTTTTTTTTTAAATCAAGTCAGTTAAACGGAAAGTATACTAATGCGTACTGCATAGGTGGCTGTTTATGAAGGTTTGTCTTGTAACTCAAACAATCCAATGGAAAATATGTCATCCATCTTCTATCAGTTCCTTAAGCTTTGTGGTCGTCTCATTACCATTTAATTTTGTCTGCAGTCGATAACGATTTCAGGCTGATTATACCTTTTATAACTAGCTTCCTACGATGTTCTCACAAGCGTAGGAAGCGCATTTCATTATGTCTTCCTAATATAAACATAGGTTAACTAGACTTCACCATTGTATTTCTCGTAAAATTCTAGCCCAATTTGATATATTACATGAACACTTCCTTTCTTAAAAAAAAAAAAAAAAGTCGAGCCAGATTCAAGCCGACTTCAAGATGGTGACCATGATAAGCATACCTTCAAATAGATGTCTACTTCCTCCCAGTGTCGGTTAACGTGCTTTCACTTTTGATCCCTTTACCCGTTTTACAAATAAAATGAAATTTTCGAACTTGAAACACATTCTTATGGCTTGTTCTCGTCAATCAGTTTTTTTAAACCACTGCGGCCGTCTTTATAGATGAAATCACTTTAAATTTTGCTTACGCTTGTTTCTTGATATTCCACACTTTTCTGGCAAGTTTGGTCAAAAAACTAGATTTCGACATCGATAGGTTTACTTGTAAGAGAAGAAAACTATGAAACTTTCCTTAAAAATTGTGAGGCACAAGGGTGAAATATGTATTTTAAAATTCATTCACTGTCTGCATTTCCATTTTAGTTATTTCTCTGAAACATTAGCTGCTATAAGCAATGAACAGAGTTGGCATTTTCACCAGAACATTTTGCAGATGGAAAAACATTATAAAGGGAAACGGGTATAACCACTAGACCAGCAGACAGAGCGCGGCATATATATATATATATATATATATATATATATATATATATATATATATATATATATATATATATATATATATATATATTGGTTCTACAGACCTTGGTGCGAGTTAGTTGTAAACCTGGGACCCCACAAAATGTTCGCAATTGGGGCCCCGCACCACCTAAGGCCGGCCCTGTATAGAGGACCCGATAATTAATAAGAAAATCTATGGCAAAAAAGTAGTAGATTAAAGAATTAAATTTCCAAGTAAATTTTCAAGGAAAATTAGTTTAAACGTTTGTTTGAGGCTAAAATACTGCGCATTATAAAAACTTAATAATTAACAAATAAAATACAACTTTTAACTGACGAAAGTAAGTGTAAAATATAATTTGATTATATTTAATGTTTTAGTAAGATAAACAAAACAAGATAGAATATCTACATTCAGAACAAATGTAATAAGTACTGTAAATCCTTTATTTCTCCAATCCTATACTTCCTTTGCTGTATCTAATATATTTTAAAGGAATAAATCCGAAGTTTGCTTTTATTAGTCGGAAACAGAATGCAACGATTTTTTTTTTTTTAGTTTGGTCACACCTACATTAAACTGAATCGTTGAGTTCGAAAATCAGTCAACTCCATTGAAACTAATTTGAGAGAAGAGACAAACAAAAGTAAATTATTCGACATGCATATGACATACAGGGCTACTTTCATGTTTGGACAGTAGAAACTGCCATATTCTAGGTCTAAAAATGAAGAGAACCCTATATGTCAGATGCATATTAATGAATTTAGTTTTGTTTGTCTCCGCTCTCAAATTGGTTTCCTTGGAGATGACTGGTTTTCGAACTCAACGATTCAAATGTAGACCAGTCAATGAAGGATCGAATAAGGAAAATAAAAATGGTGTTAAGCTGGAACAAATGTTATTTTCTTCAGAAAAGTATCCGTAACAACATACTAATTTTGCATCCCTCTACGACCCCGGAGTTTGCTGCTATCTTGGAAAAATGGCGCCAAAAATTAGTTTTTTTTTTGTAAATATCTGGCATGCAAAGCAGTTTAGAGCAAACCATGTTATTACAAAAAATAATCCACGTTAAATTCTCTACAACAAAGTTCTCTTCATGTTTTCTCTAGGTTACACCGTTTAGATGCTATAGCAGTGGTTAATTACGCAATTCTCTTTCAGCGTCGCTGTTGTAGCAGAATTTTAACGAAAATTTTCTGATACTATTTTGTTTTAGTGATTTTTTTTATAAACTATATGTTTTTATTCATTGCAGGTGTGACTAAGGGTAAGTATTGGTCTATTCGATCATCTATGTTCAAGATGTCGTCTACTGAAAAACGTTTTATCTGCGAGAGACTTCTCACTGATGATGGTATATGTATAGTAAAACACAAGGGACTGAAAACATAGTAGGCTGCAGTATTAAAGTAAAAGATGAAAAGGAATATCAACTTAAGTGATTGAAAAGTGTTATGGTTCATGAGAAGTATAAAGTTTACACAAAAGCAAGAAATAGCAAAGCGTTGCTATCACGACATACTTCATCACCTACGCCCGAAGGGTCAGACGTACAAATCTTTAATTTTCAAGAATCTGTTTTGAGCACAGTGTACATCAGATGAATTTTTATATTCAAGAATCTGTTTTGAGGACAGTGTACATCAGATGAATTAAAAAAAAATAGAGTAAAAAGCTTGTGAGTGAGTGCGTCGAGACCACTCAAGTTAAAGATCCTATTATGAAAGCAGCCGATGGAAGAAATGACAACTGGCACAAAGAAGTTGCTGATATTAGGATTTGCAATGTTCATGATTTAGTTGCTTCTGAAACCAGATACCATTGCTCATGCATGAATAAGTTATACAAGTTTTCTCCTGGAATGAAACATGGTCGTCCGAAAGATAACGTTGTTTCAGGTGCTATGGCTCATGCTTTCAACTACATTGAAGCTAATAAGTGTGGCAATTTTTCATTCAGTGAAAATTTTCAAGATTATGATGACACACTGCCAACGTAAAAAATGAATAACTAAACTGAAAGAAAAGTACTCAGAAAATATTATTATATCAACAAATAAAAGCAGAAAGTCTATACTAGATCATAAGTAAGTAGAAAGTAAGTAGATCATAAGTAAATAATGCATTGCTGGAATTATCACCTTCGGAGCTCTTTCTTGTTGTTTCCGGTAGTTTTAAAGATCAGAAGACTGAAAGTCAAACTTCGAGACCGATTTCAAAATCTTGAAGGAAAGCATGAAGAAGCAGATTCTAGAATGATACCTAATGGTGTGAGTCACAATTCAGAAAGAATTGTTGTGATGAGTAGAGACACCGATGTATTCCTGCTGTTGATACGCTATAATGACAGAATTTCTTGTAAAGAATTGTACATGATGGCGGGATTTCAAAGACAAGAAGGTTTATTCCAGTTCACGATCTTTGCCACCAGTTATCTGAGAATGAGAAGAGAGGTAATGGCTTATCACTTTTCACTTGGATGAAACATAATGTCATATCAAGTTGGAACATGAAAAATCAAGAACTATTTTCTCAGAAAATTGTGACCTTCTATTTTCCCCAGTTGCCCTAGGGCTGACAATACTTCTCTATGCAAGTCCATGTATGGAGCAAATTGTTACTGAAATGTATTCTTGTGTTCATAAAGAATTAAAAAAATCTTGGGTGTTTGCCCCTACCCCACCTCCACTTTTTGCAATGGCGGCTTCAAAATGGCGGCCATGGAAAATCACCTGTAACAATTTTAACACTTTGTAACTTGTTAATAAATATAAATTGAAACATCGTTTTACGCCTGATGAAGGAAAATGGGCATACATTTGTTTTTAACTAAAATTAGTTATCATGTGTGGCTGCAATGTTTAATAAATGACGAAAAATACTGTTTCGTTTATGTATCTTTTGTGTTCAGCATCAAATAAGATAACATGCTACCAATATATTCAATATTTGTGAAGTATACAAAACAGTTACATTAAGATCTTTCGAACGGTATGAGAATCATTGTTCTACCTTTAAAAGTAAAAAAGAAATCCACTTTGTATGGAGCAACGCACAGAATCTTGTGACCTGCCAATGGCTGTAATTGGCGCAGCACTCGAATGCCTTGAAAATTCCTTACGCATTTTCTTTTCATACGTGTATGTAAGGAAACGAACTTTGTAAGGTATGTTTATTTCTCTACCACTTTTTGTAATATAATAAAAGTTAATAATAATAATAATAATAATTTTAATAATACAGTTTATTGCTTAGTTTCCTTGCTGTCCATTTAGTCTCGAGCTAAAATATAACTGACAATAGTATTAACCCAAACCAATTTAGGTATATGGATACAATCAATTTTGTCTTTTGGGACACTTCTGCACTTACAGAACAAGCAGCACTCGATTTGATTTCCGGCACAAACAAGCACACGTTGCACATTATATGCTACTACATGGTTGATTTAAATCCAGTGGGAAAACATTGACGCGTTTTGTGGGTATAATAGCTCCATTGCTCAGTTCTAATCCAAGATCCTGAAACGACACGTTTTTTTCCGTGAGTATACAGCCATAGTCTGATTTCATCAAGTGTCTTGCAAGTCGTAAATTTCTTTAACACCTGAACAAGATATTCCTCAGCACACTGCAAAACGTCGTGAAGTGATTCACATATAATTCCAAATTCTTTCAAATACGCTGTAGGGTTATAATCTATAGCTGCTTTCTTCGTACCAAATTTACTGTTGTAGTTTGCACCAGATAAAACGTGAGCAGGAGGTGGAATTGAAGAATATTCATGACCCAAAGAAGCTATGTAATGAATGGGAACCATTCTCGTACAATCTTCAAAGGAGAACCCTCTCGAAGAAGTGAAAATTCTTCATAAACTGGTTACACAGACAAATGTTGAAAAGGATGTTAGAGAGAGAATACTTAACATATGGAAAGAAGGGTAAGATCTCTATAAAATATACAGAACACAAACGATTTGTTGAAAAGTCCAAAAGTATCTGAGATACAATTCATCATGAGAAATTCCCTAACTGTGGTACGCTGCCGAGGCCGATAATTCAGAAGGAAAAGAACATTAAGAATTCCTACTACACAAACGTTATCTACTAAGATAGTTCACATAGTTGAAGTTCGTGGCTACGACCTTAACTACTTGTTCAGCTACGACGTGATTGATATGTCCAAACTAGTAGATGAAGATGGACTCCTTGTTAAGGCTGAAAAAAACATTCCGTTTGGAGAGCTGGAAAGAAAAGTTTCAGGATATCACTCTATGGATTTTCATGTGAAGAAGACACATATTTCATTTTCGATGTTGTGAATTGTCTGAGGAAAGTAGTCTTTAAGGATCATAAAACATTTTCTGATGTTGCCACCAGTTACTTTTCATATACGTCTGCTCTTGATTGTGATGCCTCCCAGATCGACCACGTATTTGACAGTTACCACGCGTTTTCTCCAAACGATTCTGAACGATAAAGCTGACAAACTGGTTGTGTCATAGAACTAACCAAAATATCGGATAATACGCAACGACCTATTGAAGCAAAGCATTCTGGCACTTCTCTAGAAAAAAAGTTGATGATGCAAAATTTCATAACTGAAAATGTTCAAAAGACAATGATTCTTCACCCACCTCTCAAACCCATATGTTTAGTGCCTTCACCAGGTCAGAAGATGACTAGTTTGTCAACTATAATACCATTCCTAATGGTGTGCCTGTGCTACTCTGAGAACTGAATCACTTTTCTATAGAATAAGCTGATTTTAAAATGATTCATGCACAGCATGCAGCACAAAATGGAAGTCGAAAAATAGTATTTGTCACTTCTGACACTGGCCTAGTGGTATTATGTATATATAATTTTAAAAAGCTTAAAAACATAGGCGTAAAAGAAATATGAATTCCTGTCGGTATTGGAGATAATACGAGAATGGTTCCCATTCATTATATAGCAACTTCCCTGGGTCTGAATATTCTTCCGTTCTACCTCCTGCTCACGCTTTATCTGGTGCAGACTGACCACACCAGTAAATTTGGTACGAAGAAAGCACCTTTAGATTGTAACTCTACAACGTATTTAAAAGAATTTGGAATTACATGTGAACCACTTCACGAAGTTTTACAGTATGCTGAGGAATATCTTGTTCAGGTGTTAAAGAAATTTACGACTTGCAAGACACTTGATGAAATCAGACTATGGCTGTATACTCACGGAAAAAATGTGTCGTTTCAGGATCTCCCTCCTACAAGCAACAGCGCTCTCGAGCACTTGAAAACAGATTTTTTCCACACCCATATGCAACTACACTCTTTGTATGAACACTAGGTACATTTAGACCTTCTAAGGTTTGGATTTGAACTGAGGAATGGAGCTATTATACCTACAAAAAGCTTCAATGTTTTCCCACGGGATTTAATTCAACCATGTAATTGCCTAAAATGTGTAACGTGTGCCTGTTTGTGTCAGAAGTAAGAAATCGAGTGTTGTTGTTCTGTCAGTGCTGAAGTATCCCAAAAGACAAAATTGATTGTAAAATTTTATATACCTAAATTATTTCATATGCCTATATATATAAAGATAGAACAATGATTCTGATATCGTTCGAAAGCTCTTAACGTAACTCTTTTGTATACTTTATAAATATTCAATATCTTGGTAGCATGTTATATTATTTGATGCTGAACACAAAAGATACATTAGCGAAACAGTATTTTTTGCTATTTAGGGCGCCATTATTAAACATGGTGGCCACACATGATAATTAATTTTAGTTAAAAAAATAAAACTTTTATGTTCATTTTCCTTCATCAGGTGTAAAACGGTGTTTCATAACAAGTTACCAAGTTTTAAAATTGTTACAGGTGATTTTCCATTGCCGCCATCTTGAAACCGCCATTGCAAAAAATTGGGGGTGAGGGGCAAACACCCAACTTTTTTTACTTCCTTATGGACACAAGGATGTATTTCAGTAACAATATCCTTCATACATGGGCTTGCATTCAGAAGTGTTGCCAGCTGCTGGACTATATGACAGATTCCTTTATCAGCAAACGCTATTAAATCTGCAGAACTGTTCTTCACAAAGCTCCTCAATATTAAAGCGAAGATTTGTGATGAAGTTAGGCTCCTACTTTTAGTCTAATGCAGCCTGCAGAGATTACCTCCAACTAGTGATGCTTTGAGACAGCATGTAAAGTGATCCTATTACCAAACAGCAACTTAGGAAATGCTGATAAGTGTGAGATCTATCTACCAAGGGCGGAAGAATCTAGATGGTACTTGGAAGACTAAATTCTGAAGCAATTTTGAAAACACTCGAAGATATTCCCAAGGCTTGTTTAGAGATTACCATATGTAACTGTCAGAAACTTGAGTGGGTAAGTTTGAAATTAAATGTAAAAATCATGGTTTCTTGTGCATTCCAATGTGAAGTTGTCCAAGCGAGTATAACAATTCAATATCAGTTAACATACAGAGTGATAAAGAAGACTGAATGATGCATTAAAGACATCACAAATTTCTTTATCTTTTTCGAGATACAAGAGTGGCATAACATTATAGAGAACTAATTGTAGAAATCAAATAATTTGTTCCCTTGGGTAGAGATTTCTTAAGCATATGGTTTCCTTCTATTACGTTTCTTATATAGATTTATTGTATTGAAATGAAATAAAATCTTTTAGTTTTACGTTCCACATTTATGCCGGTCAGGTTAAAGGAGACGGTGATGATGAGGGATGAATGAAATGGTGGAATGAAGAAAGTGGGAGGAAACGGGAGAACCTCGAGAAAACCCACAAGCGCGGTGTTTGTCCACCACAAATTTCACACGGCGCGAGCTGGGATCGAACCAGGGACCCCAAGCACCGGAGGGGAACGCTCTACCACTGAGCCACCGCGCCCCTACTTATTGTATTATCGCAACTGTACACAATTATAATAATAGTCATGTGCTTCTTCTGTAAGAAAGATTTAACAGTTTAAAGCGGCCGCGGTGGCTCAGTGGTAGAGCGTTCATCTCCGGTGGATGGGGTCGCGGGTTCAAACCCGCCCTTCAAGTGAACTTTGTGGTGGACAAACACTGTGTGCGTGGGTTTCCTGGCGGTTCTCCCGTTTCCTCCCACTTTCTTCATTCTACCATTTCATTCATTTCTCATCATCACCATCTCCTTTAGCCTAGCCTGCGTAACTGTGGGACGTAAAACTCAAAAATTTCATTTCATTTTTTTAACAGTTTAAAAACTCATCATTTATAAAATATGTTAAGCATATTTTATTTTTTTTTCTTACCGTTACAGTAAGTGCTAAGAGGGAAAGGTATTAATATATAAGAAAGTGGATGGCAAATTGTCCATGACTTTCTCTTGAATGCAATTTCGAAATCTTTTTCCTGCTCTATTTCGTTTAGTACCGTTGTAGTACGTAAATCGAAGGACTTGTAGCAAGAACAGCCTTTGTCAAAAAAGTTTTCTTTTCAAAGAAAATGAATAGAAACCTGCATGTTTGTGCATGTTTTAGAAAGTATCTGAGACACGTATAAAGAACAGTGTTGTCAATTTGGAGAGAAACTCGCTAAGTGTAGGGGATTCGAATTTCCAGGATAGCGACAAAAAATAATTTTTCCGATTAGCGACTTTTTGGTGACTTAGTTACAAATCTAGCGACTTTTGGGCTGCAAACAACTAGTCCTGTAGTCAAGTACTATTAGCTCGAATACTTCAGATATATGTTTATTTCACTTTTGCTTATTTGAATCAGCGCAAGTGTTTACAATCTGGAAAAAGTACGTTGTATATCTCCTTATTCTCGCTTTGATTGCTGGTATCTCTTGCCCTGTAACATTAACCAACTCCAAACTTTAATATATTTTAGTTTCCAGAGCTTCCGTTTAGAGACACAAATAGTATACATTACCGATAGCAAGCTGATTATCTGTAGAAACTTGAGTAAAAGTGGATAGGAAATAAGATTTTTTGTGTAGAGTTTTTTTTTTTTTTTTTTTTTTTACTTTTGCTCATTTTTCTAAACTCATTTTTGATTTCGTTGAAGTGAAATCGACCATAAAGTAAAAAATATGTATTGTACCGTACTAAAAGTTAAATTATTGTTTGTTATATATGATTGATATGCTTTTGTAGTGTAAATATATTATGCCTTGAGTTAATCACATGCCTGATACATATGATCACACTTGGTTAAAGAGAAAGAAAGACGGAATTGCACGAATATTTTTTTAGTGACTTTTCACCCAAAATTGAGTCATTTCATCTCCCATTTAGCGACTTTTTGTATCAACTTGTTGGCAACACTGATAAAGAAACAGATTTGCATAGTTTCTCATAGTACTATAGAAAGCTCTCTTTTCATTCTTCAGAGAAATTATTGTCTTTTGACAAGGGTTATTCCCAAAAAGCCCCTCAATTGATATTAAAAATGGATATACTAAATTTAGAGACTTAATCATTATATACTTATAGGCAGTTAAGATTATATATATATATATATATATATATATATATATATATATATATATATATATATATATATATATATATTATCCTGATACCTATGGAACGACCATACATTGGCGATTTGCATTCCATCAGGCGACCTGGTCGATCAGGCGACACTATATGGTCGTCCAGTGGGAAACCGTGTTAGACGGTCTCCTCTCACCATCACTAATGCGTAGAAATCAACTTTGAAAATTGACGTTGGTGGTCCCAACGGTGCTGAGATAACTTTTTTTTGTATAACTGCAGTTCAGGGTTTCATCGGGAGGTGCGCGACAGTCGCGAGCGTATAGCTTGTCGAGCGTATATTTCTATCTACAAGGCGCGTTGGACCACCGGAAGTTCTCATTTCGCAGTTGGCAGCTGTGCTCACCATTGGCTCGTGCATGCACTTTGTTCTGTTTGCAGATAGAGAGATTTATCGCGGTTTCGGAAGCTAGAAGAAACAACATGAATGAAGGAATCAAACAATGATTAAAAATAACTGAAAAAACTGACAGAATATTTTATATAGTAATATACAGGACGATAAGAAAAAAGTAACAATGTTTTTAGCTTGTACACTTGTGTCCAAAATTGATGTCGCATGTCTTTAGAAATTACATAAATAGAAATAACTCTCTTTCTTGTGATAGAAAATGTCACATTTCTTCTTGGAAATAAGCAGAAAAACAAAACACATATTTCCAAAAAAATATTTCAATAAAAAATTAAGAAATAAGCAACTGATAATTAAAAAAAGAAATCTCCGAAACTTTCTCGAAAAATTCTAAGTTCCATTTTCGTAAACGTGGCAAACGCGCAGCGAAATTTACAAAGAGGGAGGGAATTTTATGCTTTGTTAGAAATACAACGTAAATCTGTCATAAGGTTAGTTACTATACATGTGGCACAGCTCTAACAATCATTGCTATTAAGCATTTTACATTTAAACAAAGGACTAAATAGAAATAAGCTACAAAATATGCGAAGCGATCAGGCATTTTGTGTTAGTGGTTTCGGTACATGCGTCTGTCAAGGTGCACTTCTTACCGTGCCTTCGTAGAGTAGTCGGTTAAAGCTTGTTCTTTACATACTTTATTTTTCCACGATCATCACTTCGAATCCCATACCCTATAGTAACTTTTTTTTTAAAGAAAAGCTTGATTCTGTGAATTCCCTAATAATGCTTCTTAGTGTAGCCAAACCCAAACTATCACATAACTCAGTGTAATGTGCTTATTCCATCGAAAATACGAACACTTGATTTAGGGACCATTCAAAAATTTTGTGCCCTTGATTCAGAAATTAATTCTTGGCCAAGATCTCAATCTTTTGATTCATTTTTTGGATCATTTCTAAAATTCTTTTATTTTTACGTTTCGACGATATAGCCAAGGTTGATTTCATTTACGCAATATACTAGTTGATATGCCGGTTCTTGTCACGGGAAGATTAGATGTATGGAACATATTTGAAAGATATATTTGGGTGCTCTTCCCCTTTTAGGATGCCTCTATGAATTAAAGTGAGATGATAAAAACTCAGGTAGACGCAAGTCACAAATTCATTTCAAACGATGTAACCATTTTCACATTTTGGTTATTTTATGAACAGTCTATGGGAAACTAGAATAATATGGAAATTGATATCCTCATACCCATAAATCGAAATGTTCGAAAGCGCTGGGACTCATACTAGCTTAGATTTAATAATGAACTTATATACTGAGTTTCATCTGTTAAACTTGAGTGATTTCCAAGATATATTTTTGGCATACATTTTGAATATCTCTAATATTTTAGCAAACATATTTTAATGAAGGTAACATGATAATAGCTACGCATAGTTAGCACTGTCTTCCACCTCAATGTTTTATTCATGTATTTATTTATTTTACTTTAATAAGGACGGATACATATACTAAGGAGGGCAACATGATTCAAAGTATACATAAAAATAAAGTATCTTACGAGATCTTTAAGTTAAGAATATGAAAGCCTTAAAATATATAGGCACTCGTTCTAGTATTTTGAACAATTCCGTTTTCACGTAGGGAAGGAGCAATTTCTACCATGACTTTTTTCGCATTCGAATACAATACAGTCTCATCATGATAGGAAAATTTCTTAACTGTTTAAATTGAAGTTATGAACAGTTAACTCGACATTGCTTTTGTCATGTCAAATTCATTAAAATGCTCTAGGGGGATAGTCGGTTTAACAATTATGCAAAATATATATATATATATATATATATATATATATATATATATATATATATATATATATATATATATATATATATATAGTATATCACGAACCCCAAATGATTGGAATTGGAATCTGGTATATAAATTCCTTGTTAAAACTCGATGGACACAAGAGCCAAAGTTTCCGAAAATTTCGCTTTTAGGAGGAAGCGCAACTATTCCTCTATGTTTTCTCAATAAACACTATAAAATTGCATCGATATTTTCTGTTTCACCACGAAAAACGACTCAACCATTTGAAATGAATTTGTGCACATAGTAAGCACTTGAGTCGAGCTTAGTTTTCATCAGTTCACTTATTTCAAATATGCATTCTGAGAGGAGGAAGAAGGTCCAAGCAACCTTCAAAATATTTTTCAAATAAAACTACTTTTCCCGTACAATGAACTGACATCTGACAAGAAATAAATGTAGAAATTTTACGTTTTTCTCTGAAGCAATCAGATGCAGGTTAAAACGCAAGCACGAAATGCACCGTTGATAAATAGATTACAGCCTACTGTTTCCTAGCGATGGCCAAAAGTTTTCGCGATCCGGAATCCAGAAAATTTATTTTCCGGAATCGGTAAGTTTACTTTCCGGATTTCGGAAAAATTTCGGTGTCTGAACAATTCCGGAATTTAGAAATATTCTGGACTTCGGAAAAAAATACGAAATTTTTCAGACATCGGAATTTTACTGAAATCCGGAATTTTTCCGAATTCCGATTTTTTTCCAAAATCTGAATTTTCCGAAATCTAGAATGTTTCTGATTTTATTTTCAGGATTCCGGGAAGTA
This sequence comes from Thermobia domestica, assembly GCF_964235325.1. NCBI lineage: Eukaryota > Metazoa > Arthropoda > Insecta > Zygentoma > Lepismatidae > Thermobia > Thermobia domestica. The sequence continues at coordinate 346,629,862 of NC_137455.1, forward strand.
AAAATTCTGGAATTGGCCATCGCTATTTCCTATTTCAGTTGTACTTATTTTACCGGTAAATTGTATAGAGTCTACATACATTAAATAGGATTTATTGTTACGAAGAAAATTAAAAATGAATCAAATAGGGTCTATATGTGATTTAAAGTGGTTCAGGTATATAGAATTTAGAGTAATGTTGCGTTCACTTGCGGCTAAGGGGTATCCTTGTGAAAGGAATGGGGGCACTTTGGATTCGATTCAGGTCGGTAGCCAGCCCAAATATGTAAAGGGGGTCCGGCTGAAGTTAGGGAAGGCCCGATCCAACCATATTATAGTTCATCACCATATTATAGTTCATTTGCAAGCCTACCGTGAAACTTTTAGGGGACAGCTAAAATTTAGGGGGGGCGGCCCCTAGACCCCCTGGATACGGGCCTGATTCGATTATCGGTGAATGTGCATTTGTTCAAATTAAACGCTAGTCTGTAAGTCTACGTCTTAAATAACCTCGGTGCTGTAAGAAGTATTCTAGATGTCATTGAATAAAACTAAGGGATATACATATATACTGTTACTAGTTCTGAAGTTAAGTGTGTTTGGTTATTGAAACGCCTAGAGAATACAAGTTACATTATGCACATTCAAAGGTAAAGCTGAAAGAAAACGCCTCTGGCTGTGTTTCGTGTGATATTGTAGGGCTATTAAGTAAGGACTCAATTCACACTACCAAATATCTGATATGACAACCAATCAAAATTCGATAAAAGGGAGTTCGTGTCTAGTAAATGCCACGTAATACATGGAATTTCTTTTAGATAGACGTTCACTTACATTTGAGTGGTAGGCGTCATGGAGGAAGCAAGAATTCGTTTCATAACGCTTCTTGACGAAGGTTACAGCGCTAAGCAAGCCGCGGAACATGTAGGCATTCATCCTAGAACAGGTCAGCGGTGGGCACACAGATATCGTGTTACCGGGGAAACAATTCGTCGTCGTAGTAATGGGAGACGGCGAGTTACCATAAATGAGCAAGACCGTCGTCTGGTTGAACAAGCCAAGGAAACTCCTCATTCAAATTCGCGTCAACTGCGACAAGCCGCTGACTTTCCTGGATCACGTCAAACAGCTATTAGGCGACTCAGGGAAGCTAATTTCTTCGCTCGGCGTGCAGCCATTAAGGAATTTCTTTCTGCGGAACACATCAGACGGCGACGTCAATTTGCAGAGGAAAATATGCATCGGAGCTGGACAAGTGACATTTTCAGCGATGAATGTATAGTTTCTTCTGCAAATGATGGACCAGTCTGTGTCTTTCGTGAGAGAGGTTCCAGGTTCGATCCTCGATACATATGGCACAAGCGTTCCAGCGGACGCATATCAGTGGCTGTCTGGGGCTGGATCTCTGCAGATGGATTTGGATATCTTCACAGGATTGATGGGCGTTTTACAGGTGTGCAGTATAAGTTCATCTTCGAGAATATTATGCTGCCATCTGTTCGCGAACATTTATTCTGAGGGAGCAATCCACTTTCAACACGATCGGTCACCTGTCCATATGTCACGAGTTGTCCAAGAGTGGCTGGCAGAGCAAAATGATGTAGAGGTAATCAATTGGCCTCCACGCGGAGCAGATCTTAACTCAATAGAAAATGTCTGGGCAGAGATAAAGAGGTGTTTGAGGGAGAAATGGGCTAATGAAGTTCCTAGAACTTCCAATGAGCTCTGGGATTCGGTCGTTAATGCTTGGGAAGATCTTGCTACGAATGGCACGGGCTATGTCCATCGAATGATAGAAATAATGCCTCGTCGAATGTTAGCGGTTGTTGAAGCAGGTGGTCACTGGACATCATATTAAGAACGTGTTTAGTTTCAAACAGCCCTTTTAAGGACTTCATTTCATCCATAAAATGTTATGTGAATATGTGATTAAACATGCAGAAAAAATTGTGATGCAATCATTGAAATATATTTAAAATAATAAATTTTTCTTTGAGTGGGATTCGATCTCGCAACCCTCACTACGTAAAGCCGAAATGCTACCTGTACTCTAGCCTCTCACTAGCAGTTACGCCTACCAAATCCTTGCAAAATTGCTGCCAAGCCGCCAAAATTTCATATGTAACATTCCTTCGTAATTAAAAATTATACACAAGAGAGATACCTAATTACTACCATTGTTTGGCATTATTAAGAAGACGTCTCTTGCATTGAAAACGTAGGACTTCATTATTGACTGATGAAAAAGGAAAATGCAATAGTCAAAAAATGTATTTTCTTTGCAAGTGATTTAAAGCAAATTCGTATTCATAACCAAACTTGAAATGAAGTTGGGTTGATTTGACTTTGAGTTTAACGTCCCGTTCAGCAGCGAGGCTATATTAGACGTGGACCTACTAACTCACGTGGAATCCGAACCACATAAGCTCCCGCCGGGAATCGAATCCGAGTCCTCTACGCCATTAAAATAAAGTGGATTCGTATCTCTAAATTGGGATAAATTTCTTAAAGTACTTTTGAAATTCTTAACTAGATTTTCGCGTGTTTCCAAATCAAATTTGATAAACCTTACTGAATTTTGATTATTATCTTTTTTATACTTCTGAACCATACCTAGTATTTGGTATCAAATATACAGAATGTTTCAAAACAACACCGATAACGTTTGGGAGGTGATTCCTGAACCAAGACAAGAAAAAAAATATGGACCAACCTGGATTCAGAAATGTTTCCTTTCGGAGTTATAGGCTGTCTTAAACATCCAAAAAAAAAAAAGAATTTTAAAGGTCCATAGGTCCAAAACTATGGGACCTACCACAGTCGGGTCAAGACTTCACTTAGAAACTAATATGTGCGTTATCCAAAAATGCATGTTTCAGAATCTTAAGGTTTCCCCTCGTCGAGTCATGTCTACCAGAAGATGTTTTACGTATTTGGTTACGATATACCGGTAATAGGACAGTAAGTGAGAATGTGAACGACAACATTTACACAGAAAAACTCAATAACTTACTGCAGTTTTTGAGAGGCGAAGTGGAAGGCGCACGCACTCACGCAACAATTTCTATAGATGGAGTTCGGTTAAAGGCATGTAATTTGAAGTACTCATCAACTACCTCTATAAAAATTGTTGCGGAAGTACTGCAGGATTGTGAAAGTTGGATATTTGGAGAGAGCACATATAGTTCCTAAGTGAAGTCTTGACCCGACCACGGTGGGTGCCTTTGAAGTTCATTTTTCATATTTTTGGCATACTATAACACCGAAAGGAAGCATTTGTGCACACAGACTGGTCTATACTTTTTGTCCTATCTTGGTGTCATTAATCACGTCCCAAATATTTTGTCGGTGTTGTTTTGAAACACCCTGTATAAAACCACTAACTAGAAGGATTGCACATGCTAGTATTCAATCTTATCTGAATAACTGAATCTCTGAAATTAACGAAATCATTTGATTATCAGTATACATACAATATTGTATTCACATTTATTTTAAACGTTCATTTAGAATAAATAATTTATATTTACTGTCTTCATTGAGCTGTATAATGTTTTTGTAAGAGTATGTTTTGACTTCACTCTTGTATTCAATGTGGGATCAAATTATGGTGATTGCGTTATGTGTTTTATTTATTTAAAATATTTTAGATAAAGTTGATAGCCCAAAAGATCCAGGTGCACTGAAACATTAACAAAAAATTTATTAATTCAGCCATGGCCTATATATTAAAAATATGTAGTGTACACTTGTGTCCAAAATTGTTGTCGCATGTCTTTAGAAATTACATAAATAGAAATAACTCTCTTTCTTGTGATAGAAAATGTCACATTTCTTCTTTGAAATAAGCAGAAAAACAAAACACATATTTCCAAAAAATATTTCAATAAAAAATTAAGAAATAAGCAAGTTATAATTAAAAAAAAGAAATCTCCGAAACTTTCATCGAAAAATTCTAAGTTCCATTTTCGTAAACGTGGCAAACGCGCAGCAAAATTTACAAAGAGGGAGGGAATTTTATGCTTTGTTAGAAATACAACGTAAATCTGTCATAAGGTTAGTTACTATACATGTGGCACAGCTCTAACAATCATTTTTATTAAGCATTTTACATTTAAACAAACGACTAAATAGAAATAAGCTACAAAATGTGCGAAGCGATCAAGCATTTTGTGTTAGTGGTTTCGTCACATGCGTCTGCCAAGCTGAAGTCTTTACCATGCCGTTGTAGAGTAGTCGGTTAAAGCATCTTCTTTATATACTTTATTTTTTCCACGATCATCACTTCGAATCCCATACCCTATAGTAACTTACTTTTTTTTTTTTTTTTTTTTTTTTTTTTTAAGAAAAGCTTGATTCTGTGAATTCCTTAAGGAACAATGTTTTGTTCTAATAATGCTCCTTAGTATTATTCTCTTCATTCTAGCTTATTTGAATATTTCCAAATAATTTAGAATTATGTCTTTAAAAACATTAAAACTGTCAAGAATTTTATAAAAAGTGGAAGCTTCATTTATAATCATTTTCATAACCGAAATGAGAAACTTACAAATAGTGGAATTTTAATTAACATATGACTAAACTTTCATAAAACAGTAATTAAATAAAACATAGTTTCTGCAAGTAATATGCAGGTAATAGGCAGAAAAATGAACGTAAAATATTAGATGTTGATTAAAAATTAGTAGGGATAGTTCTAAAGCCAAGTAGAAAATTATCTCTGCTTCATGAAAATAATAAACATTTTATAAAAATAATGGTATTTTTGCTATATCGAAAATGTGTTTAGTAAATTAATAAATAAAATACAATTATATAATTCAATCACTCTTACTCGATAGCTTGAAGAGAAACTGTCGGCCGCGACCCTTCGGTTTTCTTCATAGCACACGAAGGGACACGAAGTTGATCCGAACCAAGGGAAAAGGTGTAGAAAGAAGTAATGGCACTCAGGGCGGGATAGGTATTGCCTGTCACATAAGAAAATGCATGTTCTCCGCAGGATAGTATCTGTTGCTTCTTGACGCGATGGAAAATACGGGAAAATCGGTTCAGTTAATGTAATTGACCATTAAAACTTTTAAAAGCTGTGGATGCTGCTAATTAACAAAATATATTACGTTTGCAGATGCAATTTACACAACAAATAACACGAATAGTGTGAGAAGCAGGGAAAGCAGAGAAACTGTTATATGGTAAGACAACAGAAACAAAAATCACAAACTGGATATTTAAAGTGTATAGAAAAAAAAACACCTGAGTATGTGGCGTAGTAGATAACGTTCTAATCTACCAATCAGTTAATCCATGTTCGAGTCTTCGTCAAGTGCATGGGTGTCTTTGGCGGGGGGTTGAGGGGGACGCGTCCACCTCAATATTTTGAAGTACAAAATATTCAATATTTTATTCTAATTTATTTACTAACGACAGAATAACATATAAATAATAATTACACTATTTGGAATATAATATTCTGGCTATGAAAGGATTATAACAGACTTGATATGCCTCAGGGGTCCGTGAAGGTAATCAGAAAGCTAACAAATGGAATCGAAGATAATAAACAGGTTGGGCTTGGTAGTACCATTTAAATAACTTTCCTTGATGCACCCCCCCCCCCCAAATTTTACATGCCAGAGACGCCAGTGGTGAAGTGTGTTTTTTTTTCTCGCCGAAGAAACAGCCATTACTTGTAATATTTACATTTTTTCTTTTCGTCAAAGGAACAGCCATTACTTGTAGTACTAGAGTTTTATACAGGGTGTTAATGAACTATACCGACAAACTCTAAGAGGTGATTCCTTACATCAAAATAAGAGAAAAAGTTCATATGGACCTGTGGGGAAAAGTGCATAGTTTCAGAGCTAGGGCTGTCCAAAATCGCGAAAAAGCAAAACTTCAATATGTCCTCTTTCGAATTCCAGAAATTGTAGATGGTGGTCCATATCAGGTAAAAGAAGTCACACATACGCAATCCAGAAATGCATATTTCATTAATTTTCAGTGGGTGTACAAAGTATTCCATACAGGGCAAAATTCCCAGACATTCAATCAACCGAATTTTGAGATTTGACTGACTTTATGATTGGTCCAACGTAGGCAAAGATAAGCCCTGATAGCAGTGAACACAGAAACCTTTAGCGCGATGTCGAAAGTGTTAAGGATCGTCAGCAACACGGTTTCTCGTATCGGGAAAACGCATGTTGTAATGTTTTCTTTCACGCTTATAAGTGAAGAGAACGTGAAATATACAGTGAGGAAATCCATCGAATCACACATTAAACACAAAAAACATGGAGCTGCCGGTTCTTAACACTTCCGACTTCCCTCCGAAGCAGTGGATGTCCATTATTGTTAAGGCTTATATTCTGCCTACTTTGGACCCTCCTTGACATCAGAGTATATCTGAAAACTCTATTGAGAGCATATCTGAGAATTGGACCCTGTAGTTTTTTTTATCATTTTGCTTTGACGGTAGATTTTAGGGAAGGGGGAGAGCAGGAGGGGAAATATATGGAAATGAATAAAACTTAGTAACTCTTGAACTACTCGAGAGATCTCGATCAAACTTTCAACATAGATTAGGTTCGGGCCTGGGATGTTATTGCCATTTCATGTTTACGATGCAACGTAAGGGATGGGCAGGGCTAGATATATGTTAAAAAATGAAAATAAAAGTGACTGTCTTTGTGACTTCATCACGCTTAAACACCCTACCGATTTTAATCAAATTTTCAACATAGACGAGGTTCAGACCTGGGGTAGTTCTATCATATCAATTTGACGGTAGAACAAAGAGTTAGGGGGAGGGGAGGGGAGAGATGTATGAAAATGAATAAAACAACTCTTGAACCACCCAACTGATCTCTATCAAATTTTCAAGATAGATGACGTCCTTCGATAATTTTTATAATCTAATTTTGACGGTGCAAGGTGGGGAGGGGGAGATATGTAAAAAAATAAAAATAAAACTGGCTGTCTTTGTGACTTTATTACTCTTGAACCACCCAACCAATATCGATCAAATTTTCAACATAGATGCGATTTGCGCCGGTATTTAGCGGTATCTATTTACTTTGACGATAAAAATTAGGGGAGGGGAAGGAAGGAGTTAAAAAGTAAGTGAAACTTAACTCTTGAACCAAACGATCAATCTCGGTCGAATTTTTAAACATAGATGAAGTTAGGGTCAGAGATTTTTTTTATCATTTCACTTTGACAGTAGAACTTAAGGGAGGGGAGGGGATACCTAAAGTAAATAGAACTTAATAACACTTGAACCACCGGACCGATCTCGATGAAGTTTCCAACCTAAATGAAGTTCTAACCTAAGATGGTTTTCGTCATATCATTTTGACGGTGTAACTTTAGGGAGGAGGAGGGGAGACATTTAAAATGATCGAAAATGACCGATATTAGTCATCTATAGCTTTTGAGCTAGCTGAGATTAACAGTGACACTACCGATGCTGTTTAAATCCAAATTCAGCCCCACAGTTTGAGAGAGGGAGGAGGGGGAGATATATAAATACGATATAAAATGACCGATATTAGTGGCGAATCTATAGATTTCCAGGTTGGTGAGATGAACGGTGTTACTTTCGATCCCTTGCCCCGCAACATGGGGAGAGAAGGGGGATATATAAAAACCATCGAAAATGACCAATATAAAAGAGCGCTTTAGTAATAGTAAAAAGTGACTGACTAGCGGAACTATGTTTTCTTAATTTACCCCAGGGAAGCAGATAATTGATGCTAGTGTATTCTAAAACTCAAAAAATAGAATTTACAATTCGTTTAAAAATATAGGCTGGAGCAGTCTTTAAAGGTTAGGTACCAGCTAGTGAAATAGCCATTTATCGAACGAAAAGAATATGTTTATGGAAATATTATTTGCGAAATATTCAAACCTGTTCCCCAATAGAATAGCATATCAAGCGAAGTGAAATGAAAAAGATCCAAGTGCATCCAACTGCTATCTTCTAGATTTAATTTAAACAGCTAAAATGCTTACTCACTTTGGCCAGTTTATGAACACAAAATGGGAAATTAAAATATTGTAGCAGTTGCCTTACTTTCTTTCCTAGAGTTGGAATTTCCAAAAACGATGGATCACGTGGTCACAGATTTGTAAGGAGGAGTTTAAATGTCGAGTTTCATCTCCTTATGATGAGACATTCATCAGAAAGTCTTTTTTGGAGTATATTTTTAATATTTCCTTTCCTCGCTTAGAACATGTATTGTATGAAAGTAACATGAGAAAAGCGCGGCCAGAGTTAACTAACATGGGAAAACCAGAGTTTGGTAAATGAACTTCGGGGCTATCCTTCGCGAGGCAGTAGTGCACATTTAAAATGTTAATATAACAAACTGGAGGAGCGCAATAGTCAGAAATAGTGGAGGAAAGGCGTCCTAAAGATTCTAACTCAGCGCATGTATGACACGACGTATAAAGTTCTCAAGTGACGGCGTGGCAGAGTTAGGATGATCCATGGATCCCGTGCAAAGAGTCCTGGGTTCGATTCCTGCTCGAGTGAATTTTATTTGTTTTTTGCTTTAACCAATAAAGTAAGCATTTTTAACTACAAGTAAAATATTAATTCATCATATGTTTATAATACATAAAACAATCGAATTGTTCAAATCAGTTGTAAAATCTTTGAATATTCTATGTTAACTAGCAATAGAATGTAACCTATTCCGCGTAGTATATTGATGCCACGGGTTGTATTATGAAAAAACATAAAATTTTTGAGTTTTACGTCCCACGGTTATGCCGGCTAGGCTAAAGGAGACGGTGAAGATGAGAAATTAATGAAATGGTAGAATGAAGAAAGTGGTAGGCAACGGGAGAACTCCGACGAAACCCACGCACATGGTGTTTGTCCAGCACAAAGTTCACTTGGCGGGAGCAGGGTTTGAACCCGAAACCCCATGCACCAGAGGTGAACGCTCAACCATTGAGTCACCGTGGCCCGGAGTTATATTATGGTTAGCAGAGTCGTTGTGTAAAAAATGTCCTTGACGCTTCATGTCGTATCTGTAAACAGTGTGCGAATTGACCGGACATTTGCAAGGGAGGATGGATTGTTCTTCAGACGACAATAGCATGGCAAAGTATGACAGTTGTAGCCAGGGGCGTCATTTAGGGAGAGCAGGAGGGGCAATTACCCCTCAAGAGTTTGAGGAATAAATATCCTTTAATCGATTGTCTACTAATACACTAGAACTAAACGTAAAAGCCTTATGTCGGTGGTGCTCTTGCCCCCTCAATTGAAGTCTGAAATGACGCCGCTGATTACAGCATACATTAAGTATTACCAAAGGGAATTTCTCCCTCATTACCCTTGTAATTCGCACAATGTTCACAAATATAGACACGAAGCGACAAGAACATTTTTTGCACAACGACTGTGCTAACCATAATATAATGCGTGATATCAATATACAACGCGGAATAGGGTACAATTAATTGCTAGTTAACACAGAACATTGAAAGATTTTACAACTGATTTGAATATTTCTATTGTTTTATGCATTATAAGCATTTGGTGAATTAATATTTTATGGCTACTTTATTGGTTAAAGCAAAAAACAAAAAAGTTGAATCGAGCGAGGATGCAACTCGGAACCATTTGCACGGGGTCATAGATGCTCCTAACGCTGCCACGTCGTCACTTGATAACTTTACGCGTGGTATCATATGCGAGAGTCGGAATCTTTAAGACGCGTTTTCCCCACTATTTCTGGCTATTGTGCTCTCCCAGTTTTAATATATACACTTAAATATGCACTCCTACCTCGCGAAGGATGAACCTGAAATTCATTTACCAAAGTCTGCTTTCCCCTTATTAGTCTTGTGAGATACTGTTTTTTAAGCATAAATTTTTCCACCCTCTTTCTCTATGGACTTTAGACGAAAGTAACATAATAAAGCCTTCGTTCGAAAAGGTTGATAATTATGTTTAAAAACTAATTTGAAACGGTTGTAATGTTTTTGTGATGATGCAATAGATAACAAAATAATATGAATAAAACAATTGAAGAAATCCCCTCTACTACTTCTTAAAGTTGGAATTTTTGAAAATGTTAGGATATATGTCTATTTATTTATAATAAGACATTTGTATCGAGTTTCACGGCCGTAATTTGAGAGGCTCTGAGGTATTTTATTATTGGCATAATTTTTTAATCCTTTATCACCTTTAATATACGCGCGTTAATTAAATTTAAAAAATACAGAACATTGTTAAAAATTACCTATCTTAACATTTTTGTTTTATTGGATCAAAAGATTCAATATATTTTAGGCTAAATTTTTTTGTACGCCTTATACCTGGAGAACTACATATAGTGTTGCCAAACTCATACTATCATCCAACTCAGTATCATTTGCCTATTTCGCAAAAAAAAAAAAAAAAAAAAAAACGAAAACTCGATTTAGGGGCCGCTCATAAATGTTGTGACCCCTGAAAAAAAATCTAATATATTTCATTCAATCAAAATTTTTCTTCTACACCTTTATCTGGAGTTCTACATATATTGTAGCCAAACCCAAACTATCACATAACTCAGTGTAATGTGCTTATTCTGTCGAAAATACGAACACTTGATTTAGGGACCATTCAAAAATTTTGTGCCCTTGATTAAGAAAATAATTATTGTCCAAGATCGCAATCTTTTGATTCATTTTTTGGATCATTACTAAAATTCTTCTTTTATTTTTTTCGTTTCGATTTCGATAGTCAAGGTTGATTTCATTTACGCAATATACTAGTTGAAATGCCGGTTCTTGTCACGGGAAGATGACATGTATGGAACATATTTGAAAGGTATATTTGGGGACTTTTCCCCCTTTAGGACGCCCCTATGAATTAAAGTGAGATGATAAAAACTCAGGTAGACGCAAGTCACAAATTCATTCTAAACGATGTAACCTTTTTAAAATTTGGTTATTTTATGAACAGACTATGGGAAAGTAGAATAATATGGAAATTGATATCCTAATACTTATAAATCGAAATGTTCAAAAGCGCTGGGACTCACACCAGCTTAGATTTAATAAGGAACTTATATACTGAGTTTCATCTGTTAAACTTGAGTGATTTCCAAGATATATTTTGGGCATACATTTTGAATATCTCTAATCTTTTAGCAAACATATTTTAATGAAGGTAACATGATAATAGCTAGACATAGTTAGCACTGTCTTCTACTTCAATGTTTTATTCATTTATTTATTTATTTTACTTTAATAAGGACGAACACATATACTAAACAGGGAAACATGATCCAAAGTATACATAAAAATAGAGTATCTTACGAGATCTTTAAGTTAAGAATATGAAAGTCACCGTATATATTCCTAATTTAAAATATATAGGCACTCGTTCTAGTATTTTGCACAATTCCGTTTTCACGTAAGGAAGGAGCAATTTCTACCATGACTTCATGAACTGTTTTTCGCATTCGAATACAATACAGTCTCATCATGATAGGAAAATTTCTTAAGTGTTTAAATTGAAGTTATAAACAGTTAACTCGACATTGCTTTTGTCATGTCCATTTCATTAAAATGCTCTGGGGGGATAGTCGGTTTAAAAATTATGCAATATATATATATATATATAGTATATCACGAATATGGACTGATTTGGAATATGGAATCTGGTAAATAAACTCCTTATTAAAACTCGATGGACACAAGATCCAAAGTTTCCGAAAATTTCGCTTTTAGGATGAAGCGCAACTATTCTTCTATGTTTTCTCAATAAACAGTATAAAATTGCATCGATATTTTCTGTTTCACCACGAAAAACGACTCAGCCATTTGAAATAAATTTGTGCACATAGCAAGCACTTGAGTCGAGCTTAGTTTTCATCAGTTCATTTCAATTCAAATACGCATTCTGAGAGGAGAAAGAAGGTCCAAACAACCTTCAAAATATTTTTCAAATAAAACTACTCTTCCCGTACAATGAACGGACATATCTGCTATTAAAGAAATAAATGTAGAAATTTTACGTTTTTCTCTGAAGCAATCAGATTCAGGTTAAAACACAAGCACGAAATGCACCCTTGATATATAGATTACAGCCTACTATTTCCTAGCGATGGCCAAAATTTTTCGCGATCCGGAATCCAGAAAATTTGTTTTCCGGAATCAGTAAGTTTACTTTCCGGATTTCGGAAAAATTTCGATGTCGGAACAATTCCGGAATCTAGAAATATTCCGGACTTCGGAAAAAATACGAAATTTTTCCGACATCGGAATTTTACTGAAATCCGGATTTTTCCGAATTCCGAATTTTTTCCAAAATCGGAATTTTCCGAAATCTAGAATGTTTCCGATTTTACTTTTCGGATTCCGGGAAGTAAAAGTTCTGGAATTGGCCATCGCTATTTCCTATTTCAGTTGTACTTAGTTTACCGGTAAATTGTATACATACATTAAATAGGATTTATTGTTACGAAGAAAATTAAAAATGAATGAAATCGGGTCTATATGTGATTTGAAGTGGTTCAGGTATATATAATTTAAAGGAATGTTGCGTTCACTTGCGGCTAGGGGGTATCCTTGTGAAAGGAATGGGGGCACTTTGGATTCGATTCAGGCCGGTAGCCAGCCCAAAAATGTAAAGGGGGTCCGGCTGAAGTTAGGGGAGGCCCAATCCAACCATATTATAGTTCATTTGCAAACCTACCGTGAAACTTTTAGGGGGCAGCTAAAATTTAATGGTGCCGGCCCCCTAGATACGGGCCTGATTCGATTATCGGTGAATGTGCATTTGTTCAAATTAAACGCTAGTCTGTAAGTCTACGTCTTATATAACCTCGGTGCTGGAAGAAGTATTCTAGATGTCATTGAATGAAACTGAGGTATATATATATATACTGTTACTAGTTCTGAAGCTAAGTGTGTTGGGTTATTGAAACGCCTGGAGAATACAAGTTACATTATGCACATTCAAAGGTAAAGCTGAAAGAAAACGCCTCTGGCTGTGTTTCGTGTGATACTGTAGGGCTATTAAGTAAGGACTCAATTCACACTACCAAATATCTGATATGACAACCAATCAAAATTCGATAAAAGGGAGTTCGTGTCTAGTAAATGCCACGTAATACATGGGATTTCTTTTAGATAGACATTCCCTTACATTTGAGTGGTAGACGTCATGGAGGAAGCAAGAATTCGTTTCATAACGCTTCTTGACGAAGGTTACAGCGCTAAGCAAGCCGCGGAGCATGTAGGCATTCACCCTAGAACTGGTCAGCGGTAGGCACATAGATATCGTGTTACCGGGGAAACAATTCGTCGTCGTGGTAATGGGAGACGCCGAGTTACCACAAATGAGCAAGACCGTCGTCTGGTTGAACAAGCCAAGGAAACTCCCCATTCAAATTCGCGTCAACTGCGACAAGCCGCTGACTTTCCTGGATCACGTCAAACAGCTATTAGGCGACTCAGGGAGGCTAATCTATTCGCTCGGCGTGCAGCCATTAAGGAATTTCTTTCTGCGGAACACATCAGACGACGACGTCAATTTGCAGAGGAAAATATGCATCGGAACTGGACAAATGTCATTTTCAGCAATGAATGTATATTTTCTTCTGCAAATGATGGACCAGTCTGTGTCTTTCGTGAGAGAGGTTCCAGGTTCGATCCTCGATACATATGGCACAAGCGTTCCAGCGGACGCATATCAGTGGCTGTCTGGGGCTGGATATCTGCAGATGGATTTGGGTATCTTCACAGGATTGATGGGCGTCTTACAGGTGCGCAGTATAAGTTCATCTTGGAGAATATTATGCTGCCATCTGTCACCTGTCCATATGTCACGAGTTGTCCAAGAGTGGCTGGCAGAGCAACATGATGTAGAGGTAATCAATTGGCCTCCACGCGGAGCAGATCTTAACCCAATAGAAAATGTCTGGGCAGAGGTAAAGAGATGTTTGAGGGAGAAATGGGCTAATGAAGTTCCTAGAACTTCCAATGAGCTCTGGGATTCGATCGTTAATGCTTGGGAAGATCTTGCTACGAATGGCACGGGCTATGTCCGTCGAATGATAGAACGAATGCCTCGTCGAATGTTAGCGGTTGTTAAAGCAGGTGGTCACTGGACATCATATTAAGAACGTGTTTAGTTTCAAACAGCCCTTTTAAGGGATACATTTCATCCATAAAATGTTATGTGAATATGTGATTAAGCATGCAGAAAAAATTGTGATGCAATCATCGAAATATATTTTTAAAAAATAAAATGTGCTTTGAGTGGGATTCGATTTCGCAACCCTCACTACCTAAAGCCGAAACGCTACCTCTACTCTAGCCTCTCACTAGCTGTTACGTCTACAAATTCCTTGCACAATTGCTGCCAAGCCGCCAAAATTTCATACATAACATTCTTTCGTAATTAAAAATCATATACAAGAGATATACCTAATTACTACCATTGTTTGGCATTATTAAGAAGACGTCTCTTGCATTGAAAACGTAGGGCTTCATTATTGACTGATGAAAAGGAAAATGCAATAGTCGAAAATCGTATTTTCTTTGCAAGTAATTTAAACAAATTCCTATTCATAACCAAACTTGAAATGAAGTTGGGTTGAGTTGACTTTAACGTCCCGTTCAGCAGCGAGGCTATATTAGACGTGGACCTACTAACTCACGTGGAATCCGAACCCCATGAGCTCCCACCGGGAATCGAATCCGAGTCTCTACGCCATTAAAATAAAGTGGATTCATATCTCTAAATTAGGATAAATTTCTTAAAGTACTTTTGAAATTCTTAACTAGATTTTTGCGTGTTTCCAAAGCAAATTTGATAAACGTTACTGAATTTTGATTATTATCTTTTTTATACTTCTGAACCATATCTATTATTTGGTATCAAATATACAGAATGTTTCAAAACAACACCGATAACGTTTGGGAGATGATTCCTGAACCAAAACAAGACAAAAAATATGGACCAACCTGGATTTACAAATGTTTCCTTTCGGAGTTATAGGCTGCCTTAAACATGAAAAAACAAAAATGAATTTTAAAGGTCCATAGGTCCAAAACTATGGGACCTACCGTAGTCGGGTCAAGACTTCACTTAGAAACTAATACGTGAGTTATCCAAAAATGCATGTTTCAGAATCTTAAGGTACTCACGCAACAATTTCTATAGAGGGAGTTTGGCTAAAGGCATATGATTTGAAGTACTCACCAACTACCTCTCTAAAAATTGTTGCGGAAGTACCGCAGGATTGTGAAAGTTGGATATTTGGAGAGAGCACATATAGTCCCTAAGTGAAGCCTTGACCCGACGACGGCGAGTGCCATAGGTTTGGACCTATGGACCTTTGAAGTTCATTTTTCATATTTTTGGCATACTATAACTCCGAAAGGAAGCATTTGTGCACCCAGACTAGGCTATACTTTTTGTCCTATCTTGGTGTCATTAATCACATCCCAAATATTTTGTCGGTGTTGCTTTGAAACACCCTGTATAAAACTACTAACTAGAAGGATTGCACATGCTAATATTCAATCTTACCTGAATAGCTGAATCTCTGTAATTAGGGAAATTATTTGATTATCAGTATACATACAATATGGTATTCACATTTATTTTAAACGTTCATTTAGAATAAATAATTTATATTTACTGTCTTCTTTGAGCTGTATAATGTTTTGTAAGAGTATGTTTTGACTTCACTCTTGTATTCAATGTGGGATCAAATTATGGTGATTGCGTTATGTGTTTTATTTATTTAAAAGATTTTAGATAAAGTTGATAGCCCAAAAGATCCAGGTGCACTGAAACATTAACAAAAAATGAACAGAATATTTATCAATTCAGCCATGGCTATATATTAAAAATATGTATCCCTGCCTCCGCGTAATGGGATGGAGAATCTCTAGCCAAGAAGGCATATATGTAACTGAAACACGGAGACTCCTGATTTTGAAGCGCCAGTGCTAACTGCACACCTACATTCATTAGTTACCATTCATGTGATAAAGTTTTTGAAACAATTGTTTTTGTAAAATATTTATTATTTTCTGCGAGAGTTAATTTAATTATGTTCCCTCTTCAAAATAGTGTTAAATAATAAATAATAATTTAACAATAGAACAATGCTTAATCCCACACCCCTTAGCAGTTAATACACTCTAGAGCAGCCTAATCATTAGATAGCTAAGGACTCTCTTCCTATAACTTTTACAGTATAAACTCTCAAGCTGATATAACATCTATAACAAGAGTTTTACATCATATTAAATTAGAAATAAGTGTGATTATAATAATTGCTTGTTACGTCAGAAAAAAGTTTCTTTGATTAATATCATAGGTATTTTCGTGTACAGAAAAGAAATAAAGAATTACGCTAGGAAGCCAATTAACGCGTTAGACAAGAAACTTTGGTATTTTCGTCACTTAGAATATAGACGTCCTCAGATTTCTGAATTAAGAATTGCAATTAGGAATCCATCAAAGTATTTTGAATTTGTTTAAAATTGTCTCAATGCTCAACGAATTATATTTCAATTGAAAGTTTTGAATAAAAGTCTAAAGATGACACTGCTTTTTTACTTTCTTGTGCACTCCCCTTACACAATTTGTTCGGCATACCTTACATAGTACGGCAAAGTACTAGGTATCCCCTGTAATCCATAATGTGTAGGAAGTATAGATTTGAAGTCATCCTTTGTCTGAACGAAATTCTATTCAGAAATATTTCGCTAAAACGTAAATTATGACTACCACCTCAGCAGATATGTCTACAAGATTAGAAACAAAAATCAGTAATCGGTGAAAGCACTGTTTCTTTCAGAATTAATGTTCCGGGGGGGGGGGGCACACTAACAAGGAGAAGGCAGACTTTGGTAAGTAAACCTTGGGCTACTTTTTGCGAGTTGTTAGTGCACATTTAAAGAATTAATATTGCAAACTGGGAGAGCGCAATGGCCAAAAATAACGGAGAAAAACCGTCTTCTTAAAATTTTTTTACTCGCTGCATGAATTGTACGACACACACATTTACCAAGTGTCGGCGTGGCAAAGTGAAAAAAAAAATCTTTGACTCATTCGTAAAGGGTTCCGGATTCAATTCCTGTTCGAGTCATACACTTTTTTTTTTTTGCTTCAACCAATAAAGTAGCCATTTGTAACTATAAGTAAAATATTAATTCATTATATGTTTATAATGAATAAAACAATAGAAATTTTCAAATCACTTGTAAAATCTTTCAATGTTCCATTTTAACTACGGTAGAAACAAAATTGAATCTATTCCGTAAATATTATTGTTACCGCAGTCGTTGTGTTAAAAATGTTCTTGACGCTTCATGTTTACATCTGTAGACAGTGTGTAAATTACAAGGGAAATGAGGAGGAAATCTCCTTTGGTTATAGCAACATCCAGTATTAGCAAAGGGGATTTCCCTCTCAACTCCTTTGTAATTCGAACATTGTGAACAGATGTAGACACGAAGCGTCAACAACATTTAATACACAACGACTGTCGTAACCAGTGGCGTATTTATTGGGGGCGCTTCCGGGCTTAAGCCCCCCCCCCCCGAAATATTATTTACTATATTAAAGTAAATGAAATATCTTCGAGAATTTTCACATTTCCAGGACCAAAGTTGGCAAAGCTCCCCCCTCCGAAATAAAATCGCAAATACACCACTGGTCGTAACCATAATATAACTCATGATATCAGCATGTTTACGGAATAGATTAAATTTTGTTTGCCAGTTAACATGGAACATTGAAAGATTTTACAAGTGATTTGAAAATTTCTATTGTTTTATTCATTATAAACATACGATGAATTAATATTTTCATATAGTTACAAATGCCTACTTTATTGGTTGAAAACAAAGAGATGTGTGACTCGAACAGGAATCGAACCCGGGACACTATACACATGAGTTACAGATTTTACTTACTCTGCCACACCGTCAATTCGCGAGTAGAAAACTTTAAGACGGTTTTTCTTCGTTATTTTTGGCCATGGCGCTCTTCAGTTTGTAATATTAACTCTTTAAATGTGCACTACAACCCCCCCCCCAAAAAAATGGCTCCGAAGTTCACTTACGGAATAGATTTGAAAATTTCTATTGTTTTATTCATTATAAACATACGATGAATTAAACATCGTATGCCTTCTCCTTGTCAGTATTACGGGGGGCACTGTCAGAGCTTGTCCGGAAGAAGCACTGGGTGAAAGATAAGGTGTTAAGTATGAAGCGTTTAAGATCAATCCTTCAAACACTACTGAAGGGGGATTTCTAACTTAATTTCATACATATACCTTAAAATAAAAGATTTCGACTAAAATTGCCACTTTAAAAACTTCATTTCAGAGAATGACTATGAGAAACAATAAGGTCACTGTAAAATACATTATAAAACACACACTCAAGACTCTATCTACCTTCAAAATGACATTTCCCAAAGTTCAGACGCAACTAAATAGTTATTTAGACCTGAAAAAGTTAACCATTCTGAAGTTCATGCAAATATTTAATCTTTCTTCCGAAATAAACTCTTTCAAGTCACCTCCGATTGGGATTTCTCCTTGAAGTGAAAACTGTTCCTTCGTGATTATAAGGTTCACGTACGCCTTTTCGACGCAAATGATCCAGTTCGGATTCCCGGTGAGAGCGCACATCGGAACCCACATTAAGCTGTAGATCTACGTCTCACATAGTCTCAGTGATCAAAGCGACGACAAACTCAAGATCAGCCATCAAACCGAAAACTTATTTACGTCGCCTTTTCACCCTCATCAAGGAGTATTAAGCGCTTTAAAAAAAATATATTACATTTACAATCAAACAAATTAACTTGGAGTGCTGTCTTTAAAAAAATATTTAATTTTAATTTCACATATATATTAGACAACTTCGCATAAAATCATACTTGCAGATCTTCATATTGACCAACACTTTTTTAAATCGCCAATTGATATATATTTTTTATATTATATTAATTATTTCAACTACATTTACGTATAACTTGCAGTGCATATGTAGAGTAAACAATAAAAGCAATCCTATTATGATCATTTTTATGCAACAAAACATTGAATGATGATTTTAAAATATTCTGCATTCAATTAGAAGAAATTTTTGATAGAATAATTTTGATACTTTCATACTTGTTTATGTAGTAATGTAACGATTTATCACAGCATTGTGTACAAAAGGAATTAACAAATGTAGTTACTTTTTCTAGAATATTTAAATTAATTTGTTTTGCAAAATTATACAACAAATATAGTTAGCACTAAATGATGCATAATAAATAGGAAAGTAATGTTTTATTAAAGTTGCGGGCATGTTGACTAAACTTTTATTAAAGTTTCATTTTCAGGTTTCATTTTCAGTTCCTTCTTTTTATTGAAATCTTGCTAATTGTAATATTTGATAAATATAAAAGTTTGAATTATACTTTATGCACACATTCAAATTGAATAGCATTAAATTAGTAATATTGAGAAATATTTTTTTAGATTAAAAGAGATTGTTGAGTTGAGTTTAACGTCCCGTTCAGCAGCGAGACTATATAAGACGTGGACCTACTGATTAACGTGAAATCCGAACCACATGAGCTCCCAAAGGGAATCGAACCCGGGCCCCCCCCTCGGATTAAAAGAGAGTTATTTAAAAAATATCACTAACAAAATGTGAACATAATAATAAATAAAAAAAAAACTAGTATGCAGGATTTGAACTGCTGATCATCACCAAACGTGAATATTTAGTGAGTGCACACTAATTGATTGCTCCACGATTGCTAGTTTATTAAATACATCTTGATAACACATATAAACAAATTATACGAAAAGGGGTGGTTGCTTCATTTTTTAGTTTAGTTAACTGGTTTTCTGAACATAATTAGCACTGTCGTCTTGTCAATGTTTTGCTAAATTTGCATCCTAAGGGGGAAATGGAATTTTAAAATTTAACCTATAAATAAAAGATCTCAAAAGTCCCTCATGTTATATAGATGAAGTTTGATATATAAACTCCTCACTAAAATAAATGGTTCGGTGTAATCGAGTTTTCGAATATTCAGCATCTACAGGAAAAGGTATAAAGGTAATTTATATAATACTTTCTCAACATATGAATCGAAGTTTTCTGTCTCCTCATCACAGGTAAACGTTGAACTATGTAAAACGAATTTTTGAAAATCAGAATCACTTGGCTAGAGTTGAGTTGATTTTGAGTTTAAAGTTCCTTTCAACAGCGAGGCTACATGAGACGCGACCTACTGATTAATGTGAAATCCGAACCACATGAGCTCCCTCCGGGAATCGAACCCAGGTCTACCACGCCAAATCATTTGGCTAGAGTCGTGATTTCACCACCTCACTGTCGCCAAAATATACATCCTAAAGCAGAAGGAGATTCAAAATACATGATAAAATAGTGTATCCTGCAAGTCCGTCATTAGGGACTTGAAACTACTTATATAAATTCGTCAATGAAGTAAGTGAAGACTTATTCCAGCGTTTAGGATAGCTTGGCTTCTAAAAAGAGAAAGGGCAATTTGTAAAAATTAAGTTGATGTTGATTACCTCATCACCACGTACTGATGATTTCAGGGGGTAGCAGAGGGGCACATTTTCTCCTGGGACCAATGAAATTCTTACTACTCCCGTCCAAACTTCCGAAGAAACCAGTACTTTTGCAATGCTACTTTAACCCTGTATATTGAAATTCTCCCCCGGGAGAAATAGTTTGTGCTCATCACTTTCATCACGGATAATGACTGAATCGTTTGGAATTAAACTTCGAAGATAGTCGAATCAGTTTTCTTTTTTATCATATTTCTTTCATTAGAATCGGTATTCTAAGGGAGAAATCGGCTTCAAATTTGTGATAAAAATATAGTATCTTCCGAAACTCTTAAAATAGGCAGATTAAATTTTGTTTATAAACTCCTTTTGAAAAGTAAGATGACACTTGTCCCAATAAAGGGTATGACTCACATGCGAAATTCTTGGCGATCCTTTGTATAGCCATGGTTTAGCCCCTTCGTGATAAAAACGGAAGTATTGTTTTATTAAAATTAATGATATGTTGATTAAGTTTTATTAAAGTTTCATTTTCGCAATGAAACTTTATGACAATGAAGCTGCTACTTTTGATAAAACTCTTGATAATTTTAACACGTCTAAAAGCAAAAATTTGAATTGTTTGCCCATATTTAAATTGCTAACATAAAAAGAATAATATCAAATACCTTTTATTAATAGAAGAGAGGTTTATAACAAAATCTCGCGAACAAACTTTTAAAAATACTGTAGGCACGGAGCTGGAACTAATGATCATCGAAAAAAAAAGAGGGCACTAAATCATGCTTTAACAAATCACCCTACTACTTGTTGAAAAACACTATAACGAATAGAGAGAACAAGCGTTTCTTTAAAAAAAGAAAGAAAAAAAGAAAAAAGAATATCGGGTATGTGATTTGTACTGATGGTTATGGAAAAATAAAGAATAAAGAGCAAGTGCTAAGTAACTACTCTACAAAGGTAAGTTAAGAGCGAACTACTTGCAGACGCATATAAGGAAACCACTAACACAAAATGCATGATCGTTTAACATATTTTCTAGCTTATTTCTATTTATTTCTTTGTTTACGTGTAAAATGCTTAATATCATTATTAGAGTTATTCCATATGTATAGTAACTAACATTATGACAGATATACTTTGCATTTTTAACAATTTCTGAACATGAATCTTTGAAACTTATGCGCTCTGAAAGGAGATTCAAGTAGAGATCTTAAAGATAAAACATGTCTAAAATTTCAAAAGTGAATTTGACTCCCTCGTGTACTGAATGTGCCAATTTTCAGTTAAATATCAATTCACACATAGTGTATCATGCCCATGTCATTCCCCTGCCATGATCCGTTCGTGTCACTGCTGTGGCCATTGTCACTGCTGTGGCCGTTCTGTGGCGTGACACTATTTCTTTCTACACCCTTTCCCTTGGTTCGGATCAACTTCGTGTCCCATCGTGTGCTACGAAGAAAACCGAAGGATCCCGGCCGAACAGTTTCTCTTCAAGCTATCGAGTAGGAGTGATTGAATTATGTAATTGTATTTTATTTATTTATTTACTAAACAAATTTCCGATATAGCAAAAATACCATTATTTTTGTAAAATGTTCATTATTTTCATGAAGCAGAGATAATTTTCTACTTGGCTTTAGAACTATCCCTTAATCGACATCTAACAGTTTACGTTCATTTTTCTGCCTATTACCTGCATATTACTTGCAGAAACTATGCGGAGTAAATGTTTTTTTTATTAGTTACTGTTTTATGAAAGCTTAGCCATATGTTAATTAAAATTCCACTATTTGTAAGTTTCTCATTTCGGTTATGAAAATGATTATAAATGAAGCTTCCGCTTTTTATAAAATTCTTGAGTTTTAATGTTTTTAAAGACATAATTCTAAATTATTTGGAAATATTCAAATAAACTAGAATGAAGAGAATAATACTAAGGAGCATTATTAGAACAAAACATTGTTCCTTAAGGAATTCACAGAATCAAGCTTTTCTAAAAAAAAAAAAAAACAAAAAAAAAATACTATAGGGTATGGGATTCGAAGTGATGATCGTGGAAAAATAAAGTATGTAAAGAAGAAGCTTTAACCGACTACTCTACAAAGGCAGGGTACGGATGGCACCTTGGTAGACGTATGTAGGGAAACCACTAACACAAAATGCCTGATCGCTTCGCACATTTTGTAGCTTATTTCTATTTAGTCGTTTGTTTAAATGTAAAATGCTTAATAGCAATGATTGTTAGAGCTGTGCCACATGTATAGTAACTAACCTTATGACAGATTTACGTTGTATTTCTAACAAAGCATAAAATTCCCTCCCTCTTTGTAAATTTCGCTGCGCGTTTGCCACGTTTACGAAAATGGAACTTAGAATTTTTCGATGAAAGTTTCGGAGATTTCTTTTTTTAATTATAACTTGCTTATTTCTTAATTTTTTATTGAAATATTTTTTGGAAATATGTGTTTTGTTTTTCTGCTTATTTCAAAGAAGAAATGTGACATTTTCTATCACAAGAAAGAGAGTTATTTCTATTTATGTAATTTCTATAGACATGCGACAACAATTTTGGACACAAGTGTACATCCAGATACGTACAGAAATGCAGAATCATCTAATGTAACACTGCTCTAATAGTCTTTGTTTGGAATCTCAAGAAACAAACTATTAATATAATCTTTACTGTTTACAAATTCGTAGTGATCATCCAATATTTCGCTTGAGAATGGAACGCTTTGAAAATCGGAAACTCTTTACATATTCTTCCTTCTTAATTCTTTTAGTGTAATTACGTTGATATTCAGGCATAATAGATTTATCTGGCATTTTGTCCTCTAATTCCCATAAATGTGACACTTTACAGCATCTAAATACCAACGCCTTTTACTGGCAGTGTGCGATTTTCACCATTTACCGAAAGGCAAATGTTCCAGCCGATAGGACGTTCGCGCTGGGTTGCCAAGTTTCTATGGCAGTGCGTTCCTAGACATAGCTATGCCTTAACCCATCCCTGCGTCTCTGAGATGACTTTTCCACCAGATGTACACGCAGATAGTGCATTCGCACCAGCCTAATACTTATAAACTAAGGAAGTAATTATGCTTTGGATAAGTGTAATGGACCAAAAATGATTGATTGATTGATTTGCTTTTACGGTTCTCGTCAGTAGCGAGGCTTTATATGAGTAGGTTAAAAAGTATAGTTTAAAAAATGATATCAACAACTATAACACATAATACTTCCTACTTTAATAACGCGCGCTCTAGCCTCTAGACCATAGAATAGTATTCCAGACAAACTTTTATCTTAGGTTTCAACACTTAAACAACGTTTGTTCAATTATATTCATTTATAAGCACAGACTATGTAAACACTGGCCTTTCAAACTTTTGGTAGTTGGTAGGATGTAATGGCATTTTGCCACACACCAAATTAGTGCTCAGTAACTGGTAGTCATGACTGAACAGAAGAAATCCAATTCGAAATTCAGAAATCACGTCACATTTACTTTAAAAGACACAGACTTTCTACAATGTAAAGCAGGTACCCTTTAAGAACACCTTCCCCTTCATTCCATCTTTCCACAGAGTGGGAATATTTCGATGACTAACTTTATACCCACAATCTATTATATGACTAAAGCAGCGCCGTAACTTGAAACTTTTCCTGCAGGAGCAAGCATTAATATTTGGGCCTAAAAATATAAAATTGGGCTCCAATTGAAACACGAAATGCGAAATCTGGGTCCCACTATAATCTAAACCCTTAAGAAGGATTTTCATTACTTCTACGGCCTCCAGTTAGTGTTTTACTGAATTTGGGCCCAAATTACGTTTATGCTTCATATTAAGGGAATATAGTTTACTTAAATGATGGAGCAGTAGCAGCATTTTAAACTATTTTCACATCTTTTGTAAATATATGGTGGGATCATTCCATGCTCCATAATTTATATTGAGTATACAATATTTGACACAATTTAAAGAATTCTAGGGGCTTGATTATTTTCGGGGTCCTTAAAGCAGGTATTTACTGAAATAGGCCCACATCACATCCTTGTTTTATTTAAGAGATTTTTTCTTCTTCCTGTGTGTTGTTTTTGAGTATCGTGTCATGTGGAGTAAGAAAGTTTTATCTTGAAGTGTGTCCACCCTTGAACGGCTGGGAGCTTAAATGGGGAATGTAGTCTTTCCTGCTACCAAGTTACGACTCTGGACTAAGGACAGAACTCTACAATATATAGTTTATATGTAATTAAATCCGTAGTAATTGTACATAATCCAATTCCGAGCCCAGCTCCTTTGATGCTTTCCTCCTCCGTATATGACAAAGATACGGGTCTGGTGGAAGATTATAGTTCGGATCTCGTTGTAAGCTGTGGTCAACGTAGTGATGTGTTACTTGCGAGGGAGCTGACTCTTCTGACCGACTCTTTTGTATGAGTGAG
This sequence comes from Thermobia domestica, assembly GCF_964235325.1. Classification (NCBI taxonomy): domain Eukaryota; kingdom Metazoa; phylum Arthropoda; class Insecta; order Zygentoma; family Lepismatidae; genus Thermobia; species Thermobia domestica. Next base: position 346,654,882 of record NC_137455.1, read on the forward strand.
TGAGTCATGGCTCACTAGAAATGAGTAACGACTCTTTAGGAGCCGGCCCTTGGGGAGTCGTGATTCTTCGGGAGTCGTTGTTCTTCAAGAGTTGTGATTCTTCGGGAGTCGTAGTTCTTCAAGAGTAGTGATTCTTCAGCAGTCGTAGTTGTTTTGGAACCACTGTTTTCCGGGAACCACAGTTCTTTCACTCTCGAACCGCTCTCTTGCTTCACGATCTTGGTTGATTTAGGCAGTTGCTATTTTGGTTACAGAGGTGATTTCGCTGGTTCTTACTGGAGTGACTGCCTCTTCAGTCTAGTTCAGTAGGTGTGCGTTACGATAGATGTTATTGTATGTATATACATGTATGTGTAAATTTGACATTAATAAACTAAAAATAGTACCAACGGCGTAGACTAAATGTTTTGCACTTTAATGCGACCATTGGACCTACAATGATATTTCACATATAAAGTGCAAAACTAATTCTTAAACTTTTCTCTATTAATTAAAATCAACTTTGCAGAATGGGGGAGTAGAGGTCAAGTAAGAGGCCTTAAGAGCCGTTTCTTTTCTTTTCGCTGAATCTGCTCTTGCAATTTATTATTAATTTGAGAAATTAAACAATGAGAACATAAATGTGCACAATGCGTCTGCAATAGTGGTAAGAACTGACTACTCGGCAGGCACGTAGCCAGGGGGTGGGTCCAGACTCTCCCTTCAAGACCAGAAGTTTAAAAAATAAGGAAGGATGGAAAAAATGAAATGAGAAAAAGGAGGATCGCGTTAAAAAAATCAGAAAGCTTTTGGTTACTCTTTCTTATGAGAAGATTTGTATTACTTGAAATATATGGTGGCGAGGTGGCGAGATATCCTGGAAGAGTCAGTGAATTTGAAATTTCTAGAAAAGTTACGGAATTCTCAGAATTTCTAGAAGAGTTACGCAATTCTCCGAATTTCTGCTACTAGTCAGGGGGATTTCAAGGGAGATTTCAAGCTTCCGAAAGTATAGTACCGTTGTGTAACAACGTGGACATTTTTTTTAATCATAAATTTTCTTCATCGCATCCTTGCAGTATCAAACACGTTATTTCAAATACAATTTTCTACTGCTCCTTTAACCTGTCATTGGAACAGACAGTAGTTGACGGAATAATAGAAACAAAAAATTATGTGGAAAGAAAGTTCTGTTAACATTTGATTCAACAGAGAAAGGAACGCAGATATTGTCAAATATTTTACAAGACATTCTTGAGTATGTAGTTTTTATAATAGTGAATATATACTTTCCATAATAGTTGGGGTCATAATGAAAGGAATATTGTTATATTTGAATGAACCGAGGAAGGATGTAAATATTGTTAAATCTTTTTCAGCACGTTTATTATTATTATTATTATTATTATTATTATTATTATTATTATTATTATTATTATTATTATTATTATTATTTTACTCAATATTTCTCATAGTTTGTTATTAAAATACTTACCAACAAACCACCATTTTATTGTCCTAACAAACCAATACATATTGATAGTAAAGTAGTTTAGATTGATCGAGCTCCTGGGCATTCAGAATTTCATGTCACCCCCCCCCCACCCCACCCCCGTTACGAAATCCTAGCTGAATGAACCAATATATGTTCTAGTAAAATAGTTTAGAATGATCGAGCCCCAGTTGTGATGACCACAGTATTTCGCGGAATCCCCCCCCCTCTTTACGAAATCCTGGCTACGTGCCTGCTACTCGGTCTGCGTTTGTTCTTACATCAATAGTGCAACTGGTAGTTTTAAATACAGGTATGTGTTACACAATTCTTAAGGACGAATGATATGTTGAAATATTAATACATAATTCAAATAAATTCTTAATAATTGCAATTATATTTTATAATAAGGGAGAATTAATTCTGATTACGACTTAGTTCATTATTTTCTTTGCAGAAAGTAATTTCAGTATAAAGAATGAAGGTCTGCTAAAGGGTATTTTATGCAAATTCTTAAGGCTGTGATGTAGAAAATTCGAAACGTAATTCCCCTAAGTTGTATGCCCCTATTAAGAGTTTGAGTATTTAAACAAAACTTAAACACATTATTATATTATTGACACAATAAATCTATTTTATGTAAAGTGACAAGAATCTTGTTTGTGATCGCATCACGGACAAACCGTTTAAATGAAATTCTAGATATGAAATGAAATCTTTGAGTTTTACGTCCCACGATTATGCCGGTTAGTCTAAAGAAGACGGTGATTATAAGAAATGAATGAAATGGTAGAATGAAGAAAGTGGGAGGAAACGGAAGAACCCCGAGAAAACCCACGTGCACGGTGTTTGTCCACTACAAGGTCTACACGGCGCGAGCTGGGATCGAACCAGGGTCCCCAAACACAGGAGGTGAACGCTCTACCACTGAGCCACCGCGCCCCCGAATTTCTATATATATAGTTATCACCTACCTGGAAGTCGATTTTTCATATCATTGGTTCCTAAGGGGCAGGGACTGAGCGATGGCGACTTTTTTTTTTTTTTTTTAATGCTGTCAAATTAGAAATATGAAACTCGGTATGTAAACTCTTCACTAAAAATAAGTGCGCCCGTATCCTATACATTGCATTCGTGTTGTATTTTTAGATTTATTATTAATACTTTTATTTATTCCAAATTGTTTATGATTTTGTGAGGGAATCACTTTTTCGTAATTTACATCTGTTAATTGTATTTAGTCTGACAATACGATTTTATGTTTTAACCTACCCTTTCCCGGTTGTAAAAATATAAGTGTCACTGAGTCGTTCAAATGAACCGATTCATTTTAGTGAGCGAACTAATGACCAGCAAATCTGAGGGGTGAATCGTTTTGTCCATCACTAGGTCAAGGGCATATTTAGAATCAGTGCGGTAAAACGACGTTAACGTGAACCAACCAACCATTTCGAGTGGAACAAGAATCCGTAGTTCGGCATTGAAGATGTGCTTATTTTGTGTTGAACTTCTACACGCTTATTTGTAGATATACAACAGATGGCACAAGTGATATTCAAAATTTATGTATTCCATATTCCACAAATAATGTAAAATTAACTCTTGATATATATTAGGTCTGAAGTGTGCGTATAACGTTAAGTGTAGTTTCATTTTCTCTGCACGAAAATAATGACTGTAAATCTGGTGTTATTTGGAACAAACAAACTCGCAATCCTTTAAGGTAGTAATATTGTGTAAGAGGAAGGTATTATAAGTCTTGGTATTATAATTAGTTTGGATGGTCTGTGTTGATCGTCATTATTTATTTTTCTCAAATTACCGGTTTCTATTATTGAAGTAATGATTTTCAGTGTTTGCTGGTATACTTTAAAAAAATACATCTTTTGCAATTCATTGCAAGCGTGGCAAATTTCTATTGTGGGATTTTCTTGACATTAATTTCTCGAATAGGAACAAAGGGAAGTTTTGTAGAGATTGAGCCATGTATGGGATTTGTCATTGGTATTTACATATTCACCTCGACGCAAACAAAATTACGACTAATGAGCTGGAAGTAGAGAAATGAATAGAAACAAACAAAAAATATAAAATTTCATATCTTAAACCATGAATCGTCTCGCAATGAGAATAAGGATCTTGATGTTTCATGGTACATCGAATCGAAATACTGTGTTTAAAATTTTCATATTTTATAATGTTTTGAGAAAAATTTTATATTTAGTGCAAACCTTAATATCTCTTCATATTCTATATGTTTAGTGTGCCTAAACTGAATCTTTAAATTCTACCAATCCAGTGACTTTGCATCACCTTTAAACAGCGATGAAATCATAATGTTTTAGTATGTATACCAGCGTTTCCCAACCGGTGTGCCGCAAGGAAATCGAAAAAAAAATATTAATTCTATAGAAACCAAATTGCAAGACATAGGAAAAAATGTATATTTTTGTATTTCACATTACTATGAATTTCTACCACGAAAAAAAAAATACTGTAATTGTAATATATTATTCTACATCTATTACTGTGTAGCAGACAGTATTTCGGCTCGTTCACATTGCCATGGTTAGCTGCTACGCTTCAATTGAGAGTCATACTAACACCGAGAAATGGAAGCACTTGTACGGTACGTGTCAAGTGAACGTTCGTAGAACACTCATTCGCATGTGAATGACAGAACAACACTTTGTTCAACAGGTGTGATATGACTTCGACGTATCGCAAGCTGTATGATTGCAATAATATGCACCGGTTTTGGTTAAAACAGCAAATTTAAAAGTACAAGACATTTGTTTCTTCGTTCGTTATTTAGTGATCTTCGTTCTTAGTGAAAGGTTGGATAAAGTTTTCGAAAAAGGAAGCGAAGTTTTAAAAATCTGAGTCCTATATTTCATTGCAATTGTTTTCTATTTTAAAATTAGAATAAAAAATAAGCATAATGAATTAGCATAGGGGAAAACCAGTGATCGAGCTTTCATCTCTGTGAGAAGATCAGTAATCACAGAAAAAAATAACATGGTATTTTATATTTGCAAATAATAATAATAATAATAATATCTATGACTGTGCCGCGAGAATTCAAGCTACACCCGTAGTGTGCCGCAAGTTGAAAAAGGTTAGGAAACGCTGTTGTATACTATCGACCATGGTAAATATATATACCTGGCGGGAGGTACCGGGATCGTTACCTGGCGCCTCCACTATGTAACAAATGTGTAGGTGGAGACAATGATAGTCCGGGATAGCCCTTTACCTACTTAGTTTACAAAAATACAAAAAAAAAATTAGTTTTTGTGTGTACAAAGTTAATGACTCAAATATTTCTTATGACCAAGGGGTGAAGGAAGTAATGTTTCATACGGGAATCCCTTCGCTCATGGTAGCCACCGGAGTGTGTTGTAGCGACTTCAGGTTTCAGTCTTTAGGTAACCTCCTCGGCTCATGGCAGCCTCGCGAGTTATGATTTGTGTTGAGGAATCCCCTTTGCTTCACAGCAGCTTCCATGAATTTTAGAAAGATAAAGCCTTATCGTCCAGTGCGACCTCCAAAGCTGTTAAGGATTTGGGATCAACGATAAACTGATGTTTCCTTCTTCTTTGGCTTCACTTTTATAGACCCTCTTCAGGTGGCTCGGAGGCTCGTGCTTTTTCGGTTCCCATCGTCTTGTTCTTCGTGTCTTCCTGGTTTTGTGTATCGTCTGCTGCTTATAAACAATAGCATCTGTCGCTTGTAAACATATGCTCACACTCTGATGTGGAGATCCTTACAATATGCAGTGTGTTTCAAAACAACACCGACAATGTTTGGGGGGTGATTCCTGACACCAAGATAAGACGAAAACTATAGACCAACCTGGGTGCACAAATGCTTCCTTTCGGAGTTATAGGCTGCCGAAAACATGAAAAAATAATGTTTAAAGGTCCATAGCTCCAAACCCATGTGACCTACCGTAGTCGGGTCAAGACTTCACTTAAGAACGAATATGTGTGCTACCAAAATCCATGTCTCAGAATCCTAAGGTACTCACGCATCAATTTTTATAGAGGCAGTTTGGCTACGGGCATATAATTTGAAGTACGCACCAACTACCTCTATAAAAATTGTTGCGAAAGTACCGCGGGGTTCTGAAACATGGATATTTGGATAGGATATGTTATGTAAAATGTTAATCTTTAGGAATTATTTTAATGAATTCTTACCTTAGTGATTTTGCTAAGAATTTGCTTCCAGGAAATCAACATCAGGCAAAGCAAAGAAGATGAATATGTAATCAAATTTCAGAGTATAACTTACTGGGTAGAAAGTAATTATAGATAAGCTGTAGCTATATTTGATATACTATAAAAATATATGGTGGGTATACACCGAATACTCTCGTATAAAGCTAGTTACATTTCTGCCTTGAAGGTTAAGTGTACTTACCCTCCCCATTGTAGAAGGGGAACTTTCTTTCTTATCGGTTCAACAGCAGTGAACTGAAGCTCATTCCCCAGTTATACCTTCTGATTAAGGGAATTTCCCTAGCAGGTAGTAGCCTATCAGCATCTCCAGAATGGTAACGGAGAGCTGTAGAGGAAAATTTACTTTCTTCTTTTTGGAACCGAAAGGCTGATATTGCAAGGTACCGAATCTCACGGTAAGACCACAACTAGGCGAAGTCCAACCAATGATTTAGGAATTCTTTTGAAACCAAGGAGGGACTACAATCTCAGCAGTGCCTACCTCAGATTAGGGCTCAGGTATCACCTGACCTATCGAGACACTTGACTTCTGTAATCTACCTATTTATGAGTGCAATGAATCTTCTCCTCTCCCGGAAGGATGTCTCTTCACATTTGGCTCATTTTACTTTTATGAGAAAGAAAGAGAATGCCAATGTAGGATTTACTTTTACACCAAATGCATTTAAGTTTTTCTTAAGTCTTTGGGGGCAGGAGACCCGAGTTCGATTCCCAGTGGGAGCTCATATAGTTCGCATCCCACGTTAAGTTGTCGGTCTATATCTCATATAGCTTCGGTCTGAAAGGGACGCTAAACTCTATCCATCTTTTTAAAAAATACTCCACCATCCCACAGGGGAGGGATGGAGCTGTGTAATTCAAATTGTACACATAATTTGTAAGGTTTAAGAACTGCGGTGATGATTTAATTGCAAATTAAGAACTCCATTTTCAAAGTACAAATTACAATCTGAATATAAATTCCGAAGGAAAACAAGGGAAACGTTTCATTAAGAGTTAAACGAGTAATAACAAAATTGCCCAAGTGAAAATGACTCTTTGAGTGTGGCAGCGTTAGGTCTAGTCAAAGTGGTACAAATATGTTTTCCGATAGACGGCGCTGTGTGATCCCCAGTTTGCACTTATAGTGCACGGCATCGCCTGCTGTTTTCCTCACTTAGGAAAGTGTTTTAGCGTGATCGTGTGCATTACGAATTCTTCCAGTTCTTTAAACTTAACGAGCTGTTATAATACAATTTCTTTGAACAGATAGCGTCAGGGGCACCCAATGAAAATTTTCTAGGAAAGGGCCCGTCTCCATGGTTGCTATATTACGTCTGGTATTTAATTTACGTGGTTTGCTATTTTACGTATACATTTTCGTGAGCCAGAGGGGTGCCCGGGTCCCACCCTGTCCTCCCCTTCGGGCGCTCATGGAAAGCGTGTATACTTCCGAAATTTAAACAGTTAACAGGTCATCAAAAACAAGCAACAGCATTCTAATAGGACACTGCTGTTCGAGGACAACCCTTCGCTACATGTGGTCAAGAAGATACCTGAAAGTGCTGAAAATTTTTCTATGGAAACCCACGAACAATTCCGTTCAGTTGCAATATCTCCCAATGTGTCTTGCATATCTTCGATCCTTTAAAAATGTCACTGAAAGCTCAACGGTATACTTGTGATAAAGAGGTGCAGAAAATTGTTGAACAATGTATCCGGGTAGTGTCTACAAAAGCCATTCAAAAGCCTTCCTCATGTTGGAACAAGTGCAACAGCATCAAAGGCAATTATCTGTAGCTGTCATGTTGAGGTGAAGTGATTTTGAGTTTAACGTCCCGTTCAGCACCGAGGCTATATGAGACGTGGACCTACTGATTAACGCCGAACCACATGAGCTCCAGCTGGAAATCGAACCCGGGTCTCCCACGCCAAAGGCGCGTATTCTAACCGCTTAGATATTAAGTGTTCATAATCAGAAATGGGCAGGAATGTAACAATATTACCACACTAACAAAAATGAATTATTCGTATGTCCGATCAAAACTGGAATATGCTGCTGTGATCTGGAACCCATCACAACAGTAACACCGACACCAACTGGAAAAGTTCCAATCTAAATTTATCAAATACTTGGCGTACAAGAGAACTCGAATCTATGCATATTAAGAAAATTATCTAATATTAATAGACAACTTCTGAATTACTACACTTGAACAAAGGCGATGGATATGATTTTTCTTCATAAAATAGTACAAAACGAGTTTAATTGTACAGATCTCATATCAACACTAAAGTTTCATGTCCCGACACTTAAAACTCGTGCTGATAACTCTGGCCTGTTATATTGAAGAAACAAACAAATAAATAAATAAATAAATAAATAAATAAATAAATAAAAAACAAGAACCAACATATTATTGAAATCACCAATCTGGAGAATATGCTCTTCTTATAACAAAATATGTATCGAACACAAAGAAATTGACAAATGTAATATAAACTCTATGTTTAAGAAACTATTGTAGATTTATTAATAGTACACGAACACTATAATAAGGCCTATGTCTGTTGTGTTCATTACAAAAATAAATAAATAGAATGGTGGCAGGTTGTATGATACGATGAGCTGAAATTGGAGAATGTATAAGGGAGAAAGTATTAGACAACAATATGATGAAATGTGTTAGAGCTGACTACGGTGAGAAAGTGTTTACTTAGTACATGAGGTTTGCAATATTGCACTGAGGTTATGAGGTTATGTGCAACACACACACACACACACACACATATATATATATATATATATATATATATATATATATATATATATATATATATATATATATATATATATTGCAATGGTACCTTACATACGGCGGTCTGGATTATATTGGTCTATAGCATCGGCGCGTTCGTAAATAGCTAGAAGATGTTCCTGCAGTGGGCAGACATAGCATGGAACTTGGTCTAGGAGTTCATGGACAATTGGATGTACCAGATCGATGCGTGTTTGGATATAGCGTTGGAGTAGATTGTACAGGTATGGCAAAAGGGTTGGAAATTGTGTACAACGATATGTTTCAGGAGTGTGAGTATCAAGTGCAGGAGATTAGACAAGACGTAAGGCGTGTCGTTCAAGAACTTTGAAGCGCTCATAGAAACTCGGGGCTCCTAATAACCAGGCGAGATGACCTATGTTATTGTTTGGGCGTACAAAGACTTTACGGGCAAGCAGGAGAAGTTTTGTATTGAGACCTCACGTGATGCCTTGAAGGTTGGGTAATAATTTCAAACGGCGGTGGATGTTAGCTTCCAGATGTTTGAGATCAGGCTTCCAAGTAAGATAATTGTCAAAGGTACACCCAGGCGTTTGATACTGTTTATAAGTGGAATTTAAAAGCCCAAGAGAGTTAATTGTAAGCAATTTCGATTTCGACTCTTACAGTATTTATGACGCATGAGCCCAAAGAGAATCATGTGGGTTTTGTTTGAATTCAGCTTGAGTTTCCATTTCAGTGACCGTGTAATGAGTTTGTCCAGATTTGATTGTAGGACTAGATTAATGCTGTCAGCAGAAGATTCCAATTCTAGAAAAGAAGAGCCATCAACTTATAGTGCGTGGAGTCATCATCACCTATGAAACATTGCTGAAGAATTTTATAGTTGATTAATGATGTCACTACTTCAGCTCGAATATTAATTTGTTTCTTTCTCGGTGTCATGCATTAAATATTCCATGTTTTCACAAATGTAATTTTGTGTTTGTTCGCTTTTCCATGCGTGGTTTTTGAACATAACAAAAATAATTAATAAAACACTTTTTTCTCAGCGCTATCTTTTATGTTTTAAAACGACAAGTTTTACAGATCCATTAAACTATGACAATCCCTCATAAGAGAAACATTTAGCTCCTAGTCTCTTGACTCTGGCACATTTGTACTCTAATAAACTTTGTAGTTATACATGAGCGCAATGTTTGACATACACATACAATGTTTGAAAATTATAACTAGTGAAAAGGCGATGAGAGAGACGACAATCATGTTTGTTAGAATAACACATTATGCTATAGAGATATACATATATACTCACAGATGTTTTCCATGTGTGTGATGATATTTCGTCTCTGGGTCTGGTTAGGTCATTCTGAGCCATGGGTTGTTCGGGTCAGATCGAGTCATAGGTCTATCCGAGTCAGCAGATCATGGGTTATAAAGTTCGTGGCCCGTTCCATCATTGCTGTCAAAGCATACTTGTGACAAAATAATTAAAGTTTCACGTAATTTAATCAAAGTTCCTGGAAAGGTTTTAAATTTACAATTGCGCTCCTGTAAACCAGTTAATCATTTCTAGAGATTAGATAGTTGAATTCTCAAATTAAAATTGCACAATCTTAGTTTTATTTTTTTTTATTTAAAAAAAACATTTAGCAGTGTGGTTAAAGCGCATTGAAGTACTACTTGAAGATGAACAGTATGCGTACATTGCATGAATTGATCAAACATCAAAATCTCTTTATGAAGGTATCGTGGCTCAATGCTGGATTATTCACCTCTGGTACAAGTCTCTGGTTTGATCCCAAGCCATGTGACTTTGTATTGGACAACATCGTGGCAGGGGCGGATTCAGGATGGACTTCTGGGGGACGGTGGGTCGTAATACTGCTACTTAGAGCTACTTTTAAGAATTCCAAACTCTTAGATGAGTTATATATATATAATAAGAAAATTTCCTTTTCTGGGGGAGAGGCGATCGTCCCGATCGCCCCCTGGATCCGCCATTGCATCGTGGCAAGTTTTTCTCGGGGTTTTCTTTCTTCCTCCAACATTATCATTTCAAAAATTATCACTTCCATCATAATCGTCTCTTTTAGCTTAAAGTGCATAGTCGTAGGGCGTTACACAACCGATTTCATTCTTTTCCAGCTAAGTCGGTTTAAAAACTATTATTTCTCCCATACTTTTGGCTTGTTGTACTTTAGAAACTATGGATTTCCGGAACCCTGTTCATAGTGGTATTTTATGTGTTTCACTAGCAGTCCTCTATGGTATTCTAGTTTCTATACCGCTGTTCACAATTCGTGTTACAAGCCAAATTCAAGCCAAAACATCTTCATGAATGAAAATCAAAATCTTCTGTGTATATAACTTATGAGCTTCTCAACACATGAAGAAATTGCCTTTGAGGTAACATAGTACTAAAACTAGTTACTTCACAGGAATCAACAATAATAAAGTTAAAATAGTAATCACACATAAAGTAACCAATGTTTGAAAAATTTACCACTTTCAACTGAGTAAGACATACAATTCCTATAGGTTTTACAATGTTGAATACTTCCTCGGATGTACAAAATTATTTGCGTAATATTCCTAACGTTCTAGCTAATAACTTTTCACTGGAGTTATTAATGCAAAATTTATAATATTTTAATGCTGGTTAGTTTAATGCAATAATCGTATTTATAAATTTTTACACATTTAAATGTATTTTGTTTCTTTTTAGAAATACTGTATTTCTTGCCAGAAATTAGGTTGAAGTAGTGCAGTTTTAATTAAAACTAAATCTAGTGTCACAATTATTTTGTAATTTCTATTTTGCGCGGCATCTACTAGGCATCACCCCCTTATTCATGCATTTCCATATATATTTGGTTCCTTGTTACTCCTGTTTAACTTTCTTGGGTAGAATTTTTGACAGTACTTTTTTTTTTTTTTTTGCCCGAATGGAAAGGTTGTACCTAAAGAATAGTTTATTACAGAATATATAACGTACTGTTAATGTGATGGTTATTAAATGTCAGTTTCGTATCAAATGTAACTCCAAGATCTTTGACTGAAATTAATCTATTTAGTAAGATCTGATTCATTGAATAACATTGTTCGACAATTTTTTTCTGGGATTGCAATAGCTGATTTTTATGTCAACGGATGTCCTAAATGCGAATCTGCAATTTGTTTTGCTCTGCCAGGAATAGTTTTGGAAATATTTTGTGATATATCTTTTACTATCTGTACTATAGTAGAACTTATATTACATCTGGTAGTACAAAATACAATTGACTTATTGCATATGAAATTTTTACACAAAGCACTATAAACACACATAATCACCATAGAAACATTGCAGATATATTGTTTGCTTATTTCAAAGTGAAAATAACTGTAATTGTAATTCAGGAAGTGACTTATGATAGCTGTTCGTGTGTGGTATGTTTGCAGTACAGTCCCTGGCAATTGTCCAGTAATAGTTAGCCATAAGTGAAGACACCCACTTCTCTGCATAACGTTTGTCTAATGTTTGTATGTTCTTATGGAACGTTTCACCATGTTCATCTGAAAAATCATTGTAATTAGTTGGGAAGTAATTCAGATAGGAGTGAATAAAATGTACTTTCAGGAACTTGTTGCATTTTAAGGATTTGTACGCGTTTATCATTTTCTGTTGCTAAGTGTCTGTAATTGTGTGCCCGTTTTTTGCCCAGGAAGTTGCATGTAACGGTCTTGAAACCAATCCATACACATTTTTCTTTGTCCGTTAATCTGGCTTCGAACACAGGGTCATGTATTAGTTCACGGATTTGTGGACCCACAAACACGCCTTCCTTTATCTTCGCTGGACGATAACTTGGGAAGTTGGAAGAACAGATATTCGAAACCCTTGCCACTTTATTCGAAACCCTTCAACAACTGCTTAAATAGTCCTAATTTAATATGGATGAATAAGGATATCTTCGTGAACAACTAGATTTTGGCGCTGGACATTTTTCCTACAACTGTCCACTTTTTTTCAGATAATTTCTTTCTTATGTAATGGGCATCTCGTTGACGATTATCCCGTTCATAAGGAAAACAAGCATATTTGATGTTCCCTTGTTGCATTTCCAAAATAATTGCAACAACCTTAAAGTCACAACAAACTTATATTCATTTATAACTATTACATCGGACGGAAAGTAACATACTGTAAAAGATCATATGATTCTTTCCCCATCAAAACATATACAACTAAAATTAAAGTAAGAGTATTGCCATTATGGAGAAACACCCCTTTTATACCAGTCGTGCATGCGTCGATGAAGAGTCGCCAGTCCTTTGGGTCATAGTGTATAGTTAGAGCTGACATTAAACCGTTTATGTCGTTGCAGAAAGACAATTGTTCACGTTCTCTCTGTCTGAAGCTGGTTAATTTGTACCTGGTTGCAGAAGATTGCGTTCCTGCAGCCCTGATGTTAGATGTTCTGCTTTGTATTTAGATAAACCCAGGTTACAGATTAAGTCATTAAGATGAGCTTGATTGTGAATGACTGGAGCACTAGAACTGGAGGGCAACTGGACGCCATTTGTCAATTTTCCGCTGAATCACTGCAAAAATTTAGTGCATTTTGAATTTTACACTGTTGGTGTCTGATTCATGCATAGCAACGTCGAATATCTCTATATCTGCAATTCCAGATCCATAGCTTGTCCTTTTTGTAATTTGTGTCAGCCATGTTGGATATGCCATTTTGATTTTTAAACATTTGATTTCAGATTCGTATTTAGCTTCCTTTCAAACCTATATATACCACGTCTCAAAACATACATAACTTCCTATTTTGTCCACGTTTTCTAGTGTTTCGGAGTGTGCCTTGTTCTGATCTTCAAATGGTCGCCATGTTCCCTACAATGCCCATTCAAGCGAGATATTTCACATGTGTGGTGTACTTGGGTTACCTTAACGATATATAACACATACAGATCCCCGCGTACCACTCCTAATACTTCCCTAGTAAGCAAGTATATTAGTTTTATTACCTTACTCGCTCTGAAATTCAATCCTACTATTGCCATTTCAAGTTTTTTTTTTTTTACTCCAGACTAAGTGTATGGATCCCAAAATACTTGAAATGACAAGGAAACCTATTTACCTAGATAATGGAATACATAAAATGACAAGAAAAACTAAATTACCAAGATAACGGAATACATAAAATGATAAGAAAAACCAAGCTACCTAGATAACGGAATACATAAAATGACAAGTAAAACTAAATTACCTAGATAACGGAATACATAACATGATAAGGAAAACTAAATTATCAAGGTAACGGAATATATTAAATGACAAGGAAAACTAAATTACCTAGAAAACAGAATGCATAAAATGACAAGGAAACTAAATTACCTAAATAAATGAATACATACAATAACACGGAAAATTAAGTTCCCCAGTTAATAACTTATTTTTCTAGGTTATACGAAAGTGTACATCGTACATCGTGACCTTTCAGGGGTTAGAACAAGAGCCATCCATTTAGAAGTAGATAGGCGCCTTATCAAATACGAAACCATGACTCTAACTGTAGTGCCTAAACAAAATACATAGACAGGGTGTTTCAAAACAGCACCGACAACGTTTGGGAGGTGATTCCTGACACCAAGATAAGACAAAAAGTATAGAATAACCTGGGTGCACAAATGCTTCCTTTCTTACTTATAAGTTTCTAAAAACATGAAAAAATTAGCTTTAAAGGTCCATAGATCCAAAACTGTGGAACCTACCGTAGTCGGGTCAAGACTTTGCTTAGGAACTAACATGTACGATATCCAAAAATACATGTTACAGAATTCTAAAGTACTCACGCAACAATGTTTATGGAGGGAGTTTGGCTACGTGCATGTAATCTGAAATACTTCCAACTATCTGTATAAAAAATGTTGCGGAAGTTTCATAGGATTCTGAAACTTGGATATTTGGATAGGGCACATACTAGTTCCTAAATGAAGTCTTGTTGTGCGACTACGGTAAGTCCATACTTTTAGAGCTATGGGACCTTAAAGTTCATTTTCCTTTTTTTTCCCCAGCCTATAACTCCGAAACGAAGCATTTGTGCACTCACGTTGGTCTATACTTTTTGTCTTATCTTGGTGTCAGGAACCACCTCCCAAATGTTTTCGGTGTTTTTTAAAACACCCTGTATAAATATAAGTAATGTACTTGGAAAATCAAGCAAATGCTCTATAAGTCAACTCCTTTGGAATTAATGCCAAGATGTAAGCTATATTGTTAAAATTATGTAGCTTGTATTGAGTGAAATTAGATATAATGACACTATGAGTTCGTTCGCGTTATGGATAATTTTCAGTTAGGATTGTGTCCATAGTAGTGGCGGTTCTTCAGAGCAGTCACATCGGTAAAAATTAAACTTTTATCGTTTCAAATTAAGGGAAGGAAATTGAACTTAGCGTACTATACAAACGGGCTTCGGACAGATGAGTCGAGTGCGTGAAGTATTCGAGGCGTTGTTGCCAACTGATCGTAAAAATGTAAGATGAACATACGATTTCCAAATAACTACAATAGTAGTACAATAACTGGAATATTGATATCACTATTCAACAGTGAAAATGTAACTTGAATGAACTAGATGTTTGTTAACTATATCGACCACGCTGATAACTTAAACGACAATGAAAAACTCGAATTAGCTTTCGTTTCCAAGTTAAAAAGGGGCATTTAATTATAAGTATTATATTTTATTAGCATTCCTTGTCAATCAATTTCCATTAGGCTTCGAAATCCTGTAGATGATAGACAGACTAATTGTTTCCTACAGGCAACAATAGCTGTGTGTATTTTGTTGCTACTTTTAGCCCGAGCTCATAGCAACTAGAGGAGGAGAAGTGTTAATATCTAATAACACAATTACCTTGTTCGATCTGTTTATTCTTAATCTGTGTCTTTACTTTATCCTTGGTTCATTAAATTATTCGTATTCCATAATTTACCTATCTTACTTGGATCACAATCTAAATCTTAAATCTTCTTATTTAACATTTGTAATCATAGTAATCTTGTATGGATCATCAATCTATCTGTTTCTTATCACATGCTATAAACTTATTAACTACGCAACAGTATGTATTCCATTTGAAAGCACTTTGTGCCACTCACACATATCCAACATTCTCCCCCCTTTACCAAATCAGAACTATAACAAAACAAATTAAACAACTTTTTAAAATTTACATTCTATCAACCAGAACTAGACTCGCTATATTGCCAATGCACGAAGTTCTTTCTTTTCTTCTGTTGATTCAATCTACCCATCAAAAAAATAATCTGTGCCTGCATTTTATTTTGGGTTTCTATGAGCCGGGAAATAATTTGATCTCGATCTTGCATTTGCTCAGGCATTGTGATAATCTTCGGCGCTGCATGACCTCTATTCTCCTTGACCTGCTTCAGCCAAGTACAACTCTTAGCATTCCCTCGTTCACTTCTTCTTTTTCTTCGGTTGACAAACCACTTTGCGAATACCTGATTAAATCGTTTTTGTGGTGTAAATTGAGAAGTTTCAATTGTTCCTATGAATGTGTTACTTGCCTGTTTTCCTTCCACCGAATCAGAAGTAGATAATTGCTCACACCCTACGTTTGACTCATCTGTGTCTTCCTTGTACTTTGTTTTTTCCTTGTCCTTCTGATCATAAAATAAAATGTTGGACAAACCGTTATCTGCATCAGTACCGGATAATAACTCGTCTTCCTTTCCACACGATATATGATCTAACTTCATTTAGCTAGCCAAATTGATTAATTCCTCCTGTTCTGATGAGCTGACGGTATTCTCCTGTGACGGCATTTCATCGACTAAGAGGTTATGCTGTTTATACTTCTCAGATACAAAAGTATCATATTGACAGGCTAAAGCAAAGTGATTTTTCCTTCCACATTTGAGACATATCTTATCCCAAGCAGGACATGCTCCTTTCTTGTGTTTTAACTTGCAGTACACACAACTTGATATAGGCTTTTGAGATATTCTAGGTGAAGATGAATCAGAACTGGATGCCTGTCCTTGTGTAGGCTTGGGAAAACGATCTTTTGAAGAATGAATTGCACTTACTTCGTTGTCCCCTCCAGATTTAAATAAACGCAACTGTTGTTCTGTGCTCTCCATCATTAACGCAATTTCAGTAGCCTTTTGAAATGTCAAATCTTTTGTATTCAAAAGTATTTTCCTAATCGCTTCATCTGCTACACCAAACACGAACTGGTCTCGTAAGTTATCTTCTAAACAACATGTATAATCACGGTACAAGGATTGCTTTTTAAGGTCTAGCACAAAACTGGTTATCGATTGGTATTGTTTTTGTTTCATAGTGTGAAACTGATACCGTTCTGAAATTACATTTACTTTACTGGCATAGTATACTCTCATTGCTTCCTTTATTTCTGTGTAAGATTTTTCTGAAGGTGCTGCCGGCCAACAGATATTGCAAAGCTGTCCATATGCCTCCGTACCTATAACAGTAAACAAAGTGGATACTTTTCTCTCCTCCGGAATTTGTGCTGCTATACATAAATGTTCAAATCGATCTAAGTACGATTGTAGACGATCTGTTTCAATGTTAAAGGGTGGAAAGTTTGGAATTGATGACATTCTTGGAACGTAGATTTCTTGAAAACGACTGCGCCAATGTTAATATCTAATAACACAATTACTTTGATAGATCTGTTTATTCTTAATCTGTGTCTTTACTTTATCCTTGGTTCATTAAATTATTCGTATTCCATAATTTACCTATCTTACTTGGATCACAATCTAAATCTTAAATCTTCTTATTTAACATTTGTAATCATAGTAATCTTGTCTGGATCATAAATCTATCTGTTTCTTATCACATGCTATAAACTCATTAACTACGCAACAGTATGTATGACATTTGAAAGCACTTTGTGCCACTCACACATATCCAACAAGAAGGAGAAGGAGAAGAAGAAGGAAAGAGCGGAGCATGTTTCCTTTAAGCGTAGTTTCAGTCTGTTACAAATTGTGTTCTGTTCGTGTTCTGGAAAAAGGTATTACTGAAGTGTAGTTAGTGCGTGTGGTCACTAATTGATGTGATACATTATGGGCCAATCCTACCATCTTCTGATATCTGTCTGATATAAATATCCTCCTGAGATCTTTCCGATAAGTGTTCTACAATGTCCTGATAACAATCAGGTGGCTGATAAACCCTATCAGCTGGTTGGTACTTTGACAGGAAGTTCAATTGCCTGCTAACAGCTATCAGCTACTTGTTAGTTGTCGTGTAGTGAATCATGGACGAAATCGAAGAATTGTTGATGCTGTCAGAGGACGTTGAAGAGATTGTTCAATATGTAGCGTGGCCTAGAAGACCATTTTAGTTCGAATATATGCCAATTTATAACGAAAAGTACACCCGTTGACTACAAGTGCCCGCACATAAGCGCCATGTAATTTGTGTAGTTAGAAGATTAAGAAATATATTCTGTATAAAATATAGTGTTTAATTATTGAAATTGAATTATATATAAAAACATATCTAAATTATTAATCTAATTGACATATTTTTAGAGGTGGAATATCAAATAAATGAATTAATTAAAAGCTCAGATTGTGTTATTACGTGTACTATTATAAAATGGAGTGTAATATGTATATAACGAAATTAACGTTATAAATTTTAGTTATAAATTTGATGTTTCAATTGTTTTCAGTATGATCAACAGAAAACCAACCAATCAAATGGTCCGTTAAAACCTTGCTTCGGGTTAACTATCTGACAGAGTATATATCAGGCACAGTATATTGTAGAACGAACCACGGGTTAAAGTAACTGACAACTTCCTGATATCTAATTCTGACTGATAGTAATCAGAAAGAATATCAGGATATTGTAGGGCTGGTCCTATGTCTCGCAAATGTGTAAAAAGTGCTGACAATTTTTGCTACAGAGCAGACAGGCTACATTGAAATCGGAAGGAGACTAATAACGCCATCTATTAGAAACAGACCGTACTTTGGCTGTGAAATCAGGGACCACGACAAGCTTTGGGCTCCTAAGGTATGTTGCAATTTTCTTTCTCGATTTCTCATTCTTGGTTGTATCGTAAAGGATTTTCCATGGGCTTTGCTACTCCCATGATCTGGCGGGAATCACCAAACCATGTGAATGATTGTTATTTTCGTATGACAACCTCATTAACATATGGTATTTTCAAGAAGAAAAATCTTTCTTGACATATCCCAACATACCATCGACCATGCGACCAAGTGCCTCACGCAGACGAACTGCCTGTTCCTGTCCCACCTGCCTTTACTTAAATGTCAACCAACTTTCTAGGAAATTAGAGGGCAAGAAGCTGTAAGGATCTTGTGGCAAATCTTTTGCACTCCTGCGATAGACAGGAGTGCAACGTTTCCAAAAGGAGTTCTTTCCTAACGACTATGGTCCTGTAAGCGACGAGCACGAGGAATTCTTCCACCAGCAAATTTTGGACATGAAAATGAGATACTAGGGAACGTGGAGTTCATCAATGTTAGCCGATTACTGCTGGACACTAATCAGGGAATCACAAGCAGAAAGCTACAAACGCCAGGCAAAGCGGTTGCGCCTTCAATAGTCTTTCTCCGAGAGATAACAACAAGGAAAATACATGCATAAGGTTATATAGGGAATAACGTAAAGTTATCGAAACTTGAAAACGAGAGCTAATCTTGCATTTTCTTTAACATTTTCGTTATCAGCATACCCGGAAACATAAAGATGTCAGTTACAGATGCTTCCATGCCAGTTACAGAAAAAAGTGATTTTTTTTGGGCTAGTGTATTCTACAAGAAAAGTAAAGAAAAGATTAATAAACTGTTATTACCTTGAGTTTACATCAACTTCGAAAATTATCCAGCTTTAATATTTTTATTCACTTAATGGAGAGACTTCACAGGCTTGTAATACTGAATCAAATACCAAAAAGTACCTTCATTAAAATTACATCAAAGTTGTACAAAGTTAGGCTAATTACTCAATAACTTTACCAAAATATAACAAGTTACTGTTTTTATATACTTTTTATACTGTTTTTATATATAAATTCTTGTGCTAACAGGCAACTACAAGATTGTCTCTTCCTTTAGAGAGACAGACATCAGAATATAAAATTATCAAGAGCAAATGATGTACTGGGCTTGGTTTCTTGTTATACCTTTAAAAATTTAGTTAGCTGTTTTATTTAATCATTTTCGTTATATTTTATCTTTTGTGAACAGGCACATAGCCAACCAAAATTTTGAATTTTGAAGGGGAATAGTGTTTCCTACGAGACGAGACGAGGAATAAAGTTTTTTCTTCTCGTGTCGTAAATACATGTTGTCTGTTGTCTTACGTGATCTAAACATGAGACAGTTCGGTATTAAACCCTCACATGTGCCTGCATGCAACAAAATCAATCTCCCCCATTTACCAATTGAGACAGGCATTGTAATTTTAAGTGTAGAGTCAGTGCAACATTTGTTATTTGAGTGGTTTGTTTGGACCCCAGTCAAGCCATACAGTTTTCTCGATTTCGATATCTGCCATTTCTCTCAAAAAACTACATATTATAACGCGCCCGTAAAGAATCCGGTCAGCAGAAAAAAAAAACCTTCATCAATCGGGCGCTTTGGGTGCGGGACATCTAAATCTTCTTTTATACAAGATCTCAGCTCAATCCTCCCCAACAACCCTTACCTTTTATTGGTTCAATCAGTGTTTCTTTCTCCTTCAACTTTCAGTAGAAAATAGCGTACAAAAATTCGGCTGCAAAAATATAACACAAACATACATACACACAAATTCTGGAAATAATCACACCAAATCCTTGATTTTATTGTTTTTATTATATTCCAAAAGTAGATAACAAATATATTATTAGAATAAAAAACAAATAAGCAAAATGCGTATTTGAATGCGATGTGAATCAACAAAAATTCCAACGATTAATAAATATATATATATAATATGACGTATTTGAACGTTACGTTAATCAACAGCAATTCCAAGGAGAAATTTAAATCTTTTATTTAATTCTTTGTATATATACGAATTCTTAACAGTTCTTAAAGCTATCTAGTGACAATCTGAAACAAGCAAATGTCAATCGATACTGATTCACAAATTAAGGGGGGGGAAACCTCCACCTAACCTTATGTATTATATAATTGTACTTTAATTTCTTTCTTTTATTGAAAAATTTGAAAAGCAAATCAAGACTGTATAGACAAGAGACAATATATATGAGCGGTCACGCCACACACTAATATCAAATGGTACTGGGATTGATCCAGTCAATTTATTAATATTAAATTTTTCAATTACTCTCTTTCTAATACAAAACGTAGTATTTCCAGACAACAATGTAATGTTTCTCCTTCTTCCAATGCTGAAAATGTCATTACCAAGGATCGAGCTGAGATTTATAGTCAAAAAACGGTAATTGAATACGATAACGGATCAGACAACTTCGCATTTATCGAACAACGGAAGAATCCTGCTTAAAGAACGAATACTACTAGACAACCAACAAGAACTAATGAAAACATATCCCTAACAGTTAACGAGGGTCACAAGGAAGTAAAATTGAAATAGTTCTTACCTTCTCAATAATGGTCTTATACCTTTCGTTACCAACTCTGTCTCGCTGTCCTCCTCTGAATGGAAATCGACCTTCGTTCTGGCTTACTAAACCAACTCCAAATACCACAAATAAGTAAGGAAAGACGTAAGATCCTCTCAAAAGGAATCAAATAACGTATTCAAGTAAACGGAATAAAGTGGAGTATTCAAATTTATATCGAATCTTGCTGCAATCAACGATCTGGTAATATAAGTAGTTATCCAAAAATCATTCACTTTCAATTCTTTCTTTTCAATACCAGAATTGAATTGCACTAGGAATTAAAACAATCCCTTGATTTTCACGACCCCACTTTCTTGCTCCACTTATTTTTTTTTTTTTTTTTTACGAGAGTGTTTCGGTTCACTCTTTCTTTTTTTTTTACTTCCAGATATAACCGTTATTAATAATTATTAAACTTTGTCTCCTTTGAACCAAACATGCAAAATTCTCACGAAGTTACTAATACCGATTGCACAAACTCGTGTTCGTATTACGATTTCACGTTTCCTCTTGTTCACACTAGCCTCCATTAGACATCTTCACACCTTTCAATTCCGAGCGCAACTCCCCGGCCGGGAGTCAGCTACGCCCGGAGGAAAGAAGAAATCAGTGTTGCCGTCTGGAAATACTATAACAATATATCACCTTTTATTTTTCTCTTCTTTTTAATCGCCAGGATCTTTACTTTTTCAAAAATTTTAAAAATATGTTACAACAATTTTTCTCTCTTTCCTTCGATGTTTTACAATATAAGTTAAATTATTTTTAATTCTTCTGATTTTGTAATAAAAGTCGTCCTGACGATTTTCCTCCAACTCAGATTCAGAGGCGGCTTTTGTTACAATATCAACTACATCCTTTCTCTCTAATAAAAGCTTCCTTCCTGAAAATTTCTTATATCGAAACCCTATTTTTTGAAAGTACTTTTCAAGAGTTGACTTCCCACTCGTAAATAATTTTTTTCCGTAACGAATCAAGAAGAAAATTTAACTCGGAATGAAAGAGGCTCTTTATTCTATTCCTCGTCTTCGAAATAGCACCGTGCGTTATATATTATTTCCCGTGACTTACTCGTATATGTTGAACCACTATTATTTTACATTGTTGTTTCAGAATTTTCGGTCGTCATATTAATTTGGTAAGTACTGAAACGATTCACAACCAATAATTATTATTAATTTGGAAACAACATTTAACACAATACACACTACCGCACACTAAAACAACTATTTCACAGAACATTCAACCCTCAACTACGGCAACACCGCGGTCGTTGCATAGAAACAGCGTGAAAGAATACTGCAGTGATTAGCTAACAATCCTCCCTTCGTTTTGGTTAGTCCCGGTGGGGGCTCTCGGTCGAAAAAGTGTAAAACGCTTTTTCAGGCCAGCCACCCTGAATGAGGTTTTCCTGGGTTTTCCTCATTCACACCAGGCAAATGCCGGGGTGGTACCTAACTTATAGGTCCCAGGCCGCTTCCTTCCTTCCCTTTTCCCGGATAGTGTTCTCGCCGAGGGACGTCATCCCTCAAACGTGATGTTCTAAATGGCCATAAATGCCTTAAGCCCAGAAATCTAAATCCTAAATCGGTGTGGTAAGTATACATGCAGCTACCTGTCAGAGGCGAGCTTGCGTTGCGCAGGCAATAGCTTACTGCAATAGAAAAAGCTTACTTTTAACCGTCTTGAGATCCGTCAATTGTCAACTAACAAATAAAATTAATATAATCCTAGAGTAGGTGATCTTTAAATATTTATTTTTGTCTCCTGTTTGTAAAAGTTAATACATAATCATCTGCTGAAATTACTTACGTGAGAGACATAGATTTATTAACATTAACATTTGCCATTTAAAAATTATTCCACTTATTTACAGATTACATTTATAGTTTGGCTGCTGCTTCTTGTTCGTTCATGCCGTTGTCTATAGTAAGTTAAACTTTCCCATCTCTTGGTTATTATTGAACTTCACACGTAAGTGGGTTCGTTTTACAATGTAAAACAAGTAGACTTTTGAAGAGTGCGAATTCAATATTGAAATCGGTATTAGTAAATATATAACTTCCGTTTGCAGTAGAGTGCAATAGAGTCCGGTAAGATCGGATTATGGACGGAGCCAATGGAGCCCAGGTTCCGGAACCCCCAGGCTCAGGCGATCCCAAAAACCCCTCTTTCTAAGACTAAAATATAGTAAGCAACTTATTATATTATAGGCTTATAGGCTTTAGACCCATGCTATTTTTTTCCGCTCGCTACACTCGCAGTATCGCTATAATTAACTCTTTTTCCAACACCGTCTTCACGATACTTATTTTATGATGGTGCGAGCTATTTTGGACTTCTATTACAAACCAAATTGTTAGCTTGTGGCAGGGGCGGATCCACGGGGGCCATCGGGGAGATCTTCCCCCCAAGAAGAGGAAACTTTCTTATTTTATATATAAATAAAACCAATCCCAGAGTTTGGAGGTCTTAAAAGTAGCAGTATTATAACCCACCAACCCCCCAGAAGTCCGTCCTGGATCCGCCCCTGGCTTGCTGTGACAATTCCTTTGAAATATCTCTGTCATTTCAATGTCGTTCAAAGACATAGAACCCTTTGCAGAGCAAAGATGTAGCAAAAATACTTTTCTAACAATGTAGCCTTGTACAGCTTTACCTATTTATATATGATATTTCTCCTTTTAGTATATTAGTGTTTTTGCAGGGATTGTTGACCATTTAGCTTATATTTAGCATTTGTGTGTTACACTGCAGGTATGAGCATTTAACTATTAATAATGAATGTAATTAAGCTAATTATTGTAAACTTGGAGCACATTAAAATGTTACAGCATAGTTCTCGGTGCTTCGATAAGCCTATGAGTCTGTGGAAGGCAGCAAAGAAAATTTATGCACCGGAATTATTCGTAAAATAGGGCCGCCCTTGAAACAATCAGCTCCAGGGTCCCAAAAACCTTAATCCGCTCCTGAAGTCCTGAAGTCATACATATTCTGTAGGACCTGTTCTTCGGACGGTGAATCCATACCAAGAATATTTTTTCCTTACCTTACACTTATTACTATAGATATCAATATTAAAACTGGTAGGGGTGAAAATGTGGGGGGTCGTGGGGGGAGGATAAAGTCTCTTTCGTAAAAGTTCAAGAAAGGAAGGAGGAATAAATCATTAGAATCAAACGAAAAAGTCGATTCGTCGCCTCTTAGTTCTGGAATTCTATTTTCATTCCTACTTCTTGTACTACTGCTGGTTTCAGTAGAAGGATAACGGGGTGAGATGGAATCCATGCTTCGAAGCCTGAATCCATTTCAAAACCAATTAGTCACCTTCTATTGTCGTTTTCCCTTCATAGAAATCAATATTGGAAGTGGGAGTGGTGGCTTTAGTATATTAATATCACTTCCAGTTGTAAAGAGGAATAAAAAATATAGATAAAACTAATTCTTGTGGTATCTACTAAATCCATATAAAGAAAATTTTCTAGCTACCTGTTATTGTTATTATTATGATGATCGGTGTTGAACCCGAAAATCGTAGATTTGCACCTTTTCCGGTTTGCAAAAAGTGCGAAGTGGGAGTCATTCTTGGAATTCTGAATTCATATCAAAAATCAATTTCTTACTATCTCTCAGTTTTTGCTCTACGGTAATCAATATTGAAACCAGAAGTAGTAATGGAATACTACGATTTCAGGTTTTTGCACAGAGACAGGTATGCAGATGTAATATTTTCTTGGGGCGATGAATCGATTCAAAGAAAAAATGCGCTTTTCGGTATCTCTTACTGTTTTTGCACTATTGTGATTAATGTTGAAATCGGAAATGGTTTAGTTTTACCACTACCGGTTTAAAAGTTAAAGGAAGATATTGAACCTTTTTTTAGACGTAGAATCAGTTACAAGAAATCTCGTATCGCTATTTCGTACCGATTCTGCCCTGATACCTGTTAAAGAACAGACGGACATAGCCCTTCTAGAGGGCAAAACGAGGACAGACACAGCATTTTTTTCATACCTAAGTAGAAAAAATAACTCATTTCTTTTGTTAAAATTTATCTTCATGAAACTTAGTTACAGTCTATGCAGCTCAACAAAAAAATACATAAATGTCAATTATTAGGTAGAGTTTCAATGACTCTTTTTCAACTTACAGAATCATTGAAGTTTGAATGTCATGAAAATACGAGTAGAGATGCCACGCTAAATCATTTCTTCTTCACTAAGGCCTGAGCATGATAATTTTTTCTTCTAGTGTTCGATACAGCGTGCAGATTTCGTGTAACTATTTCGAAGACATAACACACTGTAAAAGTCCAACTTGGTAGTCGTGAGGAAGTATTTCTCCTAATATTCCACGAAATTATTGATGCTTTTTGTTTAAGTCCACTCGGTGCGGCATCTGAGTAGCGTGCTTTCTTTCGATTGCTTTTGTGTCTGTGTCATCTTTATATTGAGATTTGTGAGTTCTTTTTATGCTTGAAAATCTAGTAGTCTTATACAATGACAAGGAATTGTTAGAATGGTACAGTTGCTGTAAATACCGAGGCTTTCTTTGGCTGTGCAACTAAACATAGATATTATATGATTCACTGTGGGGCCTAAAAGGAGGTTGTGGATTTATTTTTTATGCCATTTTAGTTGTATGCAAGCTTGTTTGTTACACTGCGGTAGGGCAAAGAGCTCCTGAGGTACTCGAGGAAAGTGACTATGTCCTATGAATAAATTTGGTCAGATGTTTCGGTGTGAGTGGATAAAAGTGCAATAGAAACTAGGCGACAACCTTCTGAAATGAAAGTGAAATAGTCGGGAATAGCTTTTGTATTCAACGATTAAATTTTCAGAAGTTCTGAAACCTAAGATGACACTTCCAACAGAAGAGCTTTGTTCCACGCAGTAACAATTAAATAGTTTGTCTGGAAATGTGATATTTCTATCTTGAAGGGTCCTCATCCATGGTATTGCTTTAGGCAAACTACAGTTTGTGCGGCATCTCTCCACGTGAGGTGTCTGTCCTCGTTTCGCCCTAGCACTTCTCATACTTATGCATAGCATAGTTTGAAAGTTTAAAAATCGACAAAGTCTTCAAATTAACTATGCAGAGTCTCACTACTCAACTTTTAATCTCTTTCTTCTCTGCAATATCTGTCTCAGGTGGTGTTAGTAGCTATGCTTTTGGAATCACTCATGGTCATTACCCAGGAATCTAGGGTCTCCGTGGCTACGGACTAGCTTCTTTATATGGATTTCCTCATGGTTATGGAGGATTTGGATCCCTTGGAGGAGAAATTGTTGGTTATGCTAGTTGACCTATTTCTACTTAATGTCCTCCTTCGTGAAAATTTTAATTGCTTATTTCTGTCCAGAGATACTTTTCTTCCAAATTCAATAAATAAATCTCTGAATATGTGAATAAGCAAAATTATGTTTATTTTTTGGCTGTATTGTTTCATTTGCAATATACAACCCAGTATTGTATGTTACCGAAACTTCATAATTATACTTTTGCTTCTCTTTTCTCATATTGGAGGTCTCTGATTAGATTATTAAAGTGAAGCTTAAGCTCATTACTGCATCATGGTTTATATAAGATAGACCGTGCTGCTTAAATTGAGGTCAAACAAACATTTGTATTTCATCTGAGACGCCTGAGATCTTACCCGGGTAACGTACACAGAAATCACGTCTGTTACATACTGCGAAAGACACAACGAAAATGCTTCAGTGATTTAAGCCGATATGAATTTCACCCCTTTAGTCTCGGTCAAAGACGTTATAACTTGAAGTCCCTGATTGTTTGAGCTTTCATATGATAGTGAACGCAATCTCAAGGAAGTAAAAGCCCTATTTAGGACAGATACCGAACTCAGCGCTAGCTCAATGAGGTTAATGAGTGTGATATCGAGCTAGCGCAAGGCTTACTGAGGATAGCAAACCTGAAGTTGAGTGAGTTTGAACCTGAGCTATCGTGAATCTGGTTGAAATTAGTGAGTGTGTGCGTCATTGAGGATTGTGTGTCTGACAGCGCACCAGACTGAGTGAGCATCAATTGGAAAAATTTGCATCTTTGGGCTGAGTCATCAGATGCAGGTTCGGTAATACGGACAGAAGTCGTGACCCAAGTGACTCAGGAGATCAGATAACCCAGACAAAAGTCGTGGCCCAAGTGACTCAGGTGATCAGATGAACCAAACACAAGTCTTCTACTAACATGTAACACTTCCCAAGTGTAACACTCCGATTTTGATAAAATTTGGCACGAAGATACTACACATGAAATAAATGTATACATGTGTTTTTATTTATTTTTTTTTACTTTCTGTGGAAAAACGGTTTTAGAGGACAAAAGCCCCCCCACACAAAATTTTGAAAGTTGACGCCCGAAAGGCAAGAATAAGAGGACTGAAGTGAATGAAGTTTTGCACAGATATTGTAGATGTAAAATGAGGGAATACGTGTTTCGTATTTTCCTGCAAAAAATGGTTGGGTAGGGCACGGGCCCATCCAAACCTTTGATCATCAAATATGAAAAGTGCTACTAACAGTATTTCAGAAGTGCCCAAAGGACATGAAGAATTACAACGAAACATTGTGTAGTGACAATACGCAAAAAATAAACGAATACGACTTTTTTATTTTCTGTGGAAAAACGGTTTTAGGGGCAAAAAGCCCCACACAAAATTTTGAAATTTGACAGCCGAAAGGCAAGAAGTACCCAAAGTGAATGAAACTAAGTACAGATATTGTAGACGTAAAATGAGGGAACATGTGTTTCGTATTTTCCTTTAAGAAAACGATTGAGTGGGGCATAGACCTTCTAAATCGTTGATTACGAAATATCAAAAGTTCACTGAGAAAAATCCGTTCTCCGGACAGCGGTATATTGTCAAAATGTACGAAATCCTCTTGCTTACTAGTTACTACAGAAATCACTATGGAGCATACGTTATCCTTATGCTAAGAAGGCACTGCCCTTAGATGTTACATCATGCCGTTGCAGGATGTCTGACATCTAACTGTTTTCCGTATACCATATACATATGTTTATGTTACATTCCTCAGCTATGTGTTATATACGTCCATTTGTATGTGAGAATCTGACCGCCAGTATTGTTTCATGCGGAAAGTACGTATAGATGGAACACTTATACCGAAAGTATTATAAAACATGCGTTTTCAGTTATACGTTTGCTGTATGATAAGTCCAAAATACTATAGGAATTACGCATGTAACCTACCTTTTTAAGTACGCCACCTACATTTTTCTCAGTGTATATTTACATTATCAACTACCTAGGTAATATATTTAATGCATAGTGCATAAAATTATCGCATGAGCTGTGAGTTATCTAAATTTGTGTAACCTGTGTGTACCGTACTGACAAACAAACACATGATCATGTCCCATCAGTATATTATTGATTATAGGTTTCACCGTATTTCCTTTGTATGGCTTATTAGAGGAATATAAACGTAGGATTTCACGCACTAAGTTCGTTACTATCACTGTACCTAGATATTACACACAAAAACATTTATTCCAATCATGATTATGATAATGATAGTCCTATTGTCATTTCCAGATGAGTTACTATAAATTTAGATAATCTGATCATGATCTTCTTCCTCTTGACATATTTTTATTCACTTTAATGCAATCTATTAATTTTCAGCTTACTTCCTTTTCTCCCTTCCCTACAAACATGCCTTCTAAGAACCTCCCTTAAAACTCAACTTCTCACTTGTCTTCCTAATCATTTTATTTTCCTCTCATTAATCGCCTTAACCTTGTTCCATTTTCCTCTCCTATTGCACATTTATCCTCATTGAGTTTTAAGTACATTCTGTTCATTTCTTCGTTCTTCTCGATACCCACATTTCGAAGATCTAAAATTATTTTCCGTCTAAATGGTAAGTAATAAAGTATTCATATAGTTAATAGTGGTTGACGGAAACGAGAAACGAATATTTTGCGTATTAGGCGTATACAATTTGAACCCTTACATTTCTATCACTAATTTCTCGAAGGTGCTGTTAAAAATATGTCAATCTTACTGTTTTTCAGAAAATAATTATCATATAAATATTTCCCTGCTCTCCACAAAAAATTTAGTAATTAATTGTAATTAATTCTGAGTCCCAGTGAGTGAACTTCTGGTCCATACAAAGTATAAATATTAAAAAGAATTATGAGATTTTGGCGGAGGGGGTGTCAAAGTTTTTCCTTTTTTTTTCAATTAGAGATAGGCGATATTTCTTTGAAGATTGTACATATATTTAGAAGAGCACCGACATTTTATAAATGACATTTATTTAAAAGAAAGCATTTAAATTGCCTGCTGTTAACATTAACCCTAAGATTTACGAAATACATGTCTAAATTAAGCCTTTGTTTCGCTATGGGAGACCAGCTTTTTCACGTACGTTTTTGAGATATTCTGCTCATATTTTGTCATTTTATGATTTCATACTTTAAATTAGGTTAGGTTAGGTTACCAATATTTAATCCACAGAGTATTAAATATTGGTAGCGAGCGTTAGCGAGTGACGGCGGGTTAGAGCCCCGCAGGGTACGTGGTTTTCTGTCTTCACTACAAATAGTTTACTATCTTTTTCCATATAAGTCATTTTCTCTTTATCTTTATGATTTGTACAGGTCCCCTACTGACTTCAAAAAGTTGTGAACGATATTTTCTTCAGTAATTGAACATCGAAACAGGAATACCAACTAACTTCTCCTATAAACCATTCTGTTTTTGACTAACTTTGTCCCCCCATCTGAAAGTATTACCATAAATCCTATTCAATGGTTCTACGAGCCATGCAAGGCGCGATAATTAGGTGATGTTGAATTGATTCCTAATGCCAAGAACGTTAATTCTGTACAAAGAACTATCGACAATCGTTTTCGATCCACTTGTTACAGATAAAACGATTATGAAAAGATCTTTCCCCCTCCACAGAATTGAGATCAGTTGAGTTGATTTTAGTTTAGCGTCCCGTTCAGCAGCGAGGCTATATGAGACGTGGACGTACTGATTAATGTGGAATCCGAACCACATGAGCTCCCGCCGGAAATCTTCCCCTCCACAGAGTAACTATGCAATTGCCCCTCCTGCCCTTCACAAATGATGCCTCTTATTCGTTACATCTTATCTATACTAATAAATAGTGTAAAATTTGGTGAACATATGTCAGAACTAAATATAAAAACTTTCAGTTTCACGTCCCGTGTTTACACCCTACGACTGAAATACACGAGCAGAACTAAAGAGAACAAAAGATGAACCATCAATAAATTCTGAAGTAATATTGCGCAAATTTTCAGGAAAAATAATCAGAAATATGAATTTACTGATTTCTCAATGAAATTTAGTATTTATTGCAAGCTAAATTATTCTCATTTAATCTCCTACTGTAAGAGTTTGATATTAGCATAAATTTAAAAACAAAATTTCTTGGAAGAGTCAAATTTAAATATTCTATTCTGAAACTGAGTGTTCCTGATCAACACACAATGTCCACTCCAAAGACCCAATAATGTAATTTAATGAATTTTTGTTGGTAACATATTTTTCAGAAATTTAGTCGGTAAGTTTAATAATAGGCTATTTGCTTCACAACAATTTAACAAACCTCTCTGTGCAAAGAAATATTGCATCTTACAAAAGTATTTTTGTCACTGACATTCTTTTTTTCGGAAACTTGTCAGTAACGAATTTCAGTTTCAATAAATTACAAAAAATTGGTGAAGTTGAACTCCAACTTCAGACCAGTGAATGTTAGTACAAAAATTCATTAATACAGAAGGTTGTTCGCATTATATCCGACAATTTTTGACGGGTACCGGTACTCAGCTTAAGAAATACAGCAACGTCACCACCTATCATGTTCAGTTGGACCCCAAGCATTGTGGACTATCACACGTGATCGGAGTTTCCATTCGAGCAAGCTCCGGCGTAGGATAGGCATGGGAATTTTGAACCACTCCTCCCTGCAAGCTTTTCATAGACTATCCAGAGTACGCGGGCGGTGATGTTGAAGATATCGTTTCAACAGTCCAAATGTGCAAAGATCTATTGAACTGGCATCTGAACTTTGGACAGAAATGTCTTTAAAAAAAAGTGACACGAATTCCTGCTTCCTTTGTCATATCCTGATAAAAACGTAGTGATGTTCTGGCGGTATGATTCGAAACCTTGCCCATATGGGTCGTCCCCTGGTTCGCGTCCACTCCATACAATTACGGGATGGCTCTCTGATAGTTAGGTATCAGAATGAATTCTTGGAAGTATCTTGCATTCACGTTCACACTTTCCACCTTGCGTATCATCAACTTACCCTCATATCCGAATCCCATAACAACCATAAAGCCACTAGGGAAACTTTACCTACACTGATGAAGAAAGTTGTTGCGACCCTTGCCGTCAAGGTCACAGTATGTAATCGCCCCAATATGATCAATGACCACCAAGAGTAAGATGGACATAGTGACAACTTTCTTCCATTTGGAACCCACCAAGTACTTTTCATAAAGTTTCCTGCAGTTCGTCTTACGTTCGGCGATATGACGCGGTAGCAGGTGGTGTGCACGGGTCTTCCTCAGCTATTATAGGATACAATTTTTACAATACTGCAGCATTTCTCGATAGCCTCGCATTATATTTTGATATTTTGTAACGTATGTATAAATACTGTACCCCAATAATTATGTTTCTACTATAAGTTGCAAGTTGAGTATTTTATTTGAAACTATCAAGGTCGAATTCAGAAAATGCTCGTAAATTCCGAAAAGTTGCATGTATCTTATTTATTTTTTTTAAAAAAAGATAAAAATATTAATTGATTTAGAATGCAGTTCCATACAGTGTAAATTTGATACTTTTTGCAGGGTTTCTTGTCCCAAGATAGGCCTTGGATACTCTAAACCAGTGATCGTCAAATCGTCGATCGCGAGCTACTAGTAGCTCGCGGGGACATTTTCGGCAGATCGCGTTAACGCTCCGGTTGGCTAACAATTCCTCCACTAAGCTGACGCTAACGACAGGGGGTGCTGACGACAACTGCTTGCTTCTCCAGCACAACTACCATTGTCAGCCTCATCTCACAGTTGATTATATACACATAGGATTGTGCACGTTTTCTTTTCATGTGTATATTAGACATTTGCTATGTTTTATTGTGTATATTAGACATTTGCAATGTTTTTCGTGAGTACATTAGACATTTGCTATGTTTTTCGTGTGTATATTATAAATTTGCTATGTTTTTCGTGTGTATATTAAACATTTGCTATGTTTTTCGTGTGTATATTAGACATTTGCTACCTTGAGTAGTTTGATTTCATATTTTCTAGAAATGTAAGTTTATAGGCAACAAATAAATATAAGATTAAAAAAAAGAGTTGATAGTTCTTGTCGTTGATAACTCACATTAGAATTTAAAAACGGCACGATAGCTGAGAAGCTTCGTAAGTTTGGCTACCACTGCTCTAAACCCTTTTTTCTCCTTTCATCTTCTGAATAACAGAATCAGAATTAAAGTTACATTTTGAACAGGCATGCTGACGCGGAAATGTTTGACATCTGTAGTTCTAAAAACCACAATGCATAATCAACATATGATTACACTCACAAATTTGCCTCTATTAGTTTTCTTCTTAGTCTAGTGGTCAAAGTGCGTAGCGGTTCATCCTCGTCCCGCTTCGAATGCACTGTAATGGTCAAGTACCATTTTAAATGTAGGTTTGGTCTTATATACTTTGATGCTGATGTGGAACGTAAATACATTCAATAATTCATTTGTTTCGTTTCCCACACTCTACCTTATCTGTTCTATTTCGGAGCGTAATGTCCAAAGACGACCAAAGTTGTACCAAAGCAACATGTGGAAAACGTAAAATATTGCAGTTTAATTATTATATTCTTTCCTTTACATTTCTAAAAGCAAGTACTGGAAAATTCAATTACTGAATATGATAAAAATATACTAAATACGATTAATTTTGTGTTGATGGAAGCAATACATTTTACGTCCCTGAGTTGACATAAGCCGTTACGAAATCGGGCCACAAATGTGTACCAGACCACCACCAAAACCGCATTCCTCTCTGCAGAGTGGATTCTTCCTCCTCAATTAGAATTGAGTAAGAAAACTTGGACCTTCTCGCAGATACTTAGAAGGGAAGTACTTGAGATGGTACATACTAATCTGCATGCGTTATATATCGTTGGAAAGTTTGATTGACATGCGAGTACACTTCACATGTGAAATATCTCGCTTGAAAAGCCTGTAGGGACGTGGCGACCATTTGTGTATCAGAACAAGCCACGCTCTCAAACACCAGAGAACGTGGAGAAAATAGGAAGCTATGATGTAATGGTTTTGAGATGTGGTGTATAAAGGTTTAAAAAGGTAGCTGAATACGAATCTGACATCAAATATTTACAAATAAAAATGATGGATCCAATATGGTGGACGGGGGAACGGTGGCTCGTGTGGACTTTGTGGTGGACAAACACCGTGCTCGTGGGTTTTCTCGGGGTTCTCCCGTTTTCTCCCACTTTCTTCACTCCACCATTTCATTCATTTCTCATTTTCACCGTCTCCTTTAGCCTAACCGGCATAATCGTGGGACGTAAAACTTAAAAAGATTTCATTTCATTTTTCCAATTTGACAAATTATAAAAAAACAAGCTATGGATCTGAAATTGCGTATATAGAGATATTCGACGTCACTGTGTATGAATCGGATACCAAAAGTGTACAATTCAAAATGGCGGATCCAAACAGGCGGACAAAATGCAAAACACTGCTATGGAACTGAAAGCGGGTAGGTAGTTTTTCATGTTCGCTGATTACGAATCCAATGTTAAAAGTGCAAAATGCAAATGAAGGATCCAATGTGGCGGACAAAAAGTGCAAGAAATACGTACAGAACGAACATATGTGATTCTTAAGCCCTTCTCACATGGACCTAAACTGAGGTCTCAATCCAGGTTACAACTTGCCAGTGTTGCTTAACTGAAACTTCAATGCAATTTCTTTTATTCTGAGGTGATGTAGTGGTCTCAGACGATCCTTAACACTAGGTATGTTTTACCAGTAGATCCTCTCGTAGCCGCTATATCAAACAGACGAAAAACACTTGAATAATATGTTACGTGTCGGTAATCCGCTGTTGTAATCGTAAATATTATTATTTTTATTTCGCAATATAGTTCACCCGTAATATGACTTGGCTAAATATGTGAATGAGGGAAATTATGAGGCACAGAATGCTAAAATAAGGGAGGAAGAGCAATTTTCTAGTTTAGGCACTCAGGATATCCGCTCAGCTCTCTACTCACATAACCCATAAAGTAAATTTATACCGCATGGAGTTCCCATCTCATGAAGAGCACCCGGCCTTTTCGCTTTGAGCCAGCATTTCAGAACTGTTCCCTAAAACTGCACGAAGGCCACACAACACTGATGACAATTAACTCTTGTTGTTTCTTTTTTTTAACATATTACATTATCGTTTGGTATAAAAATTGCACAATATAATTAAATTATCTATTTTTAATCTTTTAAAAGTTGTAATTACATTTGTTCATATCTGTAGTGTTCGTTCGGACACTCCTTACTTCATTACATACCTGCTTAAAGGCCTCTATTCTTGCAGTTGTTTTTATAATATTAATCGTGCTTCACATTATACAAAAGATCATCTTTTTCGTACGATTCTATTAATATGATTGCTACTTCCCTTGTCCAGATAGTCATGTTTTGAAATTACAGCGAGAAATAAAGTTGAATGTCGTCAGACGCTACTCTTTTCTGATTGGTAGTTGTATGCAAGTCCAGAAGAAAATAGAAACTGCTTCTATTTCTTCCAAGTCAGGATGCAAATAAGGACAGCAGAAAATTTCAACCTGAACTAAGGGCAAGTTACTTCTAATACGATCGTTAAGTAAGGTCGTGAGTGAGATCCTGAATCGCATCCTTACTTCAGGTCCTCTGAGACAAGTTTAACACATGTAGTAGAAAATGCCTATAGTACGTAACGGGGCAAGTAGGGACAGGTGATGTTTTACAATAAACAGGAAGCGTGCTTTGCTATACAATCATGCCAGAAATGATGCACGGAATGCAGGACAAGTTTTTTAGCGCACATGACAGTTTTATGATACGTACAGATTGCAATCGTAAACAATAATTATTTCACTACCAACTCCCTTCCCCTGCTGCACAAGAGATACGCGAGGATTGACATGTGTTATATCCTATATCTCGCACTGAGTACACTTTACATCTGTAACATCTCGCTTGAATGCCACCTGTAATTTACGTTGTGATTACTTGCAGATCCGACAAATTATGGTAAAAAGTGGGTGTCGGAGTTGAAAACATAGTTATGCTTCCACAACTGGCTTCTCGGTTTCACGTTATGCCGTGTACACTTTTGAGCCATGTGTATGACAAATGTCCACTCTCATGAGTAGGGATGGTTCCGACACCGAGATGTGGTTGTTCCAAATCGAGATGAGACACAGACGGAGCCGAGTTTCGTTTCGATACACATATCTCCATTCTGTACTTTTGCACTTTCTGTCCACTACATTGGATCCGTCATATTGCATTTTGCTCTTTTAACATTGGATTCGTACTCAGCGACCGCGAAAACCTCTACCTACCGACTTTCCGTTCCATAACAAGTGTTTCACATTTTGTCCGTCTTCTTGGATCCACCATTTTGAATTCCGATTCACACATAGCGATGTCGAATATCTTTATAAACCCAATTTCAAATCCATAGCTTATTTTTTGTAATTTGTGTCCCCCATGTTGGATCCGCCATTTTGATTTGTAAACATTTGATGTCCAATTCGTATTCAGCTACCTTTTAAACCTATATATACGACATCTCAAAACAATTACATCATAGCTTCCTATTTTGTCCACGTTTTCTGGTATTTCGGAGCGTGGCTTGTTATGGTCTTCAAATGGTCGCCACGCCTCATACAGGCTTCATTCAAGCTAAATATTTCGTGAGGTATACTAGGTGTGACCTCTCCAACTATATATAACACCTGCAGATTCCCACGTACCACTTCAAGTACTTTCCTTGTTAGCGGTCAACTTGGGTGCTATACGGGACGTATCTCCTCAATTTTCTGCGACTGCTGTAGCGATATACTTGAATGATTTTTTTTTATCCGCTAGAGGGTAGCCATTGCTTTCTCTCTTGAAATACACAGAGGAGATCGCGAAAGCAAAATTGATATTCTTAAGTTGTATTTTGCAGAAATTCCATAATAGATTATACTTCAATGGTTAGTTTACCGGTGGGAAATTTGATGATACAAATAAAAAGTCACTGTCTCTTGCTTGTGTCATGTAGAAAAAATTTTGTGTATACTTAAATATCAAGGATCATTAATCATTAGCCTTAACAACATTCTTCTTCCAGAAAATGTGTACTCACTTCTGTTATTTTGTCCAACTCACAAAGATTTATGGATTGGAATATACGATATATTAGGACATTTTTATCATTAAAAGCTAGAAGTGTAAATTATAAATTTTGCTGTATTCCTACAACCCGAAGAGCTAACGAGTGTACACGCCGTGATAGATAGTAAGTGCATGGTTAATTTAGACCAAGAGGTAAGTTACTGTGCAAGGGCGCCGATCCCGGGGGCCCAGGTCCCCCTAAGGCTCATGTGGGCCTCTCCATGGGGGGCCCAAAGTGGTAAGTTGAAGTCTTATATATATATATACACCTTCTGCATGTGAATGGGCACCCCAAATTTACAGAGAAATCGGCGCCCTTGTTACTGTTGCAAACTGATTATTTGAAGTGGAGGCCGCCACTCCATCAGTAGGCCTATTTGTAGGCAACTTTTATTTGCAGTGGTGATGAGTGTTCAACAACGTGTGATACGTGATCTGTTACTGAATGAGTTCGAATTCGGACATAACGCTGCGGCAGCAACGCAAAACGTTTGTATTCCGAAACGCAAAGGTGCAGTGAACCATAACACGGTAATTGATTTGTTTCAGAAATTTCGTGTAAGTCGTAAAAAAAAAGTTGAAGATTAGCCTAGGTTAACAGATTCTGAAGCTATACGATACGCCATTGAGGAAAATCCATCAACCAGCACACGGTGATTGTCAGACCAACACGGCATGTCCGAGCCAGTACATTGTACTGCTTGATTTCACGAACTCGCGAAAACCATTATCCAGCGTTCATCAAGATAAGAAATATTTCTTGGTTAATCAGCAAACAGAGATCATCATTACCACAATTCCAAAACAAAGAACAGCACACATATATATTTGTAATAATAAACGTACACTGACCTACGCAAACATGATTATTGAGCTAATGTAATGCACAAAGTTATAGAAGCCAAACACATGCTATTAGAAACAAATTTCTTACATGCTAACCGCAATTCACTCATTCTGACAAACAAGAAACACCAAATCCATACAAAAAGCTTCTACCGACATATCCAAAGGCAAACTTAACATTCTCACTAACACGATTGAGGACATTCGCACTACCACGCACCCAATTAGAATACTAACATCATAAAAACAAGAAAACCTAACACACCTACAAAATCTCCAAAACACAACTAGAACAAACATTTATCTCAACAATACTATCAAGACACATGCAACAATCTATATAATGATTCGTACAAGAAAAACTAGGTAAAACTCATACTACATACCTGGGACGTGTACAGAAATTTATTGTTCGGGTAAAAATTTTCGGGGGTTCCAAATTTAACATGAGGATAAATTACATTAACATTTGTAAAATTACCCTTAAAACTAGACAAATTTACAAATTTCGTGGAGTCCGGACCCTCTTTGATATTTTCTTTACAATGGAAGAAAAAGGGTTGGAAGAAAAGACGGTTGGTTTGGAAATTTCAAAGTAAGATTTCCATATCTCTAAATTCCTTAAGGTTAGAAACTCATTAGGGATATGAAACTTGCTCTATAAACTCCTTATTCAAACCAAGTGATCATACGTAACAGTTTCCGGTAGGGGAACTCTTTTTAATGTTTTCTCAACTTACCTATAAAAATGTCTTCGAGATAGTAAGTCTCATCATAAGGAGGAAAAAGAGTGAACCATGTGAAAGGAATTTTTGAACACAGCACCTGTGCCTGTAACGTTATTTCTTCCATTACAATCCCTGATTACAAATATATATTAAATATTTATATACTACGTAAGATTATGAGAAAATCACACTTCGAGTATACACTTCAGAATATATATTTCGTACTCAAGCTCGTGCTGGCCCAACGGGACGTGACCCGGTGCGCCCTCCAAAATATCACATTATAAATAATGGTACAAGTTTTTAGTAATAAATTCTTACAGTTTTATTGGTAAAAAACCCGTGAAAGTTGCAGTGCGCCCTTTACATAAGGCGTCCTTCCGAGACCACATCAAAGATGAACGATTTTATTTACTCTTCTGTATAGCACAGTTCTGTACAATAAATACACACAGTTACTGTTGGCGGAGAACCCGTGAAAGGTACAGTGCGCCCTTTACATAAGGCGCCCTACGAAACATCACATTATAGATAAGTGGTTTTAGTTATCCTGTATACCAGCTTTGTTTAATAAATTCAAATACTGACTGGTAGTACAGAACCTGTGAAGAATACAAGGCGCCCTTTACATAGGATGCCCTGCGAAATATCACATTATTATTTTTTATTTTATTCTTCTGTATTTCAGTTTTGTATTATGAATTCATGCAGTTGCTATTGGCAGAGAGTATAATCACTTACTAAAATATTATAAAGTTATATAGCTTTAAAACGAAACGATGTGATACATCAAGAATAGTTCGGATAGTCAAACGTACGATGCATTTGTGTAATACTATACTGACACTAGTCTCTAAATTTCGATTTTTACGGCATCGAAGCTTTCACAGTCTTAATATGCATCCATATATGCGAGCATATTGATTGTTCTTGTGTTTTTTAAAGTAGTGTTTTGATAATCAGTACCTGTTGTATTTATGAAATATAGCTGTATTAATTTCCGTAAAATGTGGTCTTCCTGTCATCACGGCACAGCGCGTCCTCAGGTGGTGGATCGAGGAGAAGGCCTCTGGGATATAGAGGTTAGCTGCGAATATACTGAATAAGCAGTCGCGGACAGACTAGGGGTGATAATCCAGCTTGAGAATTTGGTGTGAGGCTAACAACCTCATTCTGTTTAAAAAAAAAATATTCAGATAAGTTTGCAGAATCCTAGGATCAGAACTGATAACTTGGCACG
The DNA here is from genome assembly GCF_964235325.1 of Thermobia domestica. Classification (NCBI taxonomy): domain Eukaryota; kingdom Metazoa; phylum Arthropoda; class Insecta; order Zygentoma; family Lepismatidae; genus Thermobia; species Thermobia domestica. The sequence continues at coordinate 346,694,336 of NC_137455.1, forward strand.
AATTCCGCAAAGTAAAATCGACATAAGATTTGGAACATGAAATGTAAGAAGTCTCTATATGTCAGGCGCGTTAAAATTTGTAAAAAGTGAGTTTAGAAATAGAGGTTGGACCTAGTGGGATATCAGAAAGTTAGATGAGAAGGAAATGTAGGAGTCAAGTCGGGAAATTTTACGTTCTTTTACGGGGAACAAATTAAAAATTACCAACTAGAAACAGGGCTTTCCGTTCACAAACGAATACGTAATATCAGCAATTACATAGGTTGAATTTGTTAATGATATATTTTCTTTTGCTTCTCTAAAGGGACGGTGGTGTAATATTATTTTAAATGCACATGCTCCAACAGAAAATAAGGATGGCAATTTAAAAAATACAGTTTTTACGAAAGAATAGAACGGGTATTTGATCATCTCCTGCAATACCATATGAAAATTCTGTTAGGCGGTTTCAATGCGAAAGTAGGACGAGAGGGTATTTTCAAACCAATTATAGGGAATAAATGTGTGCATAAGGAAGGTTGTGACAATGGCGTTAGACTCGTGAATCGTGCAATATCCAGAAACCTTATCGTGAAGATTACAAAATTCCAAGATCGCGACATTCATAAATATACTTGGATTTCATCAGATGAAAAAACACATATTCAAACTGATCACGTTTTAGTAGACAGAAGTAAACAGTCTTGCACAACTGATATTCGGTCGTTCAAAGGAGGTGATTGTGATACCTATTACCACATGGTAGCAGCGATAATAAGAGAGAGACTATCGTTGAATAAAGGAAATATTCAATATCTGAAGACGGAGCGGTTTAATTTAAAGAAATTAGAGGAGAGTCAGGTGAGAGGGAGCCAGATTGAAATGCCGAATAGATTCTCTGTTTTAGACGGTTCGGAGTGCACTAGTGTTCACGATACTTGGTTGAAATTAGAGGTAACATTAAAATTTAAGCAAAAGAAATATTGGAGCACGCATAAATACGTAGCACGCATTCATGGTTCAACCAGGGATGTACTAAAGTAGCAGAGAAGAGAAAAAAGAAGAAACTGCGTTCTTTGTTCTAAAAATTTTAAAAATTTTCTGCCAGATGACAATGAAATTTTATGTAGTTATTTCGTTCGGATTTCGTAGCCAACGCAGTTTCTTCTGTTTTCTCTTCTCTGCTACTTTAGTACATTCCTGGTTGAACCATGGTTTGTTCTTACGTATTTATGCGTGCTCCAATATTTCTTTTGCTGAAATTTTAATGTTATCTCTAATTTCAACCAAGTATCTTGAACACTAGTGCACTCCGATCTTTCTAAAACCGAAATCTATTCGACACTTCAATCTGGCTCCCCTCTCTCCTGACTCTCCTCTATTAGAAAAAAAATAAATAAATAAACCGCTCCGTTTTCAGATATTGAATATTTCCTTTATTCAACGATAGTCTCTCTCGTACTATCACAATCAACTCCTCTGAACGACCGAACATCAGTTGTGCTAGACTGTTCTTTTCTGTCTACTAAAACGTGATCAGTTTGAATATGTGTTTTTCCATCTGATGAAGTCCAAGTATATTTATGAATGTCGCGATGTGGGAATTTTGTAATCTTCATGATAAGGTTTCTGGTTGTTGCGAAGTTCACGAGTCTAACGGCGTTGTCACAACCTTTCTTATGCAAACATTTATTCCCTATAATTGGTTTGAAAATACCCTCTCGTCCTACCTTTGCATTGAAACCGCCTAACAGAATTTTCATATGGTATTGCAGGAGATGATCAAATACCCGTTCTATTCTTTCGTAAAAACTGTATTTTTTAAATCACCATCCGTATTTTCTGTTGGAACATGTGCATTTAAAACAATAATATTACACCACCGACCCTTAAGAGAAGTAAAAGAAAATCTATCATTAACAAATTCAACCTATGTAAATGCTGATATTACGTATTCGTTTGTGAACGGAAAGCCCTGTTTCTAGTTGGTAATTTTTACTTTGAAAATTACCAAAGAACGTAAAAGAACGTAAAATTTTCCGACTTGACTCCTTCATTTCCTTCTCATCTAACTTCCTGATACCCTACTAGGTACAACCTCTATTTCTAAACTCATTTTTTTTTACTAATTTTAACGCGCCTGCTCTATACAGACTTCTTATATTCCATGTTCCTTTGCTGAGTTCGTGCCAAGTGGTCAGTTCTGATCCGAGGATTCTGAGAACTTATCTGAACAATCTTTTTTTTTATTTTTTATTTTTTTTCTTTTTTTATTTTTTTTATTTTATTTTATTTTTTTTTTTTACAGGATGAGGTTGTTAGCCTCACACCAAAATTCTCAAGTTAGATTTTCACCCCTTGTCTGTCCGCGACTGCTTACTCAGTATATTCGCAGCTAACCTCTATATCCCAGAGGCCTTCTCCTCGATCCACAACCTGAGGACGCGCCGTGCAGTGGTGACAGGAAGATCACATTTTACGGAAATTAATACAGCTATATTTCATAAATACAACAGGTACTGATTATCCGAACACTGCTTTAAAACACACAGGAACAATTAATATGCTCTCATATATGGATGAATATTAAGACTGTGAAAGCTTCGATGCCGTAAAAATCGTAAAGTAGAGACTAGTGTCAGTATAGTATTACATAAATGCATCGTACGTTTGACTATCCGAACTATTCTTGATGTATCACATTGTTTCGCTTTATAGCTATATAACTTTATAATATTTTTGTAAGTGATTATACTCTTTACCTGTTCTCTGCCAATAGCAACTGTATGAATTTATAATACAAAACTGAAATACAGAAGAATAAAATTTAAAAAATAATGTGATATTTCGCAGGGAATCTTATGTAAAGGGCGCCTTGTATTCTTCACAGATTCTGTTCTACCAGTCAGTATTTGAATTTATTATACAAAGCTGGTATACAGGATAACTAAAACCACTTATCTATAATGTGATGTTTCGTAGGGCGCCTTATGTAAAGGGCGCACTGTACCTTTTACGGGTTCTTCGCCAACAGTAACTGTGTGTATTTATTGTACAGAACTGTGCTATGCAGAAGAGTAAATAAAAACGTTCATCTTTGATGTGGTCTCGGATGGGCGCCTAATGTAAAGGGCGCACTGCACCTTTCACGGGTTCTTTACCAATAAAACTATAAGAATTTATTACTAAAAACTTGTACTTTTATTTATACTGTGATATTTCGGAGGGCGCACCGGGACACGTCCCGGGTCCCGGTGGGCCAGCACGGGCCTGCTTGAAGATAATAGTGAAAACTAAAACATTTGGGACATGTATAAATGCATGAACAAACTTAAGAAAGGCTATCAACATTGTGCTTATAAATTAAAGAAACCTAAAGGAACATTTCTCGCTGATACAGATAGCATCTTAAATAGCTGGAAAGATTTCTATGACGATTTGCTTCACACATAGCCAAAAAATAATGCGTGGGGAGAAAGTGAAATGCATGCAGCATAACCGTATATTCCTGAATCTACCCATACAGAAATTGAAATCGCTATTTAAAAAAATAAACACACATCTCCGGGTGTAGACGAAATTCTGGTTGACTTAATTTAGCTGGAGGGGGAAAATTGTAGAGCAAGATACATAAACTCATTATCTGGAACAAGGAGGAATTACCACAAGAGTGAAGAGAATCAATCATTGTTCCAGTTCAGCAGAAAAGCAACCAGATATTTACCATTCGACTAATACTTGAAAAATGAGAGAATACAACATCCTGGCACATCAATCATTGACTTTAGACTCTGGTAGGAGGGAAACATTGTACAAAATGCTTACAGAATTTGCAATACCGAAAAAGTTAGATTAATTAAGATATGTTTAAATGAATCCTAAAGTAAGGTTCGAGTAGAGAAATTCTTGTTCACGAGCTTTCACGTTGAGAATGACCTGAAACAAGGAAATGCGTTATCGTCATTATTATTTAACTTTGTTCTGGAGAACAGAGACAGCAATCAGGTCCTAGAGCTGAATTGTATTTGAGAGGTTATGGTGTATGCTGATTATGTAAATTTAATAAGTATTGATAGAATAATAGAAAGGAATGCAGAAATCTTAATTAACGCTTGCAGGGATATAGGCTTAAAAGTAAATGCAGAGAAAACTGAATAAATGGAAGTTTGTCGGGATCGTAATACTGCATTTTATTGATGCGTTAAAATACCAAATAATATTTTCTTTCGACAAAGTGGATACTTTCAAATATCTAGGATCATTATTAACAGACCAAAACTATAACCACTAAAAAAAATGATGTCAACTGAAAACAGGGATTTCGTGCTATTATTCAGTTAAAAAACTTTTGTTGTCGCTAATTCTGTTGAGGAATTTGTAGCTCAAAATATAAAACGATAATCATGCCTGTTGTGTTGTATGGTTGCGAAACATGGTAAGTGACTGAGGGAAAATCGCCGCAGACTGAAAGTATTTGAAAAAAAGATTCTTAACCCAATATTCGAACTCCAAAATGAACGGGAATGGCTAAAGGTGGAAATTTCATAAGGAGGAACTGCATAATTTTATACCGTTTACCCAACATTATTAGGGTCATCAAGTCTAGGAGGCTCAAATGGTCATTTTATGTAGCCAGAATGGAAAAAATTAGAAACGCTTTCGAAGTTGTAATTGGAAATCCCAATAGGAAAATGACCGTTAGGAAGACCAAGGCGCAGATGGGAGTACAGTATTAAAATGGTTCTGGCAGAGATTGAAATATAAAATAGAAACCGAGTTCAGTTTTCTAAGGACATAAATCAATGGAGAGCTTTTGTAAACGCGGCAATGAGCCTCTTGCGTCCATAGGCGCGCTATATTAAGTTGTTGATACATTTAGCTTCTTTTTATTTGACAGAAATGTTATTACAGGATCTAAAAAGTTTTTCTGTAGTAAAGAGGATTTCGATTCGAGGTTAGCTATTTACGTTAATACTAAAACAAATTTGGTGGTGGTTTTGATATAAAATGGCACCCATACTTTCTTTCAAAGTCTCTCCCTCCCTCTCTCTCTCTCTCTCTCTCTCTCTCTCTCTATATATATATATATATATATATATATATATATATATATATATATATATATATATATATGAGAAAATGAACAATCACATTCCTATAAGATGTTTCTTCGTTCTATCTTTCTTTAGTTACTATATCAACTAAATAAATAGGTTGTCATAGCAACGAAAAACAAGAATGTATCGATATAATACAAAATATTTAAAATTATTTCTTTATATCTTGTTCTTCTTCTTAACAGCTTCTGCCTTTTAAATAGCACTTTTGCACGTAAATAGAAACAATATTTAGAAGTACGTACAAAATATAGGTCTACATTATCTGTAGGAACTAACTTTTCAACGAATTGCATTTACTATTGGTATTCTTTCACGGACGCCATAGACTAACTTTATTTCAGGTTACATTACCAAGAGATTCGATTAGGTTGTATTGAATGGCACAATCTTGAGTAGTGTTGTAGATGCCTGGAAAAAGACGGAAATTTTGGGTAAAAAAACAGTTATTTTACCGTTTTTTCCCGAGCTTGGAAAAAACGGAAAAATTGGGAAAAATTGAAATTTTCGAATATTTTACTACATTATGCTTTCAAAATGAAAACTATTTTATACTTACTAGTTTACAGTTAAGATCATTGAGTAGTTATATTTCTTGTATTAGAATAGGAAAATTTTGTGGCGACAAATATATTTGTACCACTCCTTCAAAGTTAGCACCGTGATAGAATAGAGTTATGCTTACAAAATATCCTAAAATATAATCCTAGTTAGACTAATTAATATAGACTCACTTAGATTATCTTAAAAGATCTTATAAAGTTACTGTTTTATTGCAGGGAAGTGTTAAAATAACAGGGCCAGAATCATTTTAATTAATACCAGTAAGTTAAAATCAAATATAAACCTATATGGAGATACGTATCTTCCTTGTGCTGTGTAAAATTTCCGGAAATTTTGAACCCATTAGAAAAAATCTTTTGTTCGGAAATATTGGCAAAACCAGGAAAATATAATTTAAAAACTGTTTCTTCGCCTGATGCTAATCTTATTTGCTATAACGTGTCTGCAGCATACATACAACGTATTTCGCTACAGGAAAAATACTTAAAGCAACAGCTTTTAATTTTACTTTTTAGTTTTCTGATTTCCGATAAAAATCCCCCTTCATTATTTGTAATTATATTTTTCGAACAACTCAAAAGGAGAGATTATTTCATTTACATACACACACACACACAGCACAAGTGCGTAAATTTGATCAGCGATAAATATATTAAAGAATTTAACATGTGAAATTTCCGTTCGTTATTATTAAAGACTAGCAGAATACCCGTTTTCGCACACGGAGAATACGTTTCATTTTGTGTATAAAGGGCACTAAAACTGCCACCAATGAACTTAGGGACCCCCAAAACTATGAATTCGACAGTAGTATCACTCATTTTCAATTACTTTTAGATGTCACTCTGCCCTTTACGAGGATCTAAGGAAGCTGAATTTGGATTTAAACGGCATCGGAAGTGTCACTGTTCATCTCAGCGACCCCGAAAACTTTGGATTCGACACTGATATCAGTCATTTTAGACCATTTTTTATATATCACCCCCTTTCTTCTTCCTAAAGTTTCGGTGTTGAATTTGGATTTAAAATTCATCGGAAATGTCACTATTCATCTCAGCGGCACTGAAAATTATGGATTCACACTAATATCGATCATCTTGCATCATTTATATATATACCTGTATATATATCCCTCCTCTCCCAGTTTGCGGAGATAAATTTGGATTTAAACGGCATCGAAAGTGTCATTGTTCACCGCAGGGACCCGAAAACTTTGGATTCGACAGTGATATCGGCTATTTTCAATCATTTTTATGTATCCCCCCTTACCCTCCGCTAAGTTACGGTCCTGAATTTTGATTTAAACAGCATCGGAAGTGTAACTGTTGATCTCAGCAACCACGAAAACTATGGATTTCACACTAATATCGATCATTTATGATCATTTTATGTATCTCCCCTCCAATTCCCCCACGTTGTAGTGCTGAAATTGAATTTAAGCTTAATCGAAAATGTCACTGTTCATCTCGGCAACTCCGAAAACTATGAGTTCGACACTAAGATCGGTAATTTCCAATATATATATATACACACACTTCCTTCCTCCAAGCTGCACTTTTAAAGTGAAATGATAAAATCCATCCAGGGCCCGATCCTCATCTATGTTGAAAATTTTTATCGAGATCAGTATGGTGGTTCAAGAGTTGATAAGTTACAAATATAGTCACTTTCATTTTGATATACGAAGATAATTTGTCGCACTAGAAAACAGGTATTTGTTTACATACAAAATTTTATACATAAAATTTATATCAAAGTCTGTATTTGAATATTAAGTAATAGTAATTATATTATGCATGAGTGAAATTTGCCTACTGCCCTTTCCTTTTAAGAAGTAATTTGCATAAAATTAACAAAATTTCAGCAGATCAAAGAGCACATTAAGAACTCAGTTTCAATCAAGAGACCTATTTGCTGCAACAGAAGCGCTTTATCATGGTATGCAATTGTAAAAGTTCTTTAATTAATGCACAACCAGGAGTAAACGACTAAAATGTACATAAAGGAAATGAGTGCAAACTATTAATTTTCAAGAATAATTACAACAGTTTTATTTTTGAATGCTTCTTTTTTAAATATTCACAATATTGAAATTACTCAATTTATATTTTTCACGCGTTGGAAAAAAACGGTTTCATTATTCGTAAAACTAACCTAATAATATTTTTGTTATTTTCCCAATTTTTCCGGAAAGAAACCGGAAAAACGGTTTTTTACCAGCCGGTTCAAAATTTCCGGAAATTTTACAACACTAATCTTGAGTACAGTACTGTGTGTTATTTACTTCACCAGTTCTTTGGTTCCTATTTTGAAAATTTCTGCCACCTATGTAATTACTACTAAATCTGGAAGTACGTGGAAAATTAGATCGATTGTTTACATTATTTCTAAAAACTGTACTATTGTTATTTCTGTTTCTTCTAAAATTAGGTTCGGTCGTATTGCCATTACGAGAAAATCTTACTTTATCTCTCGTACGAGGGGGGGATCAAATATAAACGGGATTTTTGTTCCTGAACATCAACTATTGATAGCACTGGCCGCGCGCTTCTGCTATGTTTAGGCGGGACTGCTGGGAGTGGAGAGAGCGTGCTGTTTGATATTTCCCGCCATTTCGTCAGTACCGCTCATGATGTGGGAGCAACAGGTGCACCCCTCCACTGCGCAACGCATAATCATAAAATTTCTTGCTCGTGAAGGAGTTACAGCGGCAGAAATTTGCCAGAGATTGACTGCACAGTTCGGGGATCAAACATTGTCAAGGACACGTGTGTATGCCTGGCATAAAATGTTCAAGGAAGGACGAGAACGTGTTGAAAATCAGCAACACGATCGCCGTCCTCGGGCCAGCAATACAAACGGAAACATTTTTGCGGTTGAAGGTATTATTGATGACGATCGACGAGTAACAGTATCAGAAATTAAAGAATATATATTTCGTACTCTATATCGAATTTGTCACATTGAGAAAATGAATAATCACATTCCTACAAGATGGTTCTTCGTTCTATCTTTTTATAGTTACCATATCAACTAAATAAACAGGTTATCAAGCAACGAAAAACAAGAAATATATCGATATAATTTACAGTGGTGCCCACCCCCCCTCATGTCCATGACGCACCCCTCCTCAATTGTCTATCCCTAGGTGTTCTTCCATGAAAAAAAAGTCTTTTCGATTAATTTTTACACACCCTCAAGCATATTTATATAGATTTTTAAGCCCCCCAAATATTTCAATGACGCAGTTTGCGTCATAGCCCCCCCTTGTGGGCACCCCTGATATAATACAAAATATTTAAAATTGTTTCTTTTTATCTTTTCTTCTTCTTCCTCTTAACAGCTTGTGCCTTTTAAATAGCACTTTTGCCCGTAAATAGAAACAATATTTAGAAATACAAAATATACATTATCGTTGTATGCCAACATGGGCTTTTATCATTTCACATTGATTTAAATGCACATTCTAAAGGGGGAATGGGTTTACATTTTTCGTAAAGACAAATGAATATTTTCTTGCCGTGCGAAGAACAGAAGCAAACAAGGAGATATGGTGGCGAAGGCAAAATAACTAGAGTACTATCTCTTCCTGTATGCGAATATAGAAAAATGAATTAATGAATTTCCTTTCATTTCTTTACATTACATTTTAATAAAGTGTACATACAAGGTATGTCCGAAGATGAAGGAAGTTTTTTTTTTTTTTTTTATTTCAACACTTGAGAGGTAAATGTGAAATCTGTTAATGAGAGATGATAGCAGAGTGGACTCGCAACTTATAGGGTACAATACAAGCTAGTTGGGTACAGTGTAAGTACAATAGGGATAGTGGTCAAGCTAGTTGGAAGTGAGAAGAGGAGCATCACGCATATCAAGCAATACAGGTGTGAGCTCAGGAATCCAAAGATGTAATTTGCTTCTTTTATATTTTGTATAGCTTTGAAAATCACCTACGAAAGCCACGCTACAACAAAAGATGAATGTATGGTAACCAACCCTTCTAATGCACGCCTGTAATCGCTGTACCCACTCCACTGTACACGTTGGAGAATGTCCGTTGAAATGTGGTCACGTGTGTTCTAAATGCGTTCCTGTAGGTGTTATAAATCCCAGATTTCTTAGTATGTACACTACCTGCTTGATATGGCCCCAGAGACAGGAATGAATATCATCAGGGTAATCATTCCACATGACCGAGGCAACTAATTCACTCCCTTGGGAGATGAACCATACAGACACCCGAAAGACGTAGTGGGGAGGAGACGCATAGTTTTGGAATTAAGAGAGAAAATTACCGTCTTGGTTCAAAAAAGAAAGAAACGAATGTCTCTGATGGAGCGTCAGGTGCACGCTCTGTTAAAGTAGTAAAAATGAAATCTGTAAGTTTTACGTCCCCCGGTTATGCCCGCTAGGCTAAAGGAGACGTTGATGATGAGAAATGAATAAAACAGTGAAATGAAGGAAGTGGGAGAACCCCGAGAAATCCCACGCACACGATGTTTCTCCACCACAGAGTTCATTTAGCGGGAGCTGAGATCGAATCAGGGACCCCATGTACCAGAGGGAAACGCTCTACCACTGAGCCACCGCGGGCCCTCCGTTAAAGTAATGCCGATGAAACAAGGATCAAGATTCGGGTGTCCCCATTGCAGGACTACCCCATTGCAAGACTAAGTTCGTAAACTCGGATCACCCCAGGTTGGATTGCTATCACACAAGTAGGCCTACTGACAATTAATCCGATTGACCTCCCCATTGAAACAGAACTAGGCCTCGTAGCTGAACAATATGCCACTTGTAACCAAGAAATCCAGTTCGTGGTGGTTCGTAGCCAACATGCAGTACTCTACTCGTCGATGGGCCATCTTCATTTAGTTATTGTACGTGCTGCTTACAAGAATACCAGCGACTAGTATGAATTACCCCGACAATGCAAGGGACTACTTTTCAGTGAGAGACGGCGACTACTATATATGAGTCTCATCAGAAGCAACGCTAGAGCTGTTATTGCCGTCTCCTTTTTAGTGGCAGCCCTTGGTTGCACAGCAGGTGTCTATCTTCCCCGGTAAGAGTTTCTCGGAATTTTTCCATCACGTTGCTATGCCATGCCGAATGTCTTTCTGGGTGCAATCTGTTGTAGTTATCAGCAATACATCTGAAGCGAAAGTTTCCAGAGCATTAAGATCATTTCTATCTTGAGTTTCTTTGTCAGAGGCATCTTAGATTACCTGCAATAATAAGAAATTCTATCAATGACATTAAGACTTCAAATTTTCACTGTTCGCAACTTGCAAATTATACAATATATGAAAGAAAAAGTTATATAATATAGATTCCTGAACACAATAGTGTTACTTGATATTCGACATTCCCGTCTTTCCCATTGGAATTTCGAACTTTCATTCACGATGGCGGATTTCACCATATACCCTTCAAAATACAACTTCTAGTTACTAACATCTTCTATTAACAGATACCCTTTTCATCCATGGTTTCAAAATAAAAAGGTGTCCGAAAACTATTCACTCACATTCTATATCGAACACAGAGCGTAAGCCCGTTCCTCCCAGAGCTCCTAAATAAAGTCCTTGCTTAAACCTTCTCACTACTTGCTTAAGCCCCCCCCCCCCCGAAATCTTACTATAGTAAAGTATATGGAATATCTTGCAGAATTTTAACATTTTCAGGCAAAGTCCCCCCGAAAGTTATCAAAGCCCCCCGAAACAAAATCGTAAATACGCCACTCACGGTTTGTATTCGAAAAAACAGTACAACTTAGAATCGAACCCTGAATCAGGAGTGCTTAAAATTGACTTTGTCACTAAATATTAACTTGGCCTAAACGAATCGATGTAGCAGATTCGTACCACTCCTAAGGATATGCTGTTAATTATATTTCCAACACTTAATCTTGACTGTCCTCTTTCTTCTAGATAAGTTCTTGGCTAGAGTGCGAGCTCCTGGTACAAAGAATCCTGGATTCGAATCCCTCTGGGACGTCTCATATTGACTCCGTTTTGAACAGAGGCATTAAACTCTAACCAATTTATTATGACTACTTTCATGCACCGGAAAGTCACTTTTCAATCTGCTTACCGACTATAGTAGTATACCTGTATGTATATATCACACATATGTTCCACGGAAGCAACTTATCTCTCTCATCTTAAATGTTTCATCTGTATTTTATTCTGTAACTTCTACTCGTACAACTGTGTCCACGATTAGGCTCTTGTTCGTCAAGATACTAACATAGCCATAATAATATACTAGATGGAAGAGTAGATTAATTAGTTGTCTAGAATAAACAATAACCTTACATTAGGTCTGCTTCTGAACAGAAATACAGAATACAAGACTATGAAAATTGTAGATGTGAAACTTTCAGAACATGCAGAATAATAATAGCACTAAATCTAGAACTGATTATTTTAACTTCAGTTTTCCCTTATATTTATATTTATCTTAAGTTATTTAAATTAAATGACCTACTCTCCCATCATAGTCATAACTTTCTGAAAGATTCAGTTGCTATTTTTTTTAGTGGCATTTTAAAATTATTCAGATGGTATGTTAATTGTTTAATTTCAGAATATAGCTACACGAGGTCTTCGATAAGCTACTGTCCAAAGGATAACAATTTAAAAATGTATTGCAAAAATTCCAAGGTTATAATTTTTACAAGGATGTCTCCAAGATGGTCCGCTACAAGATGTCCTTCTCATAAAAATATGTAAATATTATAATAATGATTAAGAACCTAGGAATCTTTATAAGCTTCAAGAAATGGAATGTTGTTTAAAAATATTAAATATTTAAATAATTGGAACGATTGATGTTCTGTCTAATAGTGGTATTTGTAGCATTAAGAGTACAAAGAAGCGTCCAGTTTGCATTTCGGAGATACCTTACCTCACCCCCTGCAAAACTAATAAAGCACTCCCTGCACCTAAGAAATTGCGATTATATACTGCTCTTGTTAAGACATATGCTTTAGCAGATAGTACCCCAGTACACTCCATTTACATCATGCTTTTGCCCCATTGGCAAAATTTTATGGAAGATAGCATGTGCCTAGTTTAGACAGAACAATTCTATGAAATTGAATCTTGAAATTTTGTGTACACAATCACAAGTAAATATTAGGCCACGAACAAAAAAATAGAAAAGAAAGAATGAAGAATATTCTGGTTTTAATGGGTGGGAGATGTGAATTGAATATCAACAACAATGAGGTTAAGACGCAGTATAAAAGAATAACGAATGAGATTATTTGTAAATGCATACTTGCCAAGGAGGAGTCGATAAGACAAAATGTGAACAAATAGAAAAGAACATGAATACAGGAAGAGTACCTGTGGCTTATAAGAAGGTTAAGATGAAATTCAAACCACGGAGACCAAAGACCAATTACTGAAAGATGAAGAAGCAAAATCCATGACTGAAGCTGGAGATATTGTGCAAACATGGAAGAAATGTTTAGAAAGACTCTATGGAAACGACAAGCAATTAGAAGAATTAGAAAATATAGAGAAAGTAGAAGAAGAGGTAGGAGAGATCATACTCATATCAGAGTACAACAGAACATTACAATACTGAAGAATATTTCGGAAAGACGACATAGGATGATTGGACTTACCATGACACATGGCGGAACGCGCTAGCAGCTGTGGCGAGAATCACAGAAGGAAAAATATCTAAAGGAATGATTGAAATATATGGGCGAAATAATACAAGGCAGAGGGAAGGAATCTACAGAGAAATGAAAAGTCTGGCTAAGGCTAACTGCGTCAAACCCATCGAGAGATTACTGACGATGAATTGAAATAGCATCTTTGCTTCTACTCAGTGTATTTGTTTTACTTTCAAATTCCAAAGAAATACTTCGTATCACGCGTGGCATTTACAAAAGCTTCTAAGAATAAGAATATGATGGGTACAGGGTAAGTGCCAACATGACACACTAATGTTAAATCAAGTTTCCAAGGAACATGCGAGGATAGCTGCTATCTTTACTGTAGTGTAACGAAACGAGAATTTTGACAATAGTTTGCTTAGAAGTTTGTTAAAGTTAGAGCATATTGCCTTTCATATTGTAGGCTTATGACGTAGGAAGGGAAGTTTCCTTCTTATCCCGTAACAACTTTAGAACATGTTGTACTTAGACATTGTACTGGTTAATATCAAAATATTAGTATATCAAATTGCTTACGTAATGACACAAGATGCAAAATAATATACAAAGTGTTCAATAGCAGCTTCTTTGCTCTTACTTATTTCCACTCTCTAACTGGCGAGTGATACTTATGGCTTAATTCAATTGTTGTGGAAATCTGAAGGATATTAGCTATATTGCAATTACCCCACAAATATCTTGAGTGAGCATCAGATCTCGTAGAAATAGCGTCAAACTTTAATTGAGTTGAATACTTTTATGTATCATAAACTTTGGAACAATTCAGTATTTCTTTTTATAATTTTCTCTCATGTATCTTAGATACGGTTTGTGGTAATTAACTTAAGCACTTTCTCCCAAGATCAGACCATCAGAACAATCATCAAAAATAAAATAGATTGAAAATAACAATGACAATTAAAGTAGTTTCATTAGTAATAATTAAACTGAATTATCATTAATCTTAGGTAGCTGACTTTAAAAAATAATTTGTCGTATAAATCAAATTGTTTGTAGTGTGTTCCCCATGGTGCGCTAGGTGGCGCACTACAATGCACCGTAAGACGGGGTTACTTTGCACATCAGGTGTTATTTTGCACAAAATATGAAAAGAGTTTCACAGTCCTCTGTTGGCAAAACCATGAACAATAAAGAGGAAGTTTCACCTGGCACCGTAAGATAGAACATCTAACTGTATCTTGACCATAATGTAGGTGGTTAACATCAGTTCTAATTACCGAGAGGGTTTGTTGTTATAGAGCCATGCAACGCAGTCACTGTAAAGGCCGACAAAATTTGAAAGGTATCACCTACAAGAATTTCCGTCAAAGTTAAGTCAGGTTCGAAGAATGTTACTGTGTATAATGGGACTTTGATGCAATAGTTGAAATTGAAATGTTAAACGTTTTACAGTCATAAAAAACGTAAAACTGGAAGAAGGCGGTCTCAGCCTCTAATCGGGGTTACTTTGTACCGGTCCAAAATACATCTTAGGTAGGAAATTATTACTACTGGAACCTCTTACATTCTAATTTAGGTAAATTTTCTATTTAGGTAGATCCCGGAATGAATTTCTTGTTAGAAAATAAATTATGAACAGTGGCGAATCCAGAAGCGTAGTTTGAGAGGGGCATCACTCACAAAAGCTTCATTTTCTTTAGAAATCACTAGACTTTGGGGGGAGGGCTTGAAGGCTTGAAGCTTATACGCATAGGAATGACTAATATTAGATTTTTTAAAAAAGAAATTATGCAATTTGGGTGGGCTTCACCCTGAAAGTCCCAAACTCCGTAAATCTTCCACTAATTCCGGTTCGGATAATATTCTTGAACATAAGGAATGACCAAGGCAAATCAGTTCACGGGGATTTTTTTTTCTGTTCCCGAGTTGGCTTTTGTATGGGACATATGCTAAACTATTGAAACGTGTCGGTAGCACAAAATACGTAATTTTCTTCGCAAATATTAGTAATTCATACTGGTATTTAAGTATCGATACCACTTCCTTCTTTCTAATATCAATATTGTAAACTGTATGCAGTTTTGTGTAGAAAGCAATATGTATAAATATTGAAGGGAAACATTGCACAGAAATGTTATATTCGTACATTGACATGTTTTTTTGTATGTTGTGCGAACTAACCTGAACTATGGGGTTACTTTGCACCAAAGTTTACATTTCAATAACTATGGTCATACTGAATGTTTACTAATGAACTTGCATGAATGTTTTCCACATGTCTATTATATGTTTAAAATACAGCGTTCTAAATCATTACGTTTGTAAGTTACATGCAATTTTCTTTAAAATTCCTTAAATCGTGTGCAAAGTAACCCCGTCTTACTGTACTTTGACAAACATTATCTACTTATGTTTAGGTACTACACAGTCTCATTCAGTATACGATCTAATTTTCCTTCTGGCTGGAAATAAACATACGGGGAAAAGAATTGAGTACACATGTACCACCTAGGTTGATTTAGCTCAAACGTGGTACCAAAAATGTGCACCAGAATCAAATTTCAGTTCTCCTAACTTGGCCAGAGCAGAGGCAGAAAAAGCACCTGTAGCTGGAATCTACGGATTTTTCTTCTATATTCACTCGATTTCTTTTTCTTCCTGTAACTATTTCACTCTGTGAAGGACCTAATTATCTGGAGAAGAACCTAGATCTTCATCTCCTGATGGACTTGCTAGAGTTTGAGTTTAACGTCCCTTTCAGCAACGATGCCACATGAGACGCGAACCTACTGATTAACGTGAAATCTAAACCACATGAGCTCCCGCCAGGTGATGGACTTTGTGATGTGAAAGCTCAGCGATTACATCCTAGCAGCCCTGAAGCATGAGTGAGCAACAAAGAGGGTGAAAATCATACCTTAGTTAATATAATTGTGTCATATAGAGAATAGAGGAGGATATGTACGTTAATTCAGATTCATTTGGTGTACATTGTGTTTTCTGTATGAATTTCCATTCATAGGAATGGCATAAATTCAATCGTCAGTAACATCACGAATAATAATAAAAATCTTTGTGCAGAATATAAAGAAAGAGATTGACATTCAGGTCTCTACTGAATAGCAGAACTATTAACAACAAAGAACCTTAACTCTTTGCAGCGTAGTGATGCTGTTTCTGCGTCACAATTTTATGGGATGATTCTGCATGGTGGTGCAAATTTTGCATCACTCTAGTAGGCGTATTCCTGGTTCTTTCAAAGTGATTCATTTTGTCAACCACTTAATCGACGTAGTTTAGACGCCTGTTCCTAGATGTCAAGTAAATATATTTTTACCCATTCGTCGTAAATCAAGTGTTTGCGCTTCTGCCCAAAAATTTGTGCTGTTAATTTTAGCAAAAAAATAATACTTCCCGTGCAACATAGAGGTATAAAATAAGTATTTCTCTGTGCGGCAAAAAGAATACACAAGTACTTCAGATATCAGCCAGAATTCTCACCACATTTTCTGTATGTATTGCAATTCCCATCGCATACCTTGAGTTTCAAACTTTACATAACTTTTATGAAATGGATCTTCAATGAGCGTAAAAATAATGCTAATTGTGAAATTTTGTTGCTATAAAGTGTAGTAGTGATGGGCAGACCGATTCACCTCTGAGATCGCCGCTCAATAATTCGCTCACTAAAATGAATCGATTCATTTGAACGACTCAGTGACTCACTTATATTTTTACAACGGGGCGAGGGGGAAGTTAAAAACTGAAATTGTATTATCAGACTAAATGCATTACATAAAATGAATTTGAAAGGTATAACTCCAATTTTAGATTACAAGCATACTGCTATTAACAAATTTAACTTTAAAAAATCACAGGAAGTTACACTTTTAGACTAATGCAAATTACAATTAACAGATGTAACACACAAAAATGCAATTCAGATACAAAATACACATGCAAATTAGACTAAATAAAATTACTATTAGTAAGGGTGAAAATATATCACATATGCATAAACGCTATATGCAAATTACAGCCTAAACGAATCAAAATACGCAATGCAAAATATTACAACTTTGGACTCAATGCTATAGCAATACAATTTTAGAATTACTGCAAAAGTGTTACAACTTTAAATTCAATGCCAAAAATATTATAATTTTATTACAACATCGTGAGAAACTAAATTTTTCCGAAAATGTTGGCCACCACATCCCTCTTAGAATACACATTTTAATCAAAGCAACGAGTTCCCCCGTGGCTAAGCGTTTAGCGTACGCGCCTTTGGCGTGGGAGACTCGGCGTTCGATTTCCGGGAGCTTATGTGGTTCGGGTTCCACGTTAATCAGTATGTCCACTTCTCATATAGCCTCGCTGCTAAAATAAAATGAAATATTTTAGTTTAATGGCAAACGATTAAGCCCTGTAGGCTAAGGAAGACGATGATTAAAGCAACTGAATGATGATGCAAGAATTGGTGGAATGAGAAAGTGGGAGGAAACAGAGTACTTGAGATAACCCACGGATATGATGTCCACCACGAACTTACTTTGTTGGGGATCGAACCAGGGACCCCATGCACCAGATTTGAGCGCTTTACCACTGCCTCGCTACTGAAAAGGACGATAAACTCAAAACTAAATCAAATCAGGCCCGTATCCATCCCAGGGAGACCGGTGGATGCTAGGGAGGGTGATCCAACCATATTATAGTTCATCACTATATTATAGGTCATTTGCAAGCATACCGTGATAATTTTAGGAGATACAGTAAAAATTTAGAAGTTTCCCAGCCCCCTTTCCCCTCATGGATACGGACCTGAATCAAATCAAAGTAACATGATAAAAACTGAATTCGAAGTAGGTGTTAGTAACTATATCAAACAATTAATTTTAAACGGTTCAACTGCTTTCGCTTGGCGTGATTACAAGATTCTTGTAATTTTTATATAATAGACGTATTTTGCCTTATGTAGAGTCGTTTTGACGCGTGATTAGTGGCATACTAAAGAGTGCTACTAACATATGTTAAATACAGTAGTCAGGCTTTTAGTATGTCGCTAACCGTACGTCAAAATGACTCTGCATAAGGCGGATTGTGTCAATAACACAACATTGCGGTTTAAGAACTGTTTTAAGTACAGAAAACTTTAACAGGGGCATCGGTCCCACCCATCCCAACCCTGTGTGCTTACATAAAATTCAGTTATGTTGTAGGTACAACTTACGGGAAATACGTTTTGAATTTTGTTCATCACATATTCTTAAGAATTTCCATATATTCGTATATTATAAAAGTATCTTAAAATACCCTTACGTAGACCTTCGTTATTTAAGCTGAAATTACCTTTTGCAACGAAAATAATGAACTAAGACAGTCAGGATCAATTCTCTCCTATTAAAAAGATATATTTAAAATTCACTGTAATTATTACGAATTTATTTGAATTACATATACTCATTTTAACATACCATTTTCCTAGAGAATTGTATAACACATACTTTTGTTTAAAACTAACAGTTCCACAATATTGGTGTACGAACAAAGGCAGAGTGACTAATCAGTTCTTATCTCTACTGATGGTGCGCTATGCGCTCTCGTTTTCATTAAGTTCTCAACTTAATATTCAATTGTCTATGTGCGATTGCAAGAGCGGATCCAGGGAATAGGAAAGAACCGGCTATTTCGGGCTTTTACGTACTTGACCTACTCCCCCATTCTGCAGATTTGATTTTGATTGATGTTTTAATATAAAGCATAAACTTTTAACTATCAAGTCCGACTGCCACATCAAAGTGCTAAACATTTACATTGTTGGTACTCTTTTTAATTTATTCATGCCAAAGGTACAAATACACTAAGGCAACGCACATTTGCCGAACTCGACTGAAGAGGCGCTCGCCATAGTGAGAACCTAGCAAAACTACCCCTCCAAAACAGCAACTGACAACTGACTGAACCAACCAACAAGATTAAACAGCAAGAGGGCGGTTCGCGAGTGAGCGACGTACAAGATTCACATTCTCCAAACATTGTCGCTCCTAAAGAATCGTTCCTTCCAGAGAACAGTGGTTCAAAAAGAACCACGACTCCTGAATTACCACGACTCCCGAAGAACAATGACGGACTAAGACTCTCGAAGAATCATGATTCCCGAAGAACCACGACTCCCAAAGAACAACGACTCTCAAAGAGTAACGACTCTCGAAGAATCGTTGCTCATTTCTAGTGAACAACGACTCACTCACTCATCCAAAAGAGTTAGTCAGAAGAGTCGGCTCACTCGCGAGCGATACATCACTAAAGTGTAGTTTAATGTAACGTTCATTGTACTTTGATTATACTTTGGTGTTAAAAGGAAAGAACATAATTAACGGCAAAAGGTGAAACGAGAAACGTTTCATGTGAAATGATTCAAGAATGAAGTTCATCTAGTCTTATTACGTTCAGTAGAAGATCATGGCAAAAAGAAGTGTGATGAAAATGCTAAACTCATAACAAAATGCGCTTATTTTCATCTGAATTTTCTGTTGTTTCTTTCAGTTAAGGAAAATATGTGTTCGGAAGTTGTTTGACAAACGTAAACAATTGGAAATTTTGAATAATTCACTTATATATTGAAGAAAAGGACTGACATATATGACTATCATTGTTCATGTATTGAAAATTTTGATATTACACAGTAAAAAATGGTCGGCTAATTCAACTCAAACTTAACACAGGGCAGTGGTTCCAGCGTGACTACCACTATGCGCTGTTAATTAAACACAGATCCTGCGGTTTTAGCGTTTAACACAGGCGGTGTATTGCGTTTTCAACACACAACCGGTGTTGAGCTGTGTTAAATTCGAATCTATGTTAGTATTTTCGGTGTTGATTCGACACCAAGTCAGGATCGGTAGGGAGGGGAAAAGTGTTGTGTTACTTGTGGCGGTGTTGCACCATCACGAAGAAAATAACACAGTGTGTAATGTGTTAATATTACACCATGTCAAACATTAATATAACACAGTCCCTGTGTTATTTCAACATCATTTTCTTGTTATTTCAACGCAAAATAGGAATTTATCTGTCGAGATGGGACTTCAGAACGTTTTAGGTTGGCATTACTGTCACAGTGTACACCATACATATTAAAATTCTCAATACGCACACCCTTGATATAAAACTTCCTGCATTATACACCTTCGATATCAGAATTCGTATAACATGCGCCTCAAATATCAAATTTCCTTCAGCATATATAAATATAAGGACTGTTATGCGAAACCCTGTTAACTCCACTTTGACAGATTTTAGAGGAGACCAAAGAAACCAAAAAAATCAAAATTGCTTACGACAATATTAATCTTAGGGACAACAATGATATGGATAAATGTAAGAGCATGGATTAAGTGTCACTTTTACATGCTGTTTGCATTTTAGTGACTATAAAATTTATATACTGTATTGTGTTGGACTTACGGGTTTTAGCATAATACGTATTAACTTAAAAGAATTCTAAATTCTTTGAAAAATTACTTTTCCCATCTTGATTTCCTTCTTAATGTGTTTTTTAAAGACCGAGTCAATTGGGTTTGTAAACGTACTACAATTTTAAACATGGCAATTTTTATTAGCAAAAACGTACAATGTATTCCAATGTAAGCGTTTTCCTCAGTATACTCGATGCCATAATGTTGATCTAAAGAGACACTACATCTTAAAGTAGTTTCTTTAAAAATGATTTACTTATAATATTCCCAACCAGATGGGGTCCCAGGTAGGACCGAAATGCTTGCGAAGAAAAGAATCAACTAGGACTTAACGGAGTTTCGGAGCTTTTTTACGCTATTTTTAAATTGAATCTAATGGATGTTACACGATATCGTTTTACCCATAGATAACAGACACCTCAGAGTTCATTGTAAAGATAAGAAAGCATTTTCAGCAAAAAGTGTATTTACCGAAGGTTAACGATCCTCATATATCAAACTTTTCAGTGTACACTTTAAATAACAAATTTTTTACATCATACGTGTAATACAACGATTTTTTACAGTGTACTTATAAACTATCAAACCTCTCAAAACGCATATTTAGATTTAAAGTTTTTAACAGAATACATCTTTGATATCAAAATTCCAATACCACACCTATTACAACAAAATTTCCATATGCCAAACTCCATAGCATTGAAGTCGGATGTCCTCTGTTGCTTATTTCACTGACCCTTTTTTTCCAATCTACCTGCCTGTGAATCAAAATTGTGCAGTTCAACCAACTGTATACAACGAGCTGATATCTGTTTTGGCGACTGCCACCAATTACATAAAAAAAAAGTATTGATATTATTTTATAGCACAACACGCCAACAATGTGATAGTATATTAGAGCAACAAGATTTAGAAAATAATAATAATAATAATAATAATAATAATAATAATAATAATAATAATAATAATAATAATAATAATAATAATAATAATAATAATAATAATAATAAACAGGACACACTGCAAACGGCCATTATTTTACGATCCACTCAGATATAGTCATTATTAAGTCGTTATTCATAACATTCAGGAAGAAGGTTCTATCAAAGCTTTTCAAAATAATATTTATTTATTTAAGTCTATCTTTTGATGTTTACCAGGAACCAAAATTACATGCATCAATTGATTCTTATTATATCATATTTCTGATGCCTGAATTTGTTGTAGAAGGCTTGCCATTTCTTCAAAATACTGTGGAAGTACGTACAAGAAATTACCAGTATACTATGAGTCAAAAACTAAATGCTTTATTTTTGAAGGAACAGTTTGCGTTCCGTTTGCAATTTTCTCGGGACATCGGACGGCTTTCTGCGAAAAGAGGCATTTCCCTTAAAAATTCCCCTAAATTAGAGATGTCCGGCGACTGTATACAGTGCCTTGTTACTTAATCACCTTTCGATAACTTTGAAATTTAATGACGGAGAAATAGTGGGAGTCCGTCAACCGTTTTGCGTTTTTTCTCGTCCACAGAGGAGAAAGTGCCCAATCGGTAGATAGCATTTTGAGAATGCAATGCTTGGCTTGATGTTTTTAGGATTTAGGATTTTGATTTCTGGGCTTTCGGCATCTATGGTCATGTTACTTGTCACGATTGAGGGATGACGAACCTCGGCGAGCACATTAGCCGAGGAAAGGGAAGGAGGAAAGGATTGGGAAAGAAAGGAAGCGGCCTGGGACCCAGGCACGTAGCCAAGGGGGGGTCCGGACCCCCTCCTTCGAGACCAGAAATGAAGAAAATTAAGGAAGGATTAAACAAAATGAAATGAGAAAAAGAAGGATCAGAGTTAAAAAAAAAACTACAGGAAGCTTTTGGTTACTCTTTCTTATGAGGAAATTTGTATTACTTGCAATACATGGTTGCGAGGTGAGCGATATATACTGGAAGAGTCAGGGAATTTGAAATTTCTAGAAAAGTTGCGGAATTCTTAGAATTTCTGCTACTAGTCAGGGAGATTTCAAGCTTCCGAAAGTATAGTGCCATTTTGTAACAGCGTGGACACTTTTTATCATAATTTTTCGTCATCGCATCCTTGCAATATCAAAAATGTTAATTCAAAAACAATTTTCTACTGTTCCTTTAACCTGTCATTTGAAACAGACAGTTGTTGACGGAATAATAAAAACTGAAATATATGTTTAAAGAAAGTTCTGTTAACATTTGATTCAATAGAAAAAGGAACGCAGATATTGTAAAATATTTTACAAGACATTATTGAGTATGTACTTTTTATAATAGTAAATATGTACTTTTTATAATAGTTGAGGTCATAATGAAAGGAAAAATGTTATATTTGAATAAACAGAGGAAGGACGTAAATATTGTACAATCTTTTTCAATATATTTATTTATATATTATTATTATTATTATTATTATTATTATTATTATTATTATTATTATTATTATTATTATTATTATTATTATTATTTTACTCGATATTTCTTCATAGTTTGTTATTGAAATACGTACCAACATATCCTCGTTTTATTGTCTTAACAAACCAATATGTGTTGATAGTAAAGTAGTTTAGATTAATCGAGCTCCTGGGCCTTCAGAATTTCACGTCACGCTCCCCCCCCCCCCCGTTACGAAATCCTGGCTAAACGAACCAATGTATATTCCAGTAAAATAGTTTAGAATGATCGAGCCCCTGGTATGATGACCACAGTATTTCATGTCATGGACCCCCCCTTCACGAAATCCTGGCTACGTGCCTGTGGGACCTATAAGTTAGGTACAACCCCGGCATTTGCGTGGTGTGAATGAGAAAAACCCTGGGAAAAGCTCATTCAGGACGGCTGGAAGAGAATACCAGGGTTTCTCAACCTGCAAGTCAGGACTCACAGAAGAGTCGCAAGAGGATACATGGGAGGTGAGGACTCTCCTAGACATATGGCGACAAACGGTGGCTCAGTGGTAGAACGTTCACCTCTTTGTGCATGGGGTCCCTGGTTCGATCCCAGCTCGCGCCAAGTGAACTTTGTGGTGGACAAAGACCGTGTGCGTGGGTTTTCTCGGGGTTATCCCGTTTCCTCCCACTTTCTTCATTCCACCATTTCATTCATTACGCATCATCACTGTCTCTTTTAACCTACCCGGCATAATCGTGGGACGTAAAAATTAAAGATATCATTACATTTCTCCTAGACATATTTAATTCCTATAGTTATTATCAAAAACAGCAAAAAATAAAGAATCGTTTAAGAAATAATTGGAATAAAATAGAAATACAACTGGTGAAAAACTGCATAGTGGGATACAATTCAAAATTAGGACCAATGTTAATCCTGACCCTGGTGTGACTTCACTTTGCGTCAAATGCGATAAGCAGCAGTTATGAGAAAGCTTATTACAAATCTAAATTACTTAGGGGATAGCTGTCAAGAGGATATAATAAAATGGAGATTGTGATGTGAAACAGACTGAAAAAGCCTGCTCTAGACCTTCATAGCTACCCTCTGACTAATCAATATAATAATTTCCACTTACACGTTTTTTTAAAAAATATATATATTCATTCTCTTACTCTCAACAACTGGAAAGTTTCTAATGAACAAATTAATTAGGAAAATAAAGGAAATTAAATCTTGATGCTTCCTCTCGGTGGTAATTTCTCTATGTGATCAACTTTCTTACTTCATTTAGGTATAAAAGAAGCTACTAGTGTATGCAATATAATCAGTTCTTTGTGAATATCAGGAACAATCATATCCGCAATGGCTTTCCTCGCCCAGGTAAGATTATTACGTTGTATTTAAAAATAATAGTGCCAGAAATTAATATAAATTATTAGCATCAGAAATTGTAAGGTGTATTGATACATAACAGGTTAATTATGTTTCCTAAAAGACTCTGTGCTAGTAGTAATAATCCAAACAGCTGGTTTTCATGCAGTGAAAGAGTCTTATATTCGCATCTTTTTATTAATAGAATGTGACCGCACTGTTACAAAAAAAAAAAAAAAAAAAAAAAATCACGTAAACTAATTCTTACTAATCCTTAAACTGTTTATGTTTGGTGCTTCTGCCGCTGATCTTGTCACTACAATGTGCATTTGGTGCATGAGATCCCAGGTTCGATTCCGAATCAGGGATCATCTTGAACGTACTAGAATGGATCAAGTTCAACTTAAACCGTAGGACTGTCCTATATTGCCTCGCTTCTGACGAAGGAGATAAGTACTGCACAAGTTAATCAATTAATTATATTTTAGTTTACGTACAATTAAGTAAGAAACTGTGTTTTAAACAGGGAGCAATGGCACGTGATAACTACATGAAGGGGTTTGATTTGTAAGGTGCGATATTTTTTCAACTAATATTGAAACAGGAAGTCCGATAATTAATTGATTCCAGAAAACGTTTCTCGCTATCTGTTATCCTTCTTACTCTATAGAGATCAACGTTAAAACCGGAAGTCGTTGATTTCTGTCACTTCCGATTTGAAAAGGCTAAGAAAGGTAATAGTATCGATTCTAAGAACAATAAATCGATTCCAAAAAACAAAAATGTTTCTTGTTTTTCCAATCGTTTCCAATCGTAGACCAATATTGAAACCCGGAAGTTACAGTGGATTTCTACAACTTCCGGTTTTAGTAGAGAGTTGGGGATACACATGAAATGTATTCTTGACACACTTAATCGCTTCTCGCTTGTAGGAAATCGCTTCTCGCTTGCTTTACCGTTTTTGCTCTACAGAATCAACGTTAAAACCGGAAATGGTTGATTTCTACAACTTCCGGGTTCGATATCGTCTCTATCAACGAACTCGATTTCTAATTTTTAACCTTCTATATCCTACGAAAATTGACAATTATCCATCACGTAGTACTTCAGACTTTTTGTCTCCGCACAGACTGACACAGGGATAGAGATAGTCTTGTCTCCCGAACGGATTGACACAGAGACAGAGGAATAAGATAGTCTTGTCTCCCGGGCTATCTTGTACATAGTGACAGACATGGTCTTGTGTTCCAAACGGAGTACACACAAACATACATAGTCTGGCTCCTAGACGGATGTACACACAGCTAGATATGGTCTTATCTCCCGAATGGATTTACACACGAATAGACATGATCTTGTCTCCCTGACTGATGTACTTACGAACAGACATAGTCTTGTCTCCCAAACGGATGCACGCACGGCTAGACATGGTCTTATCTCCCGGACGGATGTACACACGAATAGACATCATTTTGTCTCCCGGACTGATGTACACTCATGTCCAAAATGATTGTCGCATATCTATAACTGTCTTCTTCTAAGAATATAATTTGATAATAATTTTGCAGGGTACTCTTAATACTGATACTATGTGTATAATCGGGAAATGTATATTTGTGGTAAATTTCATAGGAAAAGAATTATAAATACGAAAATTAGAATGGCTAAAACAAAATGTTGCTACATGAACAAGAAAGATTTATTTCCGTTTTATTGTTCTTATTTATTGCTCTTTTGACATGAAATTTGCCACATACATGTCTTTGTCGATTATACGCATACTTACATTATAAAAAATACCGAGCGAATTCGTTATCAAATTATATTCCTATAACAACATATTTATAGAGATGCGACAATAATTTTGGAAATGAGTGTACATACGAACAGACATAGTCTTGTCTCCAGGTGGATGCACACACGGCTAGACATGGTCTTATCTCCCGAACGGATGTACATACGAATAGGTATGATCTTTTCTCCCGGACTGATATACATACGAAAAGACATAGTCTTATCTGGCGAGTGGATGTATACCCGGACAGACATGGTTTTGTCTGCCGACCGGGTGTACACACAGACAGATTTAGTTTTGTCTTCGGAATGGATGTGCGCACGAACAGACATGGTCTTGTCTACCGGACGGATGGAGACATGATGAAAAATAATGAAGTTTTTGTGAACCAAACGTATTAAAAATTAGAAACACTGATTCGAGTTTTATTGAAGAGTTTTTATTAGCTACGACCTAAAGTCGATTGACCTGAGTATTTTATAAATGAAAGAATACGCAATTAATACCTATGTACGAGGTATTAATATTAGATTTGAATTGTTTTACAGATTACTTTCCTTGTGCTGGTTGCTTGTATCTTGGCTGTTCAGGGTATTGGATATGGTAAGTTAAGCAAATTCCTTGTTTGCCATATTTGTGTAATGCACATTCTTTTAGGCTAACTTTTGCATCTAAAATTAGAATTCAGAATAGAAGTTATTTAGATTTTTAAACATTTTTTTTATTTTTTTTTTAAAAATTCTTATTTGTGTTCAAAGCCTGCTATTGGCATGCAATACTTAAGCTTTGTGAAACAACAACAGCTTGCATAAGACTAACGATTCATCACTTTTTTGAGTTGAGTTGAGTTGATTTTAGTTTAGCGTCCCTTTCAGCAGCGAGGCTATATGAGACGTGGACCTACTGATTAACGTGGAATCCGAACCACATGAATTTCCGCCGGGAATTGAACCCGGGTCTCCCACGCCAAAGGCGCGTACGCTAACCGCTTAGCCACGAGGGAGCTCCATCACTTTTTTGTAACAATATATTTTTATTGCAACTCAAAATTAATGTGCCTATCATCAGTATAAGATACATTTGAGTAAAATAAATATTCCATGTGCACATTACTGACCGGCGTATACCTTTTTGGTTCAGGATGTTGAAAGTTGAAGTGAGTGATAAAATCTATTAAATACGTTATTTACATCAAAAACCAACAAGTGAAACTGCAATTAGAATTTTTCATTAAAACAGGGACGTCATCTGGGGAAGGTAAGTTCCTCCTCCCCTGAGTTCGAAAAATGTTTTATTCTATTGTATAGCAAGATAATACACTGAATGCTCACTGAATTGCGACCACCTACCTAATACTTTGTTGATCCACCTTTTGCCCAGTGGACGACCTGGACACGGCGTGGCATGGATTCTGGTAGTTGCTGATATATTTCCACGGGAATCTGACACTTTATACTCCTGATGGCATCCCAAAATGAGACCACAAATGTTGATGCCGGAGTCATGGTGCGAGGAACTCTTTCTGCAACATTCCATAAATGTTCTATAGAATTAAAATTCTTTGACTTAAGGGGCAAATTCATACGCTGTAGCTCAGTGGAATGTTCCCTAAGCCAAGTAAGTAAAGTCCTGGCTTGGTGGCACAGTGCATTGTAGTATTTGGGGTAGAATTGTTGTATTGTAGGGTTACGTAATTCTCTAACACCTGCAGGTATACAATGGATATCTCACTGTAGTTCATACACACAAACAGTAACAGTCCATGTTAACAGAAGCATCCTTAAATCTTACAACCGCCCCACCTGCCTGTACAGTACGCACCATGCGCGAGGGATTCATAGTAACTTGGTGCTGTTGACGCCACACATGCACCCCACACGCCCGTACAAAAGGAGTAGTACAAACCGTGATTTATCGGATCAACACACTCATTTTGAATAATCTATGGACGAATTGGCGTGTTCCTGTGCCGAAAAGCGACAAAGTCGGCGGTGAGGAGTGTGTTGTCTGCTGTGGAACTGCATTCGTGCCAGTGTACGCTCTATAGTTGCGTGGGATATGGATGTTGTGCATCCACCATTGTTTTGGTTACGTAACTCCCGCACACTGATGGTTCCTTTTGCTGTCACGAGTCACATATCACAAATTTCTTTCACTTCCTCCGACTTAGCACCTTATAAACTCCTCGCCTGAAATACTAGAGAAATTGAATTTTACACACTGACTACCAACAGAAATAGCTACGTAGCTAACGTACACAAACATAAAATAATTGCTTTCTTTCTAGTCAGGACACGAACATTTCAGTCCACCCTCGTAGTTTCTAATTTATTTTACTGTGTACTTATTTTTATCGTTATTGACTTTGCAATACTCGTGTTTCATGTTTCAAACTTCGTGTACTTATATATCGTAGCTGAGGACGTAATACGTAAAGGAGTGCCGCTAATTTTATTTTTCAGAGTTGGCATCCTTTACTACTATATACGTAATTCTATACGTGCAATACTTTCCAATATTATATAAATATTACTGATTTTTCTTATAGTCTGCAATGGAGACAGCCCGGTAGCCAGCCCAAAAATGTAGGGGGCGCCCGGCACGGGGGGGACCCGATCCAACCATATTATAGTTTATCATCATATTATAGTTCATTTGCAAGCCTACCGTGAAATTTTCAGGGGGCAGCGAAAATTTAGGGGATCGGCCCCCTAGACCCCCCCTGGATACGGGCCTGAATGGAGAACACTTCTAAATAAATGTTTGTCAGAAAGTAACGAAATTTTAGAATTCACTCATACTTCGGAATAGTAGTCCAATATATTACTAATGCTCCGTTATGACTAACTGGAATGGTTAGAGATAGAAGAAACAAGTATTCGATGTCCGATGAGATCTCATATAATTTTGACTCTACATTATGCTGAAGGTCTAAGGTACTGTCTTGTTCAAATAATCCTGGTCACAAATAATTATTTTTAAAGCTATTTACTCTTCATGTAATAGAAATTGAATTACTAAAAATGAATCTTGCTTGACTGTAGGCCTTTATCTCAAGTGAAAAAAAAAAAACATTGGAATAGCTTAGTACGATTTTGAGACAAGAAAGTTTCACATGGAGAGCATTGTCAGGTTTTTTGAGAAAGAATGTGTAGCTGATTTCAGTCCTACTTTTCAGAAAAGGAAGTATTACAGAAGGAGTACAATTAAATGAAATCCAAGTAGGATTAATGTTAAAAAGAGCTAACTGAAGTGAAAATTCTGTAGTCCTCTAGAATCATCACTGTATACAGGGTGCAACTGGAGGAAGTTATTATACTTTGGGAAATGGTACTATTAATGATTCTAAGCAAAAAAGTTCCCATGCATGTGTCGTATTCTCAATGGTTTGAGAAGTACATGATATGAACCACTTTTTTACTTTAGGATTCTTATTGCTCACATTGTAGTTATTGTACAGAGGTGATAAATAGGAATTTGAATGGTAATCGAATGACCTTTTCAATGGTGTGCAGCACGTGACCATGGTGTCTTTGGAATGGAACTATTTGAGGGAACTTTAGGAATATGTGTTCCCATCCACTTAACTTAAATCATCTTAAAATAATTTTATTGTTTCCACATTTCCTTCAATAAATTCCTTTTCAGCGTTACGAGTGTCATATGCTGCATACAGTTATAAAGGCCTTTCTATCACCATTCAAATGCGGTAATTATCATCTCTCTCGACTAACTACAGGGTGAGCAGTTAGGAATATAAGATCAAAAA
Source organism: Thermobia domestica (assembly GCF_964235325.1). Taxonomy (NCBI): domain Eukaryota; kingdom Metazoa; phylum Arthropoda; class Insecta; order Zygentoma; family Lepismatidae; genus Thermobia; species Thermobia domestica. Next base: position 346,724,458 of record NC_137455.1, read on the forward strand.
TGGTTTCAAACCTGTTTCTAACAGGACACATGGTAACATGAACTTTTAAGTAGAATTATCCATACTACAATTTCCCAAAATATTGCCACTTCCTCCCGGAACACCCTGTATATATATATATATATATATATATATATATATATATATATATATATATATATATATCTTTGGTGTAATATAATTCGCTGAAAGAGCTTCATTGTGCCTAAGTGGATAGCGTACGCGCCTTTGGCATGGGATACGCAGGTTCGATTCCCCGCTGAGCTCATGCAGTACATAAATTATTTATTGATTTCAGAAAGGACTACGGCTCGATTAGGAGGGAAACATTGTATAACATTCATACTGAATTTGGTACACAAGCAGGTTTAGTTCCATTAGTAAAGATGTGTTTAAACCCAAAGTAAACTAGAAAGAAATACTTGTGCATGACTTTTCACATCAAGAATGGCCCGAGACAAGGAGATGCGTTATCGTCATTGTTATTCAATTTTCTTGCAGAATATGCTATAACGAAAATTAAGGATAGCAACCAGAGCCTAAAGCTGAATGGCAATTATTAGGTTATTTTTTATGCTGATGATACCATATTGATACGAGATTATAGGCCTATGAAGATAATAGAAAGATATGCAGAGGTTTTATTAAACACCTGCAGGAACATGGGTATAGAAGTAAACACAGAGAAAACTAAATACATTAAAAATCCGCCGTGACGGTAATATTGCAAATTATGGAGACATCAATATATCAAGTAATACTTTCTATAAAGTGGACAGTTTCAAATATCTAGAATTAACATTAACGGATCATAACCATATCCACAAAGAAATTAAATGTCAACTAGAAGCAGATAATTTGTGTTATAAGTTCAGTCCAAATTGTTTGGTCTTTGCGAATTCTGTCGCAGAATTTGAAGCTTAAAATATATAAAACGATAAATGTAATATGTACTGTATGGTTGTGAAATATGGTTGTGGAAACTTCATTGCGAACAACTACATAATTTACACTGTTTATCTAACATTGTTAGAGTGTTCAAGTCTAGGAGGTTCAGGTGGACAATTTATCTAAGTAGAACGGGAGAAAGTAGGGACGTTTTCAAAATTTTAACTGAAACCCCAATTGTAAAAAGATCTAGATACAGATCGGAGAGCAATATTCAGATGAATATCACAGAATAATGATTACAAGGCTGAAACTGGGTCCAGTTGGATAAGGACAAAACTCAGTGGAAAGCTCTTGTGAATTTAGCATTGATCATTCAGGTTTCGTGGGCCAAAGAGTAAATTAGTTATTTATTCAACTCATTAGATTCCAATACTATATAACTTTACCGTGTTTCATCTTTCCAGGTGGTGTAAGTAGCTACGGTTACGGCATTAGCCATGGCCACTACCCAGGAATCTACGGCCTTCATGGCTACGGATTAGCATCTGGATATGGATTCCCTCATGGTTATGGAGGATTTGGGTCTCTTGGAGGCGGAATCGTTGGAGGAATTGTTGGTTAAACAATGAATAAATCAGCGGTCTTAATTGGTTTACTTGCATTGGTTATCCATCAGGACATTTCAAGAAATCTTATCTCTTACACTGAAGCATGTTCTGCAATACTCAATAAATACTACATTATTTTAAATGAGTCTTTTTCATTTAGTAAATATTGTTTGTCTCGTAAAAATTTGTTTACGTCATCTGTCAGCGTGTATAGTGCCAACAATAAAATTCGGAGGTGGTGATGTTATGGTGTGGTCATGGTTTTCTTGAAGGGGGCTTGCACCCTTTGTTGTTTTGCGTGGCACTCTCACAGCGCGTACATTGATGTTTTAAGCACCTTCTTGCTTCCCACTGTTGAAGAGCAATTCGGGGATAGCGATTACATCTTTCAACATGATCGAGCACCTGTTCATACTGCACGGCCTGTGGCGGAGTGGTTACACGACCATAACATCCCTGTAGTGGACTGGCCTGCACAGAGTCCTGATTTGAATCCTATAGAACACCTTTGGGATGTTTTGGAACGCCGACTTCGTGACAAGCCTTACCGACCTACATCGATACCTCTACTCAGTCCAGCACTCCGTCTAGAATGGGCTGCCATTCCGCAAGAAACCTTCCAGCACCTGGTTGAAAATATGCTTGCGAGAGTGGAAACTGTCATCAAGGCTAAGGGTGGGCCAACATCATATTGAATTCCAGCAGTACCGATGAAGGGCGCCAAGAACTTGTAAGTCATTTTCAGCCAGGTGTCCGGATACTTTTGATCGCATAGTGTATTAATTCTTGGAAGTAATAAAACGGCGTTCTCCCGCGTTCCCCCTCACTTTTTCTACTCTGGTCTGAGTACCTTCCCAACACTGAAGTCACTCCTGAAATCGGCTTATAAAGAGTTGCTACAAGACGTTCAACGTGATATCGTTGAACATCTGAATGATTAGCGCCTTGGTCCAGAGATTACTTCCCACCATCAGATGCAGAAAATGTACGGATAAGAAATCCTTTCTTGTATGATATGACACAATTAAAAGCTTTGAGGCTGAGTAAGATGAACTTGTTCGTGTTACTTACAATCTCCCCGACATCCCAGACATCCTGGTTACATCTCAGAGCGTCATTTCAGATTTTGCTTGGGGAGAGGAGGCAGACTCCTTCATATAAATGAACTTTCGCGTTTTCACTGATTTATTACTATTTTATTGATAAAATCTACATAAATCTCTAACTCAGGGGGGCTATTGCCCTTCCTTGCCCCCCTAAATGATGCATCTGGTTACATCATCTGTCTCTGCCCCTAAAATTACTCGAAACTTCCATGTTTTAGGTTTTCTTCAAACCCCAAGTTAATATCATTCCTGTGATACTTAAAAAATATCACTTTTATTTTTCATCAATACTCAACTATTGGGATAATTTACTATCCGTCACTCTAATTTGGTAAATGTTTACCTATGATTTAATTAATTCTTATACGGTATTCCAGAAAAAAAAAGTATACAACTATGACTGATGTCAATTTTCTGAGTGTCCCAGTCTTAATTGTGATAATCTGCGAACCCTAGAGTAGTAATCGCGGTACTTGAGGCCATTTTGGACTTTGACCCCGACCTTTGTGACGTCATAGGTCAAAGGTCAATGACCTTGGCCCGGGGTCAATGACCTAGGGGTACCTAGGACCACCCCCTCTAAATTTTGGCAGGGGTACCTTGGCCTACACCCTAAATTTTGGCAGGGGTACATAGGACCACCCCTTAAATTTTGGAAATTGCCAAATCTAAAAATTGGGTGTGGTAGCCTAGGACCATAGTATGTACCTCTATCAGTATTGGGGGTCTATGTCGTTCCCTTTTATGGGTAAAAAATTGCCAAAAAGTCAAATTTCGGGGGTTTTTGACCTAATTTATCCCCTTTCATGAGATGTTATTATCTATATAGTTATATGGGCGTATACAGGGGTCCATTAGCTTTCATAACATATGGGTATATTAATGCACCCCTTGAAAAATTTGGGAGGGGTAACTTGTCCCACCCCTTAAATTTTGGAAATTGCCCAATTTAAACATTTGGTATTATAGTACAGGACCCTAATATGTATTATGATAAATTTGGGTGGTCCACTACATTTCCTTCTAAGGGTACCAAATTGCCAAAAATATAAACGTAAGCAATACGTTGTACCACGTGTTTGGTTTTCGACCTAATTTATCCCCTTGGATGAGGTCCTATTACCTTATATGTTTATATGAGCGTATACAGGAGTCTATTACCTTTCATAAGACATGGGTATATTGGTGCACCCCTTTAAATTCTGGGAGGGGTACCTTGGCCCACCCCTTCAATTTTAGAAATTGCCCAATTTAAACACTTGGTATAATAGTATAGAACCCTAGTATGTATCACTATAAATTTGGGTGGTCCACCTCGTTCCCTTTTAGGGGTACAAAATTGCCAAATTTTAGTACAACCACGTGTTTGGTCTTTTGACCTAATTTATCGCCTTTGATGAGGCGTTATTATCCTATATGGTTATATGGGCGTATACAGGGTTCATTACCTTTCATAAAACATGGGTATATTGGTGCACCCCGGGAGGGGTACCTTGGCCCACCCCTTAAATTTTGGAAAATGCCCAATTTAAACATTTGCAAATGAGCAAAAACCTGGTTCAGAATGAGCAAAAACCTGGCCAAAACCTATAATTGGTTATAAAAATGTACAAAATGCTTCTAAAGTCCCAAATATGTGAGAATTGTATATTTATAGTATTAAGAATTAACGAAAACGTTCATCGTTCGGTTGCACTAGCCTTATCTGCAAAAATAAGTTAGTAGGAAAGTTTGTAAACACTGACAAAGTACTGCGTATTCGTATGCAATATATCAGTACACTCACATGTACTAATCTTATTACACTCATACATACAAGTCTTCATTACACTCACACACAAATGAAAAACGAGAACTGATTTTGTCAACCACATCTGTACGTCAATGATCACTGTCATAGTCAATATCACTGAATGCAGATCGGATGCCTTCATTATTTTGGCTGTTGGACGCGGCGTTGGCTATTTCCCCTCCACGCTCCGACATCTTCAACAGTAGTCATCCTTTGTGTGACAAGCAACGTTTTGTTTTCCCGGTAGCCACGTGCCTAATACTCGAAAGAAAGGGATCAGAAGTAATCAGAAGTATATGCAATATATCCTGATTCGTAATAGTGCGAGAGAATTTGCGCGAGTGATCTTCCCGAAATGTTCGTAAGTCTTTATTCCGTGTCTCTTCAGAAGGCTGACCTATTGGCCAAATGGCATTCTGTATCACAGCCAACTCATGAACAAGTATTTTGTGGACACTAGCAGGCATATAGAACCAACTGTAAAGATGAACAAAGAGTTTGGCTGTCTCAAGTGCATAACTGTTAAAAGTCTTGGGATCAATATCAAGTCCAGAGTTGATTACAGATAGTATTCACCAAAAAACGTGTAATCAGTTGTTCAGAAATCCTGTTATTTATGAAGATTGGTGTGGATCCGCAAAAATTTCCTTGTAGTGTTCCATACATTGCTCTTTCCACTGCCTCCTGCTTTGCGTCTATCAACAGTAACGTCTACTTTTTCTCTCAACTGCTTCTGAATCTCATGTTTCCGTGAGTAATTGGTGATACCTTGGATAAATGTCTGCGTTGCATGTTTTGGCACCAACTCGTATACATTTGTATAGGCTATTGGTTAACTTAACATCGAGAAATAATGCAAGCACCTCTTCTTTGGTGTACGGTTTGGGTGAAATACATTGGTCCTTTGGGCTCACAAACGCTTGTCTCATCTTACAAGCTCTAGTCGGAATTGTTTCTGTCACTTCATGAAGCACTTTTGCTGCATCTTTTTGTCCTGATGTCCGACGACTCACTTTGGCAGCAAAAGCCAGTTCCGATATACTTGCAGGTGCATGTAAGTCCCGCGTTTTGCTCCCTTTGGTTCTGTCACTAGATTCTCTGAAATCGTTCGATGGACGACCGCTAGAATTTGATCGACGTTACATCTGTTTCTAGACTGTAAACGTCAGTTCTCTTCCCTCAAGCCATTCTGTATGTGTCTTCAGAAATATGTCATGATTTCTGCCACTCTTATACAGTTTTTGGTGCACTTGCTGCAAAACCTGGAAACATTCCTTCGAATGTTTCACTAACCCAGGCTGGATGATCACAAATGTCCAATTGCGTCAAAACCCAGGTTTGGACATTCTGTGTTTGCTCTCTCTGACAATGTCCTTTCATTTATCTCGTTTTCTCATAGAGTTGGATGTGTCTCGGCTTTATGATAAACTACAGACTTCCTGCAAGTAAAAACTAAGAATTGTTAATTTCGTTGTACTGTCACCACACACAATCACAAAGAAACACATATTTCACGAATTCGCACATATTCGCACCTAAACTTCATGAAAAACAATTCACCATGGATTATTCTTTCGGACCATTTCAACAACTCCGCTGGGGAACGCTGGGCACTATACTAAATCTCTGTAGTTTTGTGAACCTTCTGTTAACACAAGTGAGATTTTGCCACATTAACGTATTTTGTTCGAGGAAACGTACATATGGAAGATACTGCATAGTCACTTTGCATAGTTGCAGTGCTTGAGAGTTATATTGGTGCCATATATAACAAATGTTTCTTGTAACCACATATTCGTAGGTATCAAGCCATGAACTTGAATGTCAATTACTCTATTTGGCAACTATTTCAGAAACATGCTCACAATGGTTAACTTCCACCCTTTCTAACTCACTCATTACATGTTACTCATGTTCATTGTTTGTATATAGTAAACTTTGGATATTTCTTAACCCACACACTAAATCAGTATCCTTCTAACGCAATTTTCGAAAATTGGGTTTTGGCCAGCTTTTTGCTCGTTCTGAACCACTGTGATTTGGTATTATAGTACAGGACCTCAATATGTATCATGATAAATTTGGATGGTCCACATCGTTCCCTTTTAGGGGTACAAAATTGCCAAAATATAAACGTAAGAAATATGTTATACCACGTGTTTGGTTTTTGGTCCACTTTATCCCCTTTGATGAGATTCTATTACCTTATATGATTACAGGTGTCAATTTCCTATCATAAACCATGGGTATATTGTTGCACCCTACTTAAATTTTGGCAATGGGGGTCCACTGAAATTGTCCAATTTAAGCATAGTACAGGACCTCAATATGTTTCGGTGGTCCTATTGTCAAATTTTTAAGTACAACCACGTGTTCGGTTACTGACTCAATTATCCTATTTGATAAGGTTATAAGGTATGGACGGGTATCCCCTTTCAATTTGGTAGGACCCTTCGGGTGTAGTACAGTCACGTGATCAATGATTTCGTTTTGATGCGCGACGAGGTCCCTGGTCAATGTTCTCTAGGAATTAGATGGAAACTTTGAACAAGATTCATGGCATTTAAAACTTTTTTTCACCTTTCAAACTAAAAAAAATCAAAACAAAAATCTTGAAACTAAAAAATTTTCAAAACAAAAATTTGAAACGAAAAAATTTTGAAACGAAAAAATTTCAAACAAAAATTTTGAAACGAAAAATTTTCAGCAAAAAATTTGAAACAATAAATTTACAAACAAAAATTTCAAACAAAAAATTTGAAAAAATTTTGAAAAAAAAATTTTCAAACAATTTTTGAAACAAAAATTTCAAAACAAATCTGAAACGAAATATTTTTCAAATAGAATTTAAATCAAACAGTGATCAGCTTTCACGGTTAACCGTTAAACTTTATCCGGTTTTTAACTATTCGATTAACAAATAAACGGTTTTCAACTATTCGATTATCAAATAAACGGTTTTCAACTATTCAATAAACAGATGAACGGTTTTTTCCTTTTCACACCAGTGAGTGCAAGATTTTACAAACTAAAACAAAAAATGTTTGTACTCGCTTTAAATACGCATCATTTTGAAACAAGGTGTTAGTGTTCATCATGGATACACAGTGGAAACATCCATTTACCTGTATTCTCGCAGGGCCTAGTGGGTGTGGAAAAACGTATTTTGTAAAGCGATTACTGTCACATCTCCCAACCATCAATGCAATATTTCGTAAGATATACTGGTATTATGCAGAATGGCAAGACGTGTATGTAACAATGCCGGTTCCAGTAGAATTTCACGAAGGACTTCCACGAATGAAAGATTTTCAGCCTCAAGATGAACCACATTTGATTATTATTGATGACCATATGCGAGAAGTGAATAGTGATATTTTTGATATGTTCACAAAAGGATCACATCATCGAAATATTAGTGTGATTTTTATAACACAAAATGTATTTCATCAAAGTAAAGCAAATAGAAATATGAGTTTAAATTGTTCGTATTTGGTGTTGTTTAAAAATCCACGTGACAAGTCACAAATCAAGCATATGAGTTATCAAATCATGCCTGAGCATCCACTGTTTCTACAAGAAAGTTATGCAGACGCAACAAGAAATCCACATGGTTATTTACTGATGGATCTTAAACAAGATACACCCGATGAAATGCGATTTCGTACAAATATTTTTCCCGACGATTTGCATCATTATGTTTATGTACCATCAAAACATGTTTAAATTATTGTGCATGTGAAAAGAATGACTTAGTCTGTCACGATGTCTCCTACAGTGAAACACGCTGATCTGCTACGTGCTCTGCACAAAGCTAAACCAAGATTGCGTAAAGCTATTATTGCCAATGCAGACGCTTCATTAATTCATAGTATTTGTGAATGTTGTTATAATGTCTTAAAAGGCAATGTTCCACTGACAAGTGCGCAGAAGTCAAGATTAAAGCGTTACAAGAACACGCTCCGCTATCTCGTAGACAATACAAAATCATTGCATAAAAAGAAAAAACATTTAGCCGTACAACATGGAGGATTCTTACCTGCATTATTTGCACCTATTGTAGGAAGTGTGTTATCCAGTATTTTCTTCAAACAATAAACATCATGGAACATAGCAAGAAGATGGTTATAGTGCCACCAGAAATGTTTCAACGAATGCATGCATCATTATCCCGTGTGAGTGAAAATCGAGAATCTAATCTCGATCGTGAAATGCAATCTATATTGAATACATCGTATCCAAGTGATGAAGAAAAATGGAATCAGTACAATAGAATATTACAGAAATATCTTTATGTGATACGTAAACAAGAAGAACCAATACCACTTACAATTACATCAATGAAACCTGATGGTAACGTCCCGAATGTTGACGATAGCACGAAACAAGAAATTTTAGCTGCAATACCACAAATGTATCGTAAGAAAGCCGAACTACTATTCCGTCGTTTAAAACAAGATGACGCAATTACGTGGGATCATAAAGGAACAGTTTACATCAACGATAATAAACTACATGGATCCAATATTGTAGATTTAATGTGCGATGTGACTAGACCGAGGAATCATTCTAATCCTCAAGGCTGGGAATTGTTTTGCAACTACCTTGCATCGTCAAACACACTTCAAGAATTGATTGGTAATCCACAAAGATTAAACTATATTGTCAAGCATAATAGTACAACAGCATCTGAAGGATCTGCACCACCAAAACTGGCACCTGAATTATTTTCTTCCGGAGAAGAAGAAGATGATGATGATGATGATGATGTTTTAGAAGTCCGACCAAAAAGAAAACGTATCATTCCACAATGGTCAACGTACAAACCATGAACAAAAAGTTGAAATCCATTTACTACAATCCACCACATCCTGCATCGTTTTCTACTGCAAAGAAATTATGGCAAGCCACAGGAAAATCTATACCTCTAGCCAAAATAAAACTTTGGTTAAACAAACAACCTACCTACACGTTACATCGTCCTGTACGTCGTCGTTTCCGTAGAGATTTTTATCTTGTCAACAATATTGATGATCAATGGGAATGTGATTTAAACGATTTACATTCACTTCAAAACTATAATGACAATTACCGCTATATTCTTACAGTGATTGATGTGTTTAGTCGGTACGGGTAGGCTGTACCACTAAAATCAAAAAGTGCCGAGGATATATTGAATGCATTTGAAATTATTTTCCAGGACAGGAAACCAATTGTGCTACGTAGTGATCAAGGAACTGAATTTACCAACAAGACAGTACAAAAGTTTCTCAGGAAACCCAACGTGCAACATGTTACAACAAAGAATCCAGATATTAAAGCCAGCATCGCAGAAAGATTTAATCAGACATTGAAACATCGTATGTGGAAATACTTTACCAAATATCAAACATACAATTACATCAAAGTATTGCCTTTACTTGTAAAAGCATACAATGAAAGTCGGCATTCCAGTATTAAAATGGCACCTGCAAACGTTTTTCAGGACAATTTACTGGAGGTGTGGCATAACTTATACGACAAAAAGCTACAACGTTCAAAACAAGATACGGATTTATCTGTTGGTGATACTGTTCGTATAAGTAAAACAAAACGTATCTTTGACAAGGGTTACCTCGAGAACTGGACTTGGGAAATATTTAGAGTAAAAGCCATTGTACCAAGAAACCCACCAGTGTATCGACTAGAAGATTTAAATCATCAACTCATCGATGGTGTTTTCTACAGAGAAGAGTTACAGCCAGTGCCGCTCCCTTCGACGTTCCTCATCCATAAAATATTACGTACGAGAACAAAAGGTCGCAGAAAGGAGTATCTCGTCCAGTGGAAAGGATATCCTTCCTCATTCAATTCGTGGATCCCTGCAACTTCATTGAAGAAAAAGAAGAAGAATGGAACCTGATCAAGATTTTTACGTTACACTTCCCAGTAATAGTTCCATGGATTATTTTCCAGAAAATACATTGACTTCATATATTACGAAATTACAACGACGTGTAGAGTTTCGCCAGAAATGGGATGTGGCAATTGTAGAGATTCATTATCCACATTCATTACTGAACATTAACAGTAAAAACAATAAAATATATTACAAATCATCAAGTAGTAATGATCAAGAACCGTGGAAGATTGTAACGATCCCTGTACGCTATTATAACAATGTACGGGATCTTATTCATGCAATTAATATACATCATAAAGAAACCAATTTATTTGTATCTCATGATACAACTAATAATATATGCCTCATAAGACATCCCAAAAAGGAAATCCATACTTCTGTACAATTCTCACCAAGTGTTAGTTTAATGCTTGGATTTGAACCGAAAAGTGATTTAAAAGATATGGAAAAGGGACAATATACACCGGATGTACGATTAGATTTACCATCATAAATGTACGTCTACTGTGACATTATTGAATCTGTCATTGTTGGAGATACAATGGTACCCTTGCTACGAATTGTCAACATGGATCCTGTGAATCATACTTTTGGAAGTCATGCATATAACAAAATACTTGGTTTCTGTAATATTTACCTGTACCTAGGGCAGAAAGTACTCATACATATGCACTATACTTAGTAGAATGTTCATTTCATATTAACAAAAGAAGAATGTTTTTAATATATGTAAGTGATTATTATGGGATAGTTGTTGCTATGGACATGTTTTATGGTTACCTAGTCAGTGAGTTTGTGTACTTAACAGTTTAAAGAAAAGGATATTTAAGTTATATCAAATAATAAACCAGTTTAACACCATTTATAGACATTGTCATATTTATTAAAAAGGTGAGATTAATGGTGTTTACATATCGAAGCTAATTTTTACATGAAGAAGAAATACTACCACTTCGAATTTTTATTTCAGCAAACGAACCAGGTTTACGATTATCATTTTTGATAAGTCGTTGTAAAAATTTGGTTTACCTCACCCGGGACTTTGTAAATTCAGTTCCCGAAGAAGAAGAGTAAGGTTGAATTTACTTTTACTACAGTTAATGAATAAGAACTTAACCATATTGCGAAGTGGTAAAGTAATCATGAGAAAAATGGACAACGAAACAATGCAGCAGGAATCAAATACTAGTGACAGTGATGAGACTAGTGTAACACCAGGATTGACATCGGAAGATATCTTGTTAGCTTTACAGCGACAATTAATGCAGATGTCTACCGAGATAAAGAAGCAAAATGGAGAATTAAAGCAGACCATGGAACAGAAGATAGAACTGAAGTTTGACGAAGCTAACAAGCAAAATGAAGAATTAAGCAGACGATTGGAACAGAAGTTTGACGAAATGGAACAGAAGTTTGACCAAGCTAACAAGCAAAATGAAGAATTAAGTAGACGAATAGAACAGAAATCAGATGAAACGAAACAGACAATTGTCCAGGTGGTGAACGACATATCCTCACAGTTCGAGGAAAAGTTAAAAAGGATATCCGATGAGTGTCAAGAAAAGCACAATCACCAAAATCAGGAAATCTGTGCTGTAAAAAAAGATTTAGAAGTAATAGAATCTTCCATTAAACAGCAAAAGATCCAGGTCAGCAACAACTCTAATAATATACGTGTAAATACACAGTTGTTAGCTACTATTCAGGAAGAGATTAGAACGTTACAGGCTAAAGACAACATTTACCGTAATAACTTGGGTAGTGATCGCTTTGAGTTGCCCCACTCCCCAGAGATGAACTCGCCTTCGCCGGGGTCTGATGAAGATATTATACTAGAAGAAAGTTGTCCGAAGAGTACTGATGAGCGAAACATAGATGGTGTCACGACACAGCACGTCACGGATAGTAACTATCACTCAACAAGAACAAGGAATGAGAAAGGGAAGGTAAAATTAAGTGTTAAAATGAGTGAAATTCGAGCTATGAGCAAATTCAGTGGTAAGTGTAATGAGAATACTACTTCTTTCTTAGAGAAATTCCAAGACGAATGCAATATAATGTGTATCGATCGATCACAATATATGAAATTAATACCCCATGTATTACTCCCACCTTGTTCCTTATGGTTTAAAGCAATACGTGATCACATTAGTTCATATGAGGAATTCAAAGCGGCATTGATCGCAAATTATGAAAATGACTTTTTGCTGGCAAATAGAGATGCCACCCTTAGAAATCAACACTTCAATCCTCGATTGCACAAATCTGTTGTAGAATTTGTTGTAAATGTCTACAACGAATTAAAAGTCGTTAATCCTTTGCAATCGGAATCGAGAATAATAGCATCGATTCGAAATTTGTTTCCATTTAAATTGCAACAGATCTTATTTTCCACACAGTGTATGAGTTTCAGCCATTTATTGATGCTTGTCCAATGCTACGAAACTCAATACCATGCCATGAATCCTCAATCAGGAATGGGTAAAAATAAGAATAATTCAGATCATTTGGTGCCTGTTCGGAATTTAAATATACGAAGTATGAATAATACAGAACCTAACCTAAGCCGAGTATACTCTAGCAATCAAAATGAGCAAAATAGACAAGGTTATGTAGAGAATCCGCCTAACCTAATTAGTCGTAGCAATTCATATGTTAGACCATATAGTCAAAAGAGATTTAAAAATCGACGTAATGTATGGCGAAATTCCAGAAATACAGCGAACTACGCGGATAGACGTAATGGAAGGACAAGAGATGGCACTTCGCATCAAGATCCAGGCATTGAAGTAATTTCTGTACAGAACAATAATACGGGTCATAATCACGATTGTGCTGTACAGTGTACCTTATTGGAACCATACACGAGTATGAATTTAAACTAATCGCGGCTGATGTGGTAGGGGTTAAACCCATGTCAGCTGTAGATTCTCATGAACATTTATCTAAAAATTTAAGTGATAATTCTTGTGAACATTTATCTTCCAATTTACATGTTCATGCTAATTATGAAAATGATCTTTCACATGACGTCACAGTAAATAATTATTCTGAAATAGCAATTAATAGGTGTCAGTACCAATTTATACCGGTTGTAAATCGTTGTTGGTTTGAAGATGATACTGTCAATGATGGTTTTAATATTGAAGAAAATTTTGTATTTTTAAAGTCATATAGTACAGCTAAAATACCTATTAAAGTTAATGGGTTAAGTACCGAAGCTCTACTTGATACAGGAGCAAATGCCTCTCTATTATCGTATTCATTGTGGAAAGCAATTACTAGTAATTATTCGAATCCTAAGTTACAAAAGGCTGAGAATCTTATTATAGTTGATTTTACCGGTAAACATAAAAAGAGGGTAGCAGGAATTACTCGTGTGACAATATCTATTCAAGATTTTGAAATATCAATCCCTATTCTGGTGATAAAGGATCTTAACGAGAAATTAATTATGGGCTTAGATTTATTATCCCAGTTACGTGTCATGCTTGATTTTAAAAACCAAACGTTGACGATACCGGGTATACCTCAGGAAATTGTTCAGAAACTGCTTCCAAAATTAGATAATCTTGCTTGTCAATATAATGATATGTCTCCTATAGTGAATAATGTTTCTATTAGTGCAAAAAGTGATAAATTAAATGATCCACGATTGGAAGACAAACAAAATTTGATGAATATAAAGGACGATGTATTATTTTCTGAACATGTTAAATCACTCGAAAGCAGCCTTGATTTTGCTGATTATACGGTGATAGCCGACTTTAAGAACATCTTATGTAAACATAGAAATGTCTTTTCAGAACGCCCTGGACGTTGCAAGGATTTTGTTTATTCTTTTAAAGTTAAAACAGACAAACCCATAGTAACCAAGCCCTATATAATTCCATATAGATACAGGGAGAATGTACGGCAGCAAATTGCAAATATGTTAAGAGATGGGATCATTAGGCCTTCAAGAAGCGTCCACCTTAATCCATTACATGTTGTTCCCAAGAAAAATGGTTCTCTACGTGTGGTATTAGATTTGAGACGCACTAACAGTCACATTGATCTGGAACAAGTGAGGTATCCTCCAGTAGAAGAAATACTAGCTTCTTTACAAGGGAACACTGTATTCGGAAATCTAGATCTAGTGATGGCGTATAATCAGGTCGAGTTACATGAAGATTCAAAACCATACACAGCATTTAGTTTTGAAGGTCACTTGTACGAATACAATCGTGTAGTCTTTGGGCTTATCAATGGTAGTGCAGCATTAGCATCCTGCTTGAACAAAGTTCTAGGTCAAGACTTACGTAGCAACGTGATAACGTATGCTGATGACATCTTAATCATGGGGAAAAATCCACATGAATACCTGAAGTACTTAGATATAGTTTTAGACAGATTGGAAAGTTCAGGCCTTACTATCAATCTACAGAAATCCAAATTTCTGCAGAATTCTATAGAATTTCTTGGGTACCAAATTGATGCCTCTGGTTTACAATTCAGTCAATCTAAAGTTCAAGCCATAGAAGATCTACCTGCGCCAGTAAATGTGAAACAGACACGACAAATATTAGGACTCTTTAATTGGTTTCGCAAAGCCATCCCGCGATTCGCTGAGATAGCCCAGCCTTTATTTATGATCATAAAGAAAGGAGTACCATGGCAATGGGGTCCGATTCAGGAACACAGTTTTAATAAGTTGAAGGAGTGCGTAAAACGAAACATCCATTTGAATCACCCCAGATATGACGTTCCTTTCTATGTACAGTGTGACGGTTCTCAACTTGGAATCTCTGCAGTACTCTGGCAACCTAACCCAACTATTCAGGAACCAGCTGTTATACATTGCGCTAGCCGTACTCTAAAGAAAGCTGAAAAGGGATACACCACGACAGAAATTGAACTTTTGGCTATACGTTTTGCAATACAAAAATTCGCTCCATATCTTAGCGGATGTCATTTTATAGTACTTACCGACCATAATTCATTGCGATACCTCAATAGCGTACAAGGATATAATAACAGATTACTTCGCTGGTCATTAGATCTTCAAGCTTATGATTTCGAAGTACAACACATTAAAGGGGTAGATAATGGACCCGTAGATACCTTATCACGTCTGTTTCCTGGAGAAGAGCAACATATTTTGTCCATTAACGAATTTAAGATCTTACAGGATGAAATAGCTACACTTTCGATAGAAGATTTAAGAGAACATCAAATGAAGTATCATGAATATAAACAAATCATGGAACATTTATCTTCATGTGGCGAGGGATGTAGTTGTCCCAAACACTGGAAATCCAGATTTAAATTAAATAACGGAATTTTACTTATTAAGGATTTTAAATTCAAATCTAGGAACAAAATTTGCATTCCACCTACGTTAACAGCACGCATATTAAAGGCCTACCATGATGATTTCGGACATTTTGGGTATGTGAAGGTATGTGCCTTGGTTAATAAATCTTTTTACTGGAAGGGAATGAGAGCTCAGGTCAAAAATTATATCAATGACTGCATTGAGTGTATGCAAATTAAGCATAATTATCAGGCTATACAAAAACCAATGCTCTCAATAACACCTGAGAGACCACATTCATTTCTATCGATTGATTTATATGGACCGTTACCCAGAGCAGTTACTGGAGAAGTTTATTTGTTAACAACTATGGATATCTTTTCGCGATATGTGGTAGCCTATCCCTTGCGTAAAGCAACCTCCGCTGCTATCGTGAATAAAATTCTGAATGTATATATTCCACATTGTGGCCCTATCGAGCATATATTATGCGATAATGGTTCACAATTCAAAAGTGATGTGTTTCTCAAAGCCATGAACAAGGCCAACATTAAAATTCATTTTGTGACTCCGTACCATCCAAGTAGCTCCGTGGTAGAAAATGTACATCGCAATTTTGGTATGTTGTTTCGGCACTTTTGTAAGGATAAACATGCTGAATGGATTAAGCATGTCAACCAAATTACGTACCTTTTGAACCATTCTATATCAGACACTTTAGGTGTGTCTCCTGCTAATGTGCATAATGGCTCTGATTTGATTTTCCCTGTGGAACAGCATTTTGATGTCAAATTAGAAGATTCGACAATTATGGATTCATCCAGTTTAGTGAATATGGTGAAGATCCGAAGACATAACAAGTTTTTGAAACGTAATTCGCAAGTAGAGTCTTTGCAAGAAGGAAAATATCGGATCAAGGTCAATGACTTAGTTTTTGTTAAACAACATCCGCAAAGTAATATGTTGTTAAAGAGGATTTATAAATTTTGTGACATTTTCTCAGGTCCTTATTTATGTTTTAAGGAAATAAATTTTAAGTTTTCCAATTGTTGAACGCTAAAACGGGGATGTCAATTGGACTTCGCAATATAGATGAGTTAAAGGTTTGGAAACCTACTCCGTATACAAAGGAAAAATGGATGCATCTAGTGAAAGAGTTAGTAGCACCTGACATTCTTGCTCAAATAAATAGGAATGAAAAATAATAATAATAATAAAAATGTATTTATATAATAACAAAAGGGTGTCTTATGTTTCTGTAAAATAGATTTATTTACTTACATGTGCTTATTCAAACGTAGATTGTGTTTAATTTTTGATTTTTGTTCAATTATATTTTCTTTGATTTTCATTCATCAACGATAATTTTTCAATGACTTGAATTCTTTCTTATTAACGTGAAGGATTGTAATTTAATTCATGATTAATCAAGCACAAAAATTGTTTTCATTATATTAATTTGTGTTAAAACTTTCTTGTTAAAAATAGGTATTTGATGAAATGAAAGATTTATTATGAATGTATTTATATATGTAATTGTAAAATGTAATGAATAGATATACAAGGTGCGATTAAAATATGATGGACATAAACAATGTAAAGAACACTAATGTAAACGGACCAGTGGTTCTTGAAGATAAAAGCCAAGCCTACTCATGACTTTTATATTCAGTCCCTTTGTCGAGCGACATTTTTATATAACAAAATACTTGGTTTGTGTAATATTTACCTGTACCTAGGGCAGAAAGTACTCATACATATGCACTATACTTAGTAGAATGTTCATTTCATATTAACAAAAGAAGAATGTTTTTAATATATGTAAGTGATTATTATGGGATAGTTGTTGCTATGGACATGTTTTATGGTTACCTAGTCAGTGAGTTTGTGTACTTAACAGTTTAAAGAAAAGGATATTTAAGTTATATCAAATAATAAACCAGTTTAACACCATTTATAGACGTTGTCATATTTATTAAAAAGGTGAGATTAATGGTGTTTACATATCGAAGCTAATTTTTACATGAAGAAGAAATACTACCACTTCGAATTTTTATTTCAGCAAACGAACCAGGTTTACGATTATCATTTTTGATAAGCCGTTGTATGCAGTACAAATCTTTAATCCTGCACATTATGTTCCGGTGGAAAAAATGAATTTTGAGCAAATACAAATCGATATAAGGGATAGCACAGGTCATCGTATGCCATTCACCTTTGGAACGGTGTGTACAAAACTACATTTCCGTCGTCGTCGTCATGACTGATCCGTATTTGCAATACTACCAAAAACAAGCGTTATCCGGTATCGGCAACGTCTATGTGGGAAGTCCCTATCAAGCAGGACACAGCATTGGAAGTTTCCTTGGTGGCTTATTTCCTTCAGTGTTACCACTTGTGAAGCAAGGAGCTAAAACTGTGGGAAAAGAATTATTAAAATCAGGTGCCAATATGCTTAATGATGTGATCTCGAATCAACCGCTGGAAGAATCGTTTCATCAACGTATGCAAGAGGCAAAATCAAATTTACCAGAAAAAGCTAAAAATAAGTTGAAAACTATGCTGGGAAGTGGATATCATAAACGAAAATGGGATGACTGCTCTCAGTTTGAGGTTGACCTTCCAACGATCAACAACACCATCAATCCTACAAAGAGACGTAAATTATCACATAAGATGAAGAAGAGATCATTGGCATCGTCACCAGTAATTTTGATTAATTCAACGATGGCTTTCTTACATCATCAATCCTGTGAATGTGTAAAAAGTGAATTGGACATTTTTTCAACATTACCCACGCAAACCAGTGTTCTGGACAATCGTATTATTGGCTACAAACCAATTAGTTCAATAGCTGAAAATTCACCAATAGAATTTGTAGTGAGTGGTAGCAGTGATGAATATATTGATTTGCCACAAACCTTATTATACATCCAAGCACAAATTGTGAAACCAGATGGTTCCTCCTTCATCAATACGGATAAAGCAATTGCACCTGTCAATGATTTTCTAAATGCTATGTTTAGTGAAGTACAAATCTACTTGAACAATAAACTGATTTCATTTCCGTCACATAATCATCCATATCGTTCGTACCTGGAAAAACTGCTCAATTATAGTGATGGAGCTAAAAATACACATTTACAAACAGCAATGTGGTTTCAAGATACGGCTGGTCATATGAACGCAACCACAAGTGAGAACAAAGGATTTCAACAACGCTATGAACTGACAAAACAAAGTATGAAATTCGATATGATTGGACATCTTCATTGTGACATTTTTAATCAAGATAAATTTTTAATTCATGGAGTGGAATTACGTGTGAAACTTATTCCTGCAAAACCAAACTTTTGTCTCATGGCCGGTGAAAGTGGTGTCAATGCAAAAATCAATATTCTAGATGCATCGTTGCAGGTGAAAAAAGTCAGCATCAGCCCTAGTGTCAAATTGGCACACAATAAAATTTTACAATCTACACCGGCAAAGTATCCTCTGACAAGGGTTCAAATGAAATCATTTATCATCCCGAAGGATATACAATCCAAACCTATTGATAACCTGTTTATGGGAACATTGCCAAATCGTATTATTGTAGGATTTACATCGAATGAAGCATCCAGTGGAACTATTACCAGCAGTCCATTTGAATTTCAACATCTAAACATTAATTTCTTTACATTGTATGTGGATGGAAAAGCTGTACCTTCAAAACCATTGCAACCCAACTTTCAAGAAAATCTCTACATTTCATCGTACCACACATTGTTCTCAGGCTCTGGCATACATTTTACCAATACTGGAAATACAATTTCAAGAGCCGACTACAAGAATGGATATACACTGTTTGTATTTGACCTAAATCCCGATTCTTCTGCTGGAGATTGTCACTATTGGAATTTACAACGACATGGAGCCATCCGATTGGAAGTTCATTTCCAAGAGAAATTAGCAGCACCTGCAAACTGTATTGTGTATGGGAAGTTTTCCTCACTCCTAGAGATAGACCACCAGCGCAACATTATCCTGGACTTTTAAATTACAAGGTACGTATACGTTGTGTATCATTTCCATTCACGATGTTGAATACATTACAATTAGCTAGTGCTTTAAACGGTAGTCCATTGTTCAGAAATCATTTTACCGGGGTATTTGCAAGCGATGAGTTGCCCTCACGGATTTCTCTTCCTCTGGCAATCATTGTAAATACAGATCCATCCACAAAACTAGGAAGCCATTGGATTGCAATTTATATTGATAATCGCGGTGTTGGAGAATATTTTGACAGCTATGGCCTTCCTCCTTATGTACCACAACATGTTGCATTCGTAAAACTTCATTGTATGTACTATAAATATAATAATAGCCAACTGCAAGGTCTTGGTTCATCCGTATGTGGCTATTATGCTTATTTTTATTTGTGCTGTAAAGCCCAAGGAAAATCTCTGCGTGAAATTCAATATTTGTTCACAACAGTACCCACGGTTAATGATCGTAGACTGCTGCAATATACCTTCCAGGTAATTTTATCATATTTATCATTGTAAGTGTATTTGTTTTATCATCATCTATTTCTATACTAATCATCTTTTTCCTCGTTCTTTTACAGAATTCACAATACGAAGCTTTGCAAACGGGTGCTATGCTGCAAAACATGGAAACAAATTATCGCAATCAAGAAGAGGAGGCGATCTAATGAAGAAACCCAGCTCAATATACAAACATTGTCAATAAGAAAGAAAAAGAAGAAACCAGAAAAAATGAATAAAATAAAATTTATGCTTATTTATGTGTTTTTATTGTTCATTCCACATACAACGTTATCAGATTCTCCTAAAGAACTGTGCGATATAAGACGAGAAACCTGAGCAAAGTTTCCACCTAATTCCTAGAGAACATTGACCAGGGACCTCGTCGCGCATCAAAACGAAATCATTGATCACGTGACTGTACTACACCCGAAGGGTCCTACCAAATTGAAAGGGGATACCCGTCCATACCTTATAACCTTATCAAATAGGTTAAATTGAGTCAGTGACCGAACACGTGGTTGTACTTAAAAATTTGACAATAGGACCACCGAAACATATTGAGGTCCTGTACTATGCTTAAATTGGACAATTTCAGTGGACCCCCATTGCCAAAATTTAAGAAGGGTGCAACAATATACTCATGTCTTATGATAGGAAATTGACACCTGTAATCATATAAGGTAATAGAATCTCATCAAAGGGGATAAAATGGACCAAAAACCAAACACGTGGTATAACATATTGCTTACATTTATATTTTGGCAATTTTGTACCCCTAAAAGGGAACGATGTGGACCATCCAAATTTATCATGATACATATTGAGGTCCTGTACTATAATACCAAATGTTTAAATTGGGCATTTTCCAAAATTTAAGGGGTGGGCCAAGGTACCCCTCCCGGGGTGCACCAATATACCCATGTTTTATGAAAGGTAATGAACCCTGTATACGCCCATATAACCATATAGGATAATAACGCCTCATCAAAGGCGATAAATTAGGTCAAAAGACCAAACACGTTTTTGTACTAAAATTTGGCAATTTTGTACCCCTAAAAGGGAACGAGGTGGACCACCCAAATTTATAGTGATACATACTAGGGTTCTATACTATTATACCAAATGTTTAAATTGGGCAATTTCTAAAATTGAAGGGGTGGGCCAAGGTACCCCTCCCAGAATTTAAAGGGTTTGGAAACCTACGGGGGACGCTGGGGCAAGACTTCTTACCTCGTTCGTGCCTGGGACAATCCGCGGAACTCTGGTTCAAATTTTGTTACCTTGATACGTTGTATTTTCCTTTTTAATGATGGTACACTTTGTTTCTTTTTTTTCTATCTGTTTCACTGTTTCACATTTAGAGGAGTGGCCACAACGTTTAACGAAAACTGTGTTGAGATTTTGATCTTCCACCAGTTGGCTACAGGATTAGCGTAGAGACTCGAGGCAGTATTTAGATACTGGAAATAAGTTAGTTGTTCTGAGATTTTCCCTCTGATTTTAAAATAGCCACAGCTACCTTCGCCGTAGCTTTTTCTTTCATCCTGTAGTCTTCGCAGTTTTTCCTCAAATTCTCTAACATTGCATTAATTTTGATTTTAGATTCCGGATTGTTCCATCTTCTTTCTTTTAACAATACCTTGCAAACGATGTACTAATTGGCTCCTCTTGTCATTTGAAAATTCTATAGTTTAACCTTGCCTGGGACAATCCGCGGAACTCTGGTTCAAATTTTGTTACCTCGATACGTTTTACGGTATAGAAATGAAGAAATGCGTATATTCTCGTTTTGACAGCTCTTTTACGGGATGGTAGTGGACTTCATGCCCACCCTGTATATTTAAGCACAGTTAGCTTTGACTTTTCTCTGAAATAATAAGCATTTAGACAAGCAGATATATATATATAGTTTGATATCGATTTGTTTCTTTAGGCTTAAAACCCTTATTTGACCGCGGGGTGGGGGAAGGGAACTTACTGCTTAAAATACCATCTGATCCCGGTTTGCACCTTAGAAATTTTGTAGCCCACCGGGTTTCTTATCCGGAATCTTCTGACTAAAATTCGAAAATTAGACACAATCAACGCGTAAATGGATTGACTTTCAGATACAGAGAAATGTGAGCCTGAAGTTTACACTATTTGTTGCCCTAGTTTTTGGTATATACTATTTAAAAAGAGTTTAAACCTGTGGTGGCTAAATTCTCAGAACTACGGGGCCACGGGGTGCATATTCCGAATCTCGAAGGCCGTAGCCTTGTTTCAGTTTTTAGTGTCTTTTTTATTTAGTTCATCAAATAAATAAGGGAATCACTTTTGATTGCGGTGGTTGAACAAACTATTTGTAGCGGTATAAGGCTTTCTTTGGAAATAAAAGAAACCGTATAGGTTTTCCGAAACCTCGGGGAAAAATAAAAGCTATACCAGGTTAAAATACCTTACTGGTTTCATCAAGAATTCAAGCTGGAATTATTATGGAAGCTTGCTGGGTTTTGCTGAATATGCTCGATGCAGCAACAGGTTTCAAAGCCGACAGACATGCTGGAAAATTTTACTGTATTAAGCTGGTCCAGCATATATTTAAACCTGTGTAGTTAATAAAACGGCAAATGCTAAATCTCTAAAATTGTCAGAGATAATAAAAATTTTGAAAGCCTCCATAAGTTAATATGTATGCAGGGTTCCTACTGGTCAGGGAAGTCAGGGAAAATGACTTGAAATCAGGGAAAGTCAGGGAAATTTTATAAAACATATTTTTTCTAACATTAATTGTAGCTACACCAATTTCAGCTTAGCCAACCGTTAATGATCACAGTATATAACGTTACTCAGATTTATATGGGTGATAAGTGGAATGTAAGTATGAGCAATTGATTACTGTTTGTCTCTAAATGTTCTCATATATAAATATTCACCGTTATTTATCCCTTATTTATGTATCGTCATTCGACACTTGTCACGAAAGTCACGGACTTTCCTACCAACTGTCAGGGAAGGTCATGGAGAAGTAGTACTATTTATTTGAAGTACTATTTATCCAGCGTAGAAAGCGTGGCTTATTAAATCACTTAAGAAGGCATATATATATGTTCCTTTTTGGGGGGGTGCTCGCCATGGCCGAAATTTTCTTTTCCGTTCTGTGTGCACCGTCTATATTTCTAAAGTTCAAAGAATTTCTCGATAGCTTCGGCAATTTGTTTTCAATGTAAGTGCCATTTTACATGAATTTTAACCTGTTCTGTTTAAGAAATGGATGTTTCGAAACTGTGTGGTACGTGCCCAAGGAAAGAGCTTGATGAACCAACAGTAAATTTCATTGGTTCATCATGGCTCTGGGGAATCCCTTGCCCGCGCATCGCACAGTTTTGAAACGCATTTTTAAAATAAAACATTTATTATTTCGTAAGTGATTTGTTAAGTTGCACTTCCTTCTACGTTGGATAATATTTAAAATATAGGTCTCTGAAATTCATTTCCCACTCTTTTGTAAGCATATATCTCTGAAACGTATATTTTGTCCAAATTTCAAGAACAGTTTGTTTCCTTGTTTTCACATCCAGTATCTAACATTCATTTTTTGTATACGTATTAATCTAACACCCTGTATACACCTGAAAACTTGTAAATTGTGACAAGGAAAAGGCAGGAAATTTTCGGTCGACACAAAAGTGGGAATCCTGTCATATTTCCTTGTAGGTTACTAATATATTCCTTCTATAGTTTGTATTCCATGTATGTAAATGTAATGTTTAGTTAAGTGAAATAAACGAAATAACTTTATGTATAACAATTTTTTTTATTTTGTTAAAAAAATGAAATGAAATCTTTGAGTTTTACGTCCCACTGCTATGCCGGTTAGGCTAAAGGAGACGGTGATGATGAGAGATGAGTGAAATGGTGGAATGAAGAATGTGGGAGGAAACGGGAGAACCCCGAGAAAACCCACGAGCACGGTGTTTGTCCACCACAAAGTTCACTTGGCGGGTGCTGGGATCGAACCCGGGACCCTTATTTTGTTAAAAGTGTACAACTTGTAGAATAATAAATGATATACGTTCATTGTATGTATTTTCACTTGTAATTAAGACTTTGTCAAAATGTAATGGAATATGCTCCCACCGAAGGTGTAAGATATCACCTTTCAGGTGCTCCTCTTCCTGCAAGTATGTGCTATTTGCATAACGTTAGCTGCAGTGTATTGTGTTGATTTGTATATTGCTTTACACGCAGTGCACACGATAAGGCGTGGAGGCCTGTAGTCTCTAAAAATTGGGTGCAATTGGCGGATTTAATCAAGAGTAGTATACGTGAAAGGTTATGCAACTTTTCATATGTATCTGCTGACTACATGATTTCGCATGATGGACTAGTGCTTCAAATTTGGTTTTCTTCTTCGTGTTTGAGGAAAAACACACCAACAAGTAAAGACAAAATGAGAACAGCCCATCATGCGAAATGATGTAGTCAGTAGTTACACCTGAAAAGTTGCATAACCTTTCACGTATGCTACTCTTGATTAAATCTGCCAATTGAACCCAAGTTTTAGAAACTACAGGCCTCCACGCCTTATCATGTTCACTGCATGTAAAGAAATATACAGATCAACACAATACATTGCAGGTAACGTTATGCAACCAGCATTCACCTGTACGAAGGGGGAGCACCTGAAAGGTGATTTCTTACACCTTCGGTGGGAGCATATTCCATTACACCTTTCGCGTGGAAGCATTTACACCCTAAGGTGTAACTCAAAGGTTACACCCTAACCCTAATTTTCCACCCTAAGGTGTAACTAGGGTGAAACAAGAAAAAATTGTTTCACCCTAAGGTGTAATGTTACGCCTTCCTTTTCAGTTACACCTTCCAACTTATCAATTACACCTCAAAGGTGGCAGCATTTAGGTTCCACCTAAGGGTGTAAGTCAAGGCAGTGAAGCTATCCTCAAAGGTGTTTGTTTACACCCAAAGGGTGATAGTTTGGCGGCAAAATTTGCAGGTTTGTTACACTTATAAAGTGTTAGGTAGCACCTTACAAGTGTTAGTTAACACTTTTGGGTGCAACCTTACACCTCGTGGGTGTAGTTGTGCGAACTCGATACTGCACACCTTTGGGGTGTAAAAAATCAGCAGGTGGAAACTTTACACCCTTCACTTACACCTTGAGGTGGAACCTAAATGCTGCCACCTTTTTGGTGTAAAGTTACACCTTTTTGATTTACAGTGTACTAATGCATCGTGAATTAAAAAATGACCAGGAGTTAATACCTGATAGTCATTAGGATCAGAAGATAGAGCAGTTAATGGTCTAGAATTTAAACAGGCTTCAATCTGACACAAAACTGTATACATTTCTTCAAATGTAAGTACAGTGTTACCAACTACACGTCTCAAGTGGTACTTGACAGACTTTACACCAGCTTCCCATATGCCTCCAAAGTGAGGTGAGGATGGTGGATTAAAATGCCAATTTATAGATTGCATACTGAGGTAATTACATACAGACTCTTTTGAATCACCATTCGTTACAAGTTTCAGTAAGGATTTTAATTCTCTGTTTGCACCTATGAAATTTGAACCACAATCACTGTAAATATCAGTAGGTTTTCCCCTTCTAGCAATAAAACGTTTCAAAGCTGCAATAAATGACTCTGTTGAAGCATCACTTACTAATTCTAAATGGATTGCTTTGACACTGAAACAAATGAAGAGTGCTACATAACCTTTGACCAATTTTGAATTTCGACTTTTCATATTTTTTAACATTAGTGGACCTGCATAATCTAAACCGCAATGCAAAAATGGACGAGTTGGTGTTACTCTACCAACAGGAAGTTGACCCATTAATTGAGAGGCTGTTACACTTGACTGTTTGTGACATGTTACACAACTTTTTACAATCTTCCTTACAAAGTCACGACCAATAATCCAAAACTTTTGTTGCAAAACAGATAAAAGTAACTGTGAACCTGCATGAAGATGCTTTATATGTTCAGATTTTACAAGAAGTTCTGTAATTCTAGCATGTTTTGGAAGTAAGATAGGATATTTGAAATCATATGTTACACTAGCATTTTGCAAGCGACCTTCAACTCTCATGACATCATTTTCATCAAGAAATGGATTTAAACACAATAGTTTGCTATTATAAGGTAAAGGTTTTTTCATACGTAAGTATTTTATCTCAAGTGGATATTCAGATTCTTGAGCTTGTTTTATCCAATGTATTAATGCATTTGACAACTCCTTTGTAGTTAATGGTAGACTACATCTTAACTCCTGTTTACTTTTACTATTCCTAATAAATCTTTTACACCAAGCAGTAACACGAACTAACTTAGATAATGATGAAAATTTATCTACTATTGTACAGTCAACTTTAATGTGCATGTTAACAGTTGAAGACTTTTGCTCACATTGAACAGAATCTAGATTTTTGTAATTAATATTTACAATAGGTAACTCTGATTCCATCAACCACTTTGGCTCATTCCACCATAGTGAATAAGACTCTAATTCTGACGGATTCAAACCACGAGAACTACAATCAGCTGGGTTGTCTTTGCTCGATGTGTGCGCCCATTTAATAAAAATTGATTGTTGGATCTCAGATACCCGGTTAGCCACAAATGTTTTCCATTTACTCGGACATGAAGAAAGCCATGCTAACACAATAGTAGAATCTGTGTAACAAACAACCTGTTCAAACTTGATTAACATTGCCTTAATGACCGTATTGACTAATCTACATAACAATACTGCAGCACACAATTCTAACCTAGGTATTGATATTTGCTTTATAGGGGCAACTTTGGTCTTTGCAGCAATCAGGTATACTTGCACATTTCCAGATGTATCTATACAACGTACATACGCTACTGCAGCATACGCCTTTTCACTAGCATCTGAGAACCCAATTAGATCATATTTCACAACGTTTTCAGAAGAAATACACCTTTTGATTTTAATATGTCTCAACAATGGCAATTCTTGACAATATGCTTCCCACGAGCGAGCAATATCATTTGGAAGTACGTCATCCCATTCAATTTTTAATTTCCATAATGATTGTAGCAACAATTTTGCAACAATGGATACTGGAGATAACCAACCAAGCGGATCATACAATTTTGCAATATCAGATAGCAACATTCGTTTTGTCATTACTGACTTATAAGTGGGAACAACAATAGAAAATGAAAATGAATCACTTGATGGATTCCACTGTATACCTAAAGCTTTTACATTCTCATCTTCATTAAAACAAATTAACGACTGAGTTTCTCTTAAGTGAGAAGGTATACTATTTAACACATTCATGTCGTTACTAGACCATTTTCTTAATTCGAAACCACCTTTTTGTAATAATGCTGTTAATTCTGAGTACAATACCATTGCCTCACTACTATCAGCTGCACCTGAAACTAAATTATCAACAAAGAAATCATTCATGACTAATTCTGCAGCTCTGGGATAACAATGACCTTCATCTACAGCTAACTGTTGCAAACACTTTACAGCCAGATATGGAGCCGAACTGGTTCCATAAGTAACCGTTAACAATCTAAAATCAGTAATGGGTTGGTCAACTGTTTCTCTCCACACTACTCTCTGGTAATCAGAATCAGTTTGTTCTACCTTAACTTGTCTGTACATTTTTGCTATATCAGCACACAATGCAATTGGATGAGTTCTGAACCTTAATATTAATGGGATAATATCATCTTGTAATTTTGGACCTACCATTAAGTTGTCACTGAGAGATATTCCATTGCTAGTTTTAGCACTACCATCAAATACAACCCGCAATTTGGTGGTAGAACTACTTTCATTTAAGACACAATGATGCGGCAGATAATAAGATTCAGATACAAGCTTATCAAGTTCTACATCAGGAATTTTTTCCATGTGACCTAAGTCTAAGTACTCCTTCATGAAATCACAATATTGTTTACATAAATCAGGATCTTTCTGTAACTTACGTTCCATCTGACATAATCGCTTTACTGCTGTGTCCCGTGATACACCTAGAGGCTCAACATTTTCTTTAAAAGGCAATTTTACAATATATTTGCCATCAACATCACGTTTGTAAGTTTCAGCAAAATACTGCTCACATTTTTGCTCTTCAACGGATAAATGTTGTACAGTTGGCAACTCCTCTACTTCCCAGAATCTTTGTTATGTTTTATTGAGATCAACAGAAACAAAATATGACTGAACACTTGATGTGTTATTCGTTAAGTTAATCTGACCACACAATACCCAACCTAACACCGTTTCAATGGCAGACGGAGCTCCATTCGTACCTACGTGTCTCCCACTGAGCAACAATAATGGGAAAACATCAGCATCTAACAACACATCAATAGGGCCGCTTTTATTAAACTGTGGATCTGCTAAGTTTACTTGTTTTACAATTTCCCAATTACCTATATTTTGAATAGTTACTCTGGGTAAGTTACTTGTGATTCTTGGGACTACTATTGCTTTACTATGAAAATTATTATTACTGTACAATGACTGAAAACACAAATCAACTATTGCATGAGAATTTCCAACGTTAGAACCAGTAACACCTGATATGCTCATATTTATTTTCTCTTTGTTTATGCGTAATTTCTGGACGCAGCGTTCAGTTACAAACGATAATTCACTACCACAGTCGATAAGAGCACGAAATTGTATCAACTTATTTGCTTCATCTTTGATATTTATGACAGCGGTGGACAACAACACCTGAGGAATTAGTTTTTGATTTATAGAATGAGAACAATTTACCTGATCTGCTTTATCCTTCTTTTCAAAATGCAATAAAGTATGATGTTTTTTGTTGCAAGTGTGGCAACTCTGCTCCACATTACACTTATTTACGGAACAATTTAAGGTCAAACAATTGAAACAAAGCGAATTCTTTTTCACAAAACTATGCCTATCATTCACTGACATATTTATGAACTCTTGACATTTATATAGCTTGTGGTTATTTTTACACATGATACATGACACAATTGGACTTGAATGATGCACTAACGTGTTGCTCTTTTTGTTTGTTTTTAAAGCAGACGTGTCTGCCGGTGACCTTGCACTCACTGCAGCTAACGCTTTGGCACGTTGTAATATGAACTCTTTCAGCTGGTCGAAAGTTGGTTGTTCGTTTTTCTTCAATGAAAGCTCCCATTGTTTTCTGGTGTTCTTATCTAGCTTCTCACCCACATGGTAAATTAAAATCACATCCCAATGTTCCACTGGAAGGCCCAAGGATTTAAGTTCACACACACATTGAACACTATTGTCAACCAATCTTCGTAACTCACCTGATGACTCATTCTTCACAGCTGGTTGAGTAATCAACTTGCTCAAAATATGATTTGCTGGCTCCCTCACGTCTTCATATCTTGATTTAAGTAACTCCCATGCTACTTTATAGTTATCATCAGATATGGAAATAGACTGCAACAATATAGCAGGCTCTCCTGATACAACTGTCTCCAAATACTGCAACTTTTGAGCATTTCCTAATCGATTGTTATTATGAACAGCAGCAACAAATAAGTCACGAAACGATAACCAATCTTGCACTCTACCACAAAATGTAGGAAGTTCTAAGTCTGGCAACTTTACATCTGTGCACTGTTTATTAGATGTATTTACCTGTTCAGTATTAGGTGACTGCATATTGTACAAAATTTCTAAGACAGAGTCCAACTTATTTTGCACTTCATTAAATTCTCCGACATATGTTGCAAACTCACTTTCACCACCCACAGAAATGAACTTTGTAATGAGCTCTGTGCAATCGCCATGTAATTGCGTAGCACGTTCAGTGTACAACTTTATACTGAAGTTAGGCTTGTCTTTATTCTCGTTCACTTTATGTGTTAACCTTGTCACTTCACGTTTCAAGACAGTTTTCTTACCTATGAGTTCTTCCATTGTTATAATTCTGCACCACTTTGACAATGCACTACAAAATGAAGATACTGCGCCACAAGTTCGCAAACCATGCACATGCACAACTGGAACAAAATCCGGTCGGTAAGGACCACTTTTATGTTCGTGGACTGTATTATTTTGAACACAAAGTTTGTTCCACAATATACTATTTATTATATTGTAAACACACAACTAAATACACTAATTGCTATGCATAAGAAACTACACACTATGCAGTCACACACACCACGTTGACACTTGTAAGGAACTATCAATCGTCCAGCGTTGCCAAATATAAAACAAAAGAATAATGATATGCGGCCGAACAGTGGTCCTAGGTACCCCTAGGACATTGACCCCGGGCCAAGGTCATTGGCCTTTGACCTATGACGTCACAAAGGTCGGGGTCAAAGTCCAAAATGGCCTCAAGTACCGCGATTACTACTCCTAGTAATAACTCACTTAAAATATGTTTCAAAGAATTTCTACTTGATCAATTTAGTATGAAGATATTTTCTGATTATAAGAAAATATGTACAACGGCATTGAAACACCTACAGTAATTTCATTTTATAGCACAAACATTATCTTTATGAAGAAACATTTTCAATGAATTATCTCCTGAAAAACCACACTGAGAAAAATTTACGGGTAAAAAGTACGTAAACTACGGTGATTTTTAGGAACTTGCAGAAGAATGACTTTTCAACACTATGGAGAATGTTAGTGGTTCTTGTCCGTTTTACGTATATTTTCTCCTTAGTTTTCCAGATAAAAATGATGACGTGAAGACTTAAGAAAGATATGACGTCATAGATAATGACAGTAATAATGGAGCGACACCATTATTGGTCATATTAAAACTCAAGTGTAATGGAAAATTCACAAAATAGGAATGTTATATTTCCAGCTGTTGCTACACATTCACCAAGGCAAACATGGAAAAATCACATGAAGAAATGGTAGAAACTCCGTCCTTTACTGCATTTAAATCTGTATGTGTAGCCTTAAGCACTGTATAATCCAGTTTAAACTGCATTCGATACTGTAAAAATAGTAGGACGAAAGGATACGGATACATGCTTTGACTGCATTGTTAGCCTTATGCATAGACTTTCTTATCACGGTATAATTAATCAGTCAGGGACAAAATTAATGATAGGGAGACTGAAAACCAATCCAGTAATGTTTTACTCATGTGTATACAGACTACTTCTCCAGGCAGCGTAGTAACACTTGCAGAAAGTACTGCACACAAGTGCTTATACAACGTAGATTTTCTACGGTATAGAACTAAAATATGCTCCTTCCGAGTACGCAAGTGGAAAACACTAGTTTACAAACACCGACTTTTTTTTGCCAACTAGCCAACGCTAGCTACTACCCGAAGAGGGTTACGCCGTCTGTAGGGGAAGAGATGTTTAATGCATTGTGCTGTTCAGGAAGCAGTTGTTGGGATATGGGTTGATACATAAACTTTATTGTTCAAATTGTGATGGTCATTATGGCCTTTAACCATAATCATGAAGTAAGGGAAATACATAAGCTTCAGTGAAGGAAAAGCATAACTGTAAAATGATATGAGATGAGAAGATGAAATGAGGTGCGAAACTCACTACAACATATAGGTTTTGTTAGTTGAACAAATGCAGGTTATCTTCTCGCCTAGGGGCGGCGCTAGGCATCAATGAAGACAGAGGAGCCCTGTTAGTACAGAAGGTATTACTGTGCATATGATGGCCATATGTGAGGTAGATGAGCGTCTGTAGAGTATGGTTCGTAATAGGCGGTGTCAGGGTGGTCTGGAGGTAGAGTGTAACGGTATAGAGTAAAGAGTAATGAGAGCGGAGGGTAAAGAGCAGCAGTAGGGGAGATGCTTCGGGCGTGGTCTTCAAAAGTTTTCTGGAGAAGTGGATGATTGTTGTGCAGGCGCTGGGTGATGTATTTGGTTCGGAGTGTTTCTAAATGATATAAGATGTGTGGAAACGTAAGTCTGTCATAAAGATCTTGAGTGGGACTTGGTAATTTGATACGGAAAGCGATTCGCAAAGCATGACGTTCCAGGATGCGTAATTTCTCATAGTAGAGGATCGGAGCAGATAACCAAGCTGTAAATCCGTACGTGAGAATAGGACGGAGAAAGACCTTATATGTGTTGAGAATGAACATTGAGTCCCCAGGTAGTTCCCGCAAGACGTTTCAGGAGATTGAGACGAGAGTAAGCCTTCTTGGAGATATCTTTTAGATGTGCTGTCCAGGTTAGATGCTGATCGAAAGTGACTCCAAGATATTTGACACTGCGAGTAGGGTTGAGCAATACATCTTGCACTGTGAGGTGCAGAAGTCTTGGATTTCTGTGGACACGGGAACGATGCTTCGGAGCAAGAAAGAGAATTGCTTGAGTTTTTGCAGCGTTTATTTTTAATCTCCAGTGAGAGCACCAGTCAACAAAGGCATTGATAGAATCCTGTAGAGCGAGATTGAGTTGGTGAATGGTTTTCCCTGTCGCAAAGAAAGCAGTGTCATCGGCATACTGGAACAGTTTAACTGTAGCTGGAACAGGAGGAAAGTCGGAAACAAAAAGAATGTATAATAGCGGCGACAAAGCCGATCCTTGGGGAACTCCAGAATGGAGAAAAATGGGAAATGAAAAACTGGAGTTGATACAGACGTATGCCAGTCGACAAGAGAGAAAATTAAAAATGAATCTGATGTAAGCAATAGGCAACCGGAGCTGTTTGAGTTTGTAAATGAGAGCGGGATGCCAGACCTTGTCGAATGCCTTTTCGAGGTCAAACAGGACCAAACATGATGGATTGCCTGTGTTAAAGTGATTATAGATGGAATTGGAAAGGTGAAGCAACTGATCATTTATGCTGAAAGAAGGTCTGAAACCAGCTTGTTCGAGTGGAATGACGTTGTGTAGTGCCAGGTACGGATGAAGACGTTTAACAATGATCCGTTCCAGTATTTTACTAAAGGTTGAAGTTAGTTGAATAGGGCGGTACGAGCTAACAGAGGTTTTAGGAACATTAGGGTTTTTGAAGTTTTCCAATCAGCAGGTATAAAGCCAGTGCGTAGAATAAAGGTATAGATGAGACAAAGCAGATATAAGACTACGTACGGACTTTCTTTAATGTGTCGATGTGTAATAGAGTCCATGCCAGGGGCTGTGTTACGTCTATGAGCTACCACTGAGGTTATGTCAGAAATCGAGATCGGTGCAGTAAGAGGATTGTTTTCGGGTAAAGTGTGATGAACATTAGCCTGTAGATGAGGCGAATCCAGATTGAGGTTGTCGACTGGATGAGAACGATGGGGATATTCAGGTGCTAGAGGTGTAAAGATGTCCTGGAGATACCTAGCAAAAGCATTGGCTTTATCTGTATCAGTATGAAGCGGAGTATTGTTGTCGATGAGAGGATATGTTGTATGAGTATTTAGACCAGTAAGTTGCCGGAAACGTTTCCAATACTGAGTGGGATGTGAGAGAGAGCCGAGATTATTGCATGTTTTGACCCAGCATCGCAACTTGTAAGCTTTAAGATAGTTGTGAACTGTTCGTTGCAATTGTCGGTGATGCTGAAGAGAGGCAAGGTTGGCAGTTGCAGCATAATCTCTATAAAACTGTCGG
Source organism: Thermobia domestica (assembly GCF_964235325.1). Taxonomy (NCBI): domain Eukaryota; kingdom Metazoa; phylum Arthropoda; class Insecta; order Zygentoma; family Lepismatidae; genus Thermobia; species Thermobia domestica. The sequence continues at coordinate 346,758,152 of NC_137455.1, forward strand.
GATCGTTTTATCAGTGGTTAGTATTGAGGAGGTAAAGAGGGTCGAAAATTTGAAACTGTTGATTTAGGGATGTATTTTTCTGTGGCGTTTTGCATAACAGTGACGATAGAATCCAGAGCATGAGATAGGTCAGATTCAGTGGTCGGTGAAGGAAGATCATTAAGATGATTCTCAAGGTATGATCTGTAGGCATTCCAGTCTGCTTTATCATAGCGGTAGGTAATACGGGACGGCGGCGTTTGAGAAGTGGTATTGCTATGAGTCTGAATAACTAATTTGATTGGAGCATGATCACTACCAATGAGGTCAAGAACATTAACAGAACTACGTTGTGATAGGTTGCTCGAAACAATGACTATATCGGGAGTAGTCTGACTCGTGGGGCGAGTCGGTTTGGGTAGTGGCAAAATAACTCCGGTGGTATGACTGATAATGTAATTGAGAAAAGAATCCCGCTGCGTAACTGTCCGGCTATGTAAATTTACATCTGCCATGATTATGTAAGTACGGAAGTTGTTGGAGATATATTGAAAGAAGCTGAATGGAATATCATGACCCGGACGAACGTAAATGGTTGCCACAGTTACGTACAGTGCTTGATAATAGAGTGATGTAATAAGGTATTCAGGAAGATTTGGAAGAACTGGAGAATGGCTTCGAAATGGAATAGAGGGTGAAAACCCAATTGCTACTCCCCCATTGGCTCGTCTAGCTGGCATCGTGCTATCTTGGCGTAACAATTGGAAGCGAGATATGCGGCAGTGCAGTCTATGGGTGAGATGAGTCTCATTTAGAATGAAGGTATTTATGTGTTCTTCTAGTAAAAGCGCTTCAAAAAGCGGCTTATGCTGTGGTAAAGAGCGGATGTTTAGAAACAAGAAAGAGAGCGCCATAATGCAATGCAGAATAATACGGATTGTGACTGGATAGCGGTTAGACTTCAGTTTCAAGGACATTTGAATGATAATATACACTATTGCTTGAATATGTTGGACAGATGTTGGCATGGAAAATTGCCTTGGCCGCGGATTGAATTTGTTGAGCGATGTGATCTCGTAGAAAGGGGTGGATGTTTTGTAGCGAGAGAGTTAGAAACGTCAGTAACTGATGAACAGTGACAGGTTGTTGTAAAGCAGGATTGGTCGGGGGTTGGATTTGTTCTGGTATGCGTAATGGTGCCACAGTCTCCGGTTTCGATGGCTCTGGAGCTGGCTTGGAGCGACATTTATAACTGTATGTTGGGTGAGAGTGATCTTGACATGTGGAGCAGGTCGGAGGTAGTTTGAGATTTGTACAGCTGCGTGTAGGATGTGGTCCTGAGCAGTAACCGCATTTAAACGGGTTTTTGCACTGTGAAGTAGAGTGCTGGCCATAAACCTGACACCGCTCGCAGCGAAGAGGTAAAGGAGCAGAGGTGCGTGATGGTTCAACGCGATGACGTTGTTTGTATATGTATGCGCCACGAGTTAGTAACTCATCGATAGTCTGTTGAGAGTTAGTTAGTACCCGCACCATGTAGGTCAAACTATGGTCGTTTTTGATCCTGAGGCATTTAATGACATGATGACCTTCTAGTTTTAGTTCTTCAAGAACTTCCTCGTCAGTGTAACTCGGATCTACCCCTCGTATCACAACAGACAGTGTGGGTGTTTTTCTCGGTGGCGGCGGCTGTTTTGTGCGTTGATCACTGAGCTTGGTCATAGTTGACTTAGATCCAAAAATCTCAAAACTGAATTTGTTCCTGGTCGTACGCAGAAATTCCGGATCCGGCGTCTTAATAATCATGCCGTTCCGTGTTCTGACAATCTGAGTAATATTAGCCCGAGGCATATACTTGGTAATCTGCACCAAAAGAAGCTTAGGATTCGAAAATTTAGGGTCAAAATTCTGGAGTAAGAAAGAATAAATTGGTGGTCGATTCGGAGGAGGCAGGTTGGGAAACTGGCGATCATCCTGTATGTCTATAATCATAGATGCTTCAGAGCTTGCATCGCTTAACTTATGTTGGCGTTTAGCAGGCGGTAGCTTGGTGGATGGGATAGGAGAACGTTGACGAGAAGAAGAGCCCTAACTGGTAGAAATTCGTTCCAGAGAATGGCATCTTCGTCTAATCGGTTTCCCGGAGGAGCAAGAAGGTTCCGGTGCTATAGGCGGCAAGCCAGAATGTTGTCCAATGATAGGTTGGGACGCCATAAGTCACGGTGAAGATAATGAGTGAAACAGTGTGACGAAATGAAAAGATGAAATGAATGAATGATGAAGCGAAGCTTCCAAAAATATGTACACTAATGTGCACGGTAACGCAGTCTCCACTCGAGTGAAACCCTTAATCTCTCCCACTCTCTCGCCCGTTGCTGAGACTTGCCGTACTTGCGTCCACAAATACGTAATAATCACAGCCTGGACTTGACACTGAAAAACAATGCCTCCAATGGGAAAACTGGAAACCAGCGAAGTATGAACACCGACCGCATGATCTTCCGAACATATCATAAATAACTGCATACTGGCTACGAGAATTTGTATGGTTTTATTTTTTGGTATAACCAAATATTTACGCAGTATCTCTATATTGTTACACAGTTGTGCCTCGAAGTCCTAAGCCGGACTCAAATTATGGGGCGAGACGCCCGCGCTTTTCAAATTGTGTGTGTAGTAAGGAAAAGAGAGATAGGGAGAATGGAGTCAGTTGAGGTTCAGATTGATTTAGCGACCTGATGCCTCATTGACACCAATCCACACGCATGTATTAGTGGTATGACCCTGGCTTTGATTTACTCAGATCACAGAGCTGGGTCCTAGAGGCAATATTTAGGGAATACCACGAAAGCAATAAATACATGAAATCCATTATGTAGTTAGAGCTAGGTGTGAAATATAAACTGTAAGAATAAATGTAAAATAGGAATTTCAATCCCGGCGTGATAGAGAAAAATCATAGAAAAACTAGAAGTCCTAACCACTATTGAGCATGCGCGTGAAGAAGTCTCTCCCAAGCTCGATGAGGCTCGTGACGTCGCTTTCGAGCGACGTCAAACTGGCAAAAATGCGTGGGACGTAACGCCTTTATAAGCGAGGCCTGTTCGCCACTCCGGTTGATTCTACAGTAGACCGACGTCGAGTGTGTGTGCTCCATAGTCACGGCCGCATTGTATAACATCAGGTATGTGATTATTTTTTCTAAGTTCCCCCTTCAACTCGGGATGAGCACTTGGAGATTTGTAGTCGCACTTTGAGAATGTTTAGTGACGAATACGAAGTTCTTATAAGTTGAGACCAAATTCCCTCTTCGCAAATTAACACTTTTCCCTTTGGGCCAATGCAAGTTGCGATGTACGAAGTTCACATTTCACTATTTTCAATAAATCGCGGTTTAGCATAAAAAACCTTCTAGCACCCATTGAGTGTTATAGGGGTTGTGCTCCCACTTAAGTGATGTAGTAAAACTTCCAAGTTGTAATTCCAAGTAACCGATTTTGTTAAATTCATCTGTATTCTTATTTTTATTTTTTTTAATGAAACGTCAAGTGGAATGGTCTCTTTAATTTAGTCAAGCTAACCATCCAACCTAGATTCAGCTCACAGTCTTCATATGTTACCTGGGTTTCGATTTCCAGTACCAAGCTCTACCACTGATAGTGCCCTTTCTCATCATCTTCGAACCAGTAAGCCAAAGACGTTTTTGAGACCGAGGCTAAAAGGGAGTTGGACTCCGAACCAACTTTGTAATACTGGGTGGAGAGTGAAGAAGTGATCTCAATTACGATTTCACAAAAGAAAGTGTACACAATTGCTACGCCAATCTCAGAAAAAAACATCATATAACAGTTTTATGGTGTTCGGTGTTCGGTGTTCGCCGGGTAACCAACTGTGTGTTCTTGAATCTCTAAACAAATCTCTGGTGCTCATTCACTTTATAGGGGAACCAACTATCTCAGTTGTCCTAAAACGCGATTTTAGCAAATCGGGAGTGATTTTTTTTTTACCGAAAAGCTTTCGATAGATAAAAGTGAAAAGTGTACGCAAAGTTTTTCTTTTGACCAGTCAAGTGGTGAATCGGTACTATGTAAAGTCAGTAAAGTTCAGTGGCGTACTTAGCCTGGGCGGTGTTCAGCCTATGACTCTGATATACAAATATAATTTTTTCTGCTCTAAATAGTGCGTTTCACAAGTAGTGAAGTGGCGACGAAAATTTTTTATTCTCAACTTCTCTCGCTTTAAGTGGTTATAAGTCAGCGGAATAGTTGCTAGGTTCCGCAGAGCAAGACTCAGTTCACCTCACGACGTTTTTTGTGTAGTAATGGAAATGAAAAATCGGTACGCGAGTGTTAATACAGAATTCAGTTCTTGTCTCATGTACTTGCAAAACCCTAAGTCTGCTTATGCTTCTGCTCGCTTTGGTAGGGTCACAGTCAGTTTTATCTCTGGGCAACAGAACCTCCCGTTTTACGGGATGAAAGTTCGACTAGTTTGTCCGGCGATAAGTGGCTAATACCCTTACCACTTATTTGGGAAGGATCACAGGCAGTTTTATCTCTAGACAGCAGAACCGCCCGTTTTACGGGATGAAAGTTCGACTAGTCTGTCCGGCGATAAGTGTCTAATATCCTTTCCCATGCAACGCTTGGGGGTCACAGGTATCTTATTCTTTAGGTCCAGCAGGGCCCCTCTGTACTAGGGGTGCTAGCCCGACGGCTGCCTGGGAATAACTGCCTAAAACTCACCTTTATGCAAATGCAATACCAAAAATCAAAATGCAGGTACATGAACCAATGGTTGGATGATCGAAGTCCCCCTTGTGAATTTAAAAACAAAATAGTTTTAAAAAAATGAAGTTTAAAAAAAGAAAACAAGTTAAAGAATAGAAGTAAAAAGTAAAATCATCATAAGTGAACAAATAAGCATTATCTGTTATAAACAGCTGTCTAGTCACTTTCCGTTTACCGTTCTAAAAAGTAAAGCAAAATTTATAAAGAAAGGGAAGTTGAGTATTTCAAGTTCAAAGGAAGTTAAATAAAGATATTGAAATAATAATAAGTCGCCTAATACGTAAAAAAAAATTTTTTTTGACGTAGCATTTCCGAGGGAAGTAGCTATCAGTGAATAAATTCTTATTATATCAGAGGAAATAGGTTGATTACCCACTGCCCTGGTTTGAGAGGCCACTGACTTGAAAGAAAAACAGATTTATTATGAAAAATGAGTTTCGCGCAGAAAATAAAAGAAAAGCTATTAGATTTATGGCAATCTCATTGTCCTAAGAGGCCCACGGGCAAGCACCGTTATATTTTAGATCGGTGGAATAATTATTATTGTATTGAGTGCAATAAAATAAAAGTCCACGGGCATTCTCCTCCTGAATTTGGCCGTTGGAAAAAGAATCCATTACCGAGATACTTGGATACGTGGAGTCAGCCAAGATATCGTGAGCCAACGACCGCTAGCCCGCAAACTCCCGACGCTCCGGCGAGTGGTTGCGATCTAACGCCGCTGGCCGCGTCTAGCCCTATCCCGACTAGAAATGATATAGAAATACAAAGTGCTGGTTCAAGTGAAAAACCAACGCCAGCTCCTAGGACGATATATGTAAGTTCAGACACTGATGAGACCCCACCGGGGGTAGATCCGAAAACTCTAGTGAATGAAGTAAATTTAAAGGATGAACTAGAGATAGCCGAACTAATAACTGCAGGTCAGGAATGGCCTCAGGCAACAATTGAGATAGAAACAACAGCAGGTGTAATACCTGATGTCCCCTCGAACCAAAGTCCCGTAGATAATAATAAGTTAGCTGATAAGGAAAATAGATTAAGTAATTTAGTGTTAAGTGTAGAAAATAAAGATATTGGTGTATCACAAGGCCCAGATAGCCCAGTAGCGCTATATTTTCCTATAAAATACGAACTGTCAGATCATACCACGCAGTTAGACGTGCAAAGACCGACCTTTCAATCTTTTCATGCGGGTAGTAGTGATGAAACTGTTTATGCTGAGATCGGTCCTAGAACCATGTATGCTAACTTAGATACTGAATCACGAAATTCAATGAGTAAAGAGCCAATTTACGAAAATATTGGTCTCGAACCCAAGGCTTTCACCAATAAAGAGCCAATTTATGCAAATATAGGAACCGAACCAAGGGAAACGAAAATTGAGAACCCTGACGAAAATAATGAAAATGAATTGCGCTCTCTGACACAACCTAACGATGAAGAGTTAATAGACCAGATTAAGCATTCATTACAAACAGAACTGTCCCCGGCAGTAGGAAACTTAATTCGACCCTTAACTAGACAACTTCGGAACAAGAAAGTACAGGTCACAGTTGTTCGTTGCCACGGTGACGACGACGAGAAGTTAGGTATTTTATTTCAAGCTGACCCCTCAGCCCCCTTTGAAGATTTATTACCTGAGGAAAATGTAGTTGGAAATTTTGATATGGAAATACAGACCGACGTTTTTCAAAAGAAAGATGTTAGCGTTCAAACTGAATATAAGTTTCCTAAAATGATCCGGATCGATACAGATCGTGAACTTAAGGTTCTTCGGACAACCGCTACTCAAACCAATCCTGTCATGTTTGAAGATAGCCTCACCCTCCAAGAGAAACTGAAATATTTAGACAGTATAGATAACATACTCAGTGTAGTTAGTAAAGTTAGGTGGTCAAACGGAGATATTAGTAGTGCAGATTCAGATGGGGGTGAATCGTTGAAAGACGATTGGTTAGGTTACGAACTACAGAAATTACAAAACGAAGAAATAGCGAAATTACGAGACGACAAACCGGAGTCTCCTCCTGCGTCATTCCCGGAGGATGAGTCAAAACCTTCGTGGAACTCCGACGGAGAACTCCGATATGACCACTGGGATCCTCCCACGGTTTCTACTCCCCGAGCAGCGAACCAAGACCCTCCCACAGAGTACGCTGACCAGAGAAATGACCTCGTCGCCCCTGCTCCAATTGAGAGGAGGTTAGGCGAAGAGAAGAAAAGTAATGATGCGTTTCCCTCAGTTTGCTCCGGCCACCAGAAGCAAATTGAGAAAGAAGAAAAAGAAAATAATGATTCCTGGTCTGAGAGTAGAATAAACGAAAACATTGGTAAAATCTTTGATTACGCGGAATTTGGTGCGTCAGTAATTTGTTTAGATGAAGTAGGAAATAGAAACGATCCCTCAACCTCTCCAACCCAAAGTGAATCTAACAAACAAACTGATAGTGTTAAGAATATTGGTTTACAACCTTCAGCTAGTGCTAGTTCTAAAATTAGTTCCTATAATGAAACTGGTGAATCACCTGCGACCAAAGAAATGAAAAAGTACCAACAAGAGGAAAAGTTAGATCCCTTACAGATAGTGTTTGTTTCGCCACCTAGTAGCGTAATTACACCCACGACCCCAGTGGAGAAATTAGAGTTTGGCGAAGGGAAAAATACAGAAAAATCAGTATTTAGCGAACAAGATAGAACTTATACATCAGAATTTAGTTCAGAACAAACCTCCGAGTTAGAAAATAGAAGCGTAACTGATACCGACTATAGGTCCGTCTCTGAAAATTTCAACACCTCGGCTTCTTTAGACAGGTCCTTAGATCTGAAAGATGAGCCCGTTTCACATTCATCAAGTGAAGATAAGACCTCTGATAAGCAAAAATCAAATTTTTTGTCCTTTTTAAAAGTAGATCCTGAGGATAAGCATCACATAAATTTAAAACCTGAGCAAGAAATTAAAACTAGTCCGGTTACCGAGCCATCAATACCATATAGTTTTGAGAAACCTAAATTTACGGATACAGTAGTAACAGGCAAAGTTAGCAATCCTCCTCCCGAGGGTGATAATCAAAATTCTACTATTGGTGCTAAACCACGAGCATTCAAGATCTATCCAAATGTTGAAATTCCCTCCTTCTCTGGTAATAGACATGAGTCTGTGGAACTTTTCCTGCAAGAATATGAATTAGTCGCTAGCATATACGAATGGTCAACTCTAGAGATAATAAATTACCTTCCTTACTGTCTGAAAGGGGAAGCTTTCTCCTTCTATTTAGTAGACCTAGCTAACATTTTACCTTTAAACTATAGCGAGATGAAGGAAAAACTTAAAAAGGCTTTCCCTAGTATTGAGTATACTGCAAGATTAGAATATGACGTTGATAAAAGAAAACAACAACCCAATGAAAGTACTTTAGCATTCATTTATAAGTTAATAAAGGATTTGAAATTCTTACGAGGTTGGGTTAATGAAAGTGAATTGATGAGTAAACTTAGAATGAGTTTGTTGCCAGACATCCTAAATAAGCTGATGCTTGAAGTGGATGATTGCGATAATCTCGAACAGTGCCTACAATATCTTAGAAAATTTCACACAGCGCAACGATTAGTTAGTCAGAGAATTAGCCATGACGTAATATGGGAAAATGACCGCCTGGACTGGTCAAGCATTAAAGAACAACACCAACCAGGATTTGTACAGATTAGTTCATGTTACTCAGACGAAGTAGTAGCAGAACCGGGTTACAAAACGTATAGGAACAATCACCAAAATACCTATGGCCTTGGCCATGGGCAGGCGCAGCTTTGTACAGTCAAGATAAAAATAGGAGACCGCTGGGCGCAAGCTCTTACAGATTCTGGCTCTGAAATCTCGATAGCTTCAAAAACCCTCTTACCCCCAAGATTTCCACTAACGGAAAGACTGAAGGGTTATGTAAAGCTTCGTGGAGTAGGTGCCCAGCCCACAGATTACATTCCTGTGGTGAGAATAGCGTGTTGCTTCAAGGATCACTTGAAAAGAACCAAACGAAGATTTCTAGACGTAGCTATAGTTGACCCACAGTTTTGCGCCTATGACGTTATTTTGGGGATAGATTTTTTGCACAAGTATGTCACAACCATTCATTCCAAATATATGGAACTAGCAGATAAAGACGGGAATCATGTCGAAGATCTATGGTTTACAATCCCAAAAAGTACATATGGGTATCGTCAAGGTGTGATTCATACCCTAGATTTAAAGCATGTTGAACGATACCCACCATCAGTAGGAAAAAGATCGTTTAGTGATTCCCAATCAAGACAGAACGATAATGCTAGACAAACGGCTTTCTCTATCCCCCCTCATACAAACAAACCAATTTATAGGAAACGGAACCTCCCACTTAGGAGTAAGGATCCGTATCCAAAATTGGTCACCGGAAATCACATAAATCCCGTTGTTAGTGTACCTGATAAGAGACAAAAACTCCCTGTTAAGGAAATTACATCTCGTGTATTCGTGTGTTCCAGGCATGGGCGGCGATTAGGGGGGGGGGCAAAGGGGGGCAGTTGCCCCCCCACTTTTTTGAAATGACCCATCAATGTATATAATTTCATTTGGAAATATAAAGTTTTTATATGTATTAATGGTTCATAGAATAAAAATGGTGCCATAAAATATTTGCCGTTCCGTGAGTACGTATTGGTTGTCTTCCCGTACAGGGAAGAAAGCTACATGAATTGCGTTTTAATTGCCACGAAAAATGGCACCAAAATTAACCTATTGCAGTGTCACAATTCGAGTGTACTTTCATTTCTTCTTACAAGGGCTCGATATGTTAGTCAGTTGCTTTAGAACTAAATGAGATAACATTTCGCCAAAAAAGAAGTTCTTCACAAGCTGTGTTTCTTTCAGAAACAATGTTCCGGGGCGCACACTTAGTTTTCCGGGGGGAGCACTGCTGGTACTATTCTATTTATTATTATATTATAGACGTATTATTTTGGTCTCGTTCGGGGGGTGGGATACTCTCAGAGCTTCGGGGGGTAGTGCCTCCCAAAAGCATGTCTGGAAGAAACACTGTTCACAAATTATTCTTTAATTGCACAAACATCGACAGTTCCTAAAATGTCCTTTCTTCTTTCTAATGGTAAGGAATATTTTGATTTGATTTTTTTTTTGAGTTTAACATCCCATTCAGCAGTGAGGCTATATGAGACGTGGACCTACTGATTAACGTGGAATACAAACCACATGAGCTCCCGCCATGAATCGAAGCAGGGTCTCCCACATCAAAGGCGCGGCATTGTTTTGCAGTGTAATATATGAATTTAGGAGTATATATACTGTATACAATTTTGTATATGGTAAAGACGGAGCAAACGGACATGCTAAGCAGTTTTCTGTTGCTTGTATGAATACGAATGAACGAAGAGAACTAAAGATATTTCTTACAAACCAGAAAGCTTTCTGCAAAGTAAAGGTATAGCAAAGAAATCAGTTTGTCAATTAGTCAAGGATATATTGAACAATTAGTATACAAGGGGCTAACGGACAGTTACAGTTACAGTTTATAAACCACTAACACTGTTACAATGAATGCGTACAAAGTATGCATCACGAACATTTAGATCGCATTCTATTTGGAACCAGAAAGACAACCTGTACACATTACCCAGTCTTCTCCCTCGACATATCATTTTCTCGAGTTAAATTTCTAGCTGTAGCATAGGACAATGATTGCGCTACACGCGCACGAAGTGTTTTGTGACGTTGTACGAAACCATGCTCCCAATCTTTACCAGCCATTTTTGCATAATTATTCAATATGCGTTTGTATTTATTCTCAACTGCAAAGTTGTAGGCCAACTTTTGTAATTCTCGTAGAGTTAACCCAAATCCCATTCCGTTCAAGGCAAGTATATGCTTTTCCAATTCATTTTCTGCTGTGCTGAGAATGTTGTATGATTTCCAAACTTTCGGATTATATGTGATGACATAACGCGTCGTCGTAGTGTATTACGAGAGACATTGAAAGTTGTCGCTGCAGTTGACAGAGGCATCTTGTCTTCGCGTAGGCTCTAACAGCAGCGGTTATGGACTCATTTTCTTATTTGCATTTGTCTGCTCTGCGAGATCGATAACATGCCATCTTTGGAAAATATGGTAGTATTAATAAGAACCCCGCCTCTTAAGTAATACACATACACAGAAATATTGTTTTTCTACTTCATACTAACCATTTAGGTCACTGTCCGTTTGCCCCGCTAATTGCGTGTCCGTCTGCCCCGCACCCACATTGGTTTCGAATATTTCTCACCCTACTCAATAAATGGTACGCAACATTCATTTACTGTAGTGGTGCGTTTGACTATCCATCTATTGTCTGCTGCTCCTCCCGCGAATGTTTAGCAACTTTCCTTTGTTGTCAAATATTTAATTTCTGAAGTCGAGTTTTTAGAAATCACGTTTTGGGACACTTGACTCTGTGTAACTGTTGCCAATTTCTTCGCAATAGTGCTGTACACACACGATATTCAGTGAATTCTACTCCTGCGGTGGGAAGCACGAACTAAAAGCAAACACCATACACGACTAGACTCTCTGTTGCCAGGTTAGCATATTTCCTATTACTATATTTCTTAACTCCTGTCGGTCTACCCCCACCGTCCATCTGCCCCGTCCTTACCATATACAATTAAATTTAGTGAATTCAACATAACTCTAGGTTTTAGGTAGGGATACGCACGAGACAGAATTTTCCTGACAAAATTCGAGTCGAGACACAGCTCTTCCAATAGAGAAGAATACATTTTTCGAGTCGAGACATCACTTTTACAGCACATTTTCGAGACGAAACAGCCTGAAATCTTGTCTCGTGGGCATCCCTAGTTTTAGGATTATTTTCTATAACTGGAGTGTGGAGTGATTCTAAGTACTGTTGAGTTTTGATGTATTCCAAGAAAGTAAAAACTGTACCTAATGGCAACGAACATTTTTCGGGAAGCTGCAAAAGTATTTCTTTAATTGTCGCAGCATATGCTTGTAGTATTTACAGCTTTTCTAAGAGTAATAACATGTAATACGCGTAACATGCATGGAATTAAAAATATAAGTTGTTCATTAATTCCCAGTTTCAATATAACTTTTGTGAAACAAGCCTCATTTTTCATTACTGTTCGATTAATATTATCCTTTCTGTTTGTTTTGCGAATTTATCAAATAAGCCCCTAATCTGACCACACAATTTTCCAGACAGAATTTTAAGATGTTCATGAGCAAGGAATCAAATCTCTTCTTACACCTTCGTTGTTTAAGAGTACAAAGGGCTAGTATCTACTTGCGTTGCTCTTGTCAAATTACTTACTAAAATATGAAACACGATATACGGTGTTTTAACTGGAAAATACAGTATCCTAATAGTTATACAACCTTTCGTCAAAAAAATGTTAGAAGCAACCAAAAAACTAACATTGATATACAAATATTGAGATCACGTCTTCCCCCCCCACTTTTGACGTCCAAACGCCGCCACTGGTTCCAGGGAAACTACAAAATTTCCCTCGGAGCCTACGAATAGAACAAATGGGAAAGTCAATAGATGTAAAAAGGCCAGACGTAAACGAACTAAGAAAAGCAAGGTATCTTCCAGTGCTCCTGAGCTGGAACTTACCCATTCGCCTGACTTAGAGAAAGAGGAAAGGAATCTATGCAGTTTCGACCCTCAACCAGGCAATAGTGGAACTTTGGTAGCTAGTTCTACAGAAAGTTCGAGTACAGAAATTATTCCGAGAAAGAAAAAGAATGCGTCTTATGCGACAAGATATAGCAAAAGAAGCCAACACTCTGTAAAGCCACCCCTGGCCTCACAGGCGCCAGATGAGCCTGTAGAGGGCCAGTCAAATAGCGGACATTTAGAAACATTAGCAAAACAATTGATAACGCAAGGAAGTGTAAATGATCCCGCAACCCTCCCTGATCTAGAGAGTTCTGCTCAGGATCATAGTCAGAAAGAGGTCGTGCCAGACCCCTTGGGGCTGAGCGACGAACTTTTTGATATCTATCCGGACACTACCTACAAAGTACACCTTCCAGCAAATGTCCGCGTGCCGTCCAAGGCTTCGTATGACATAGAAATTACCGCACCAACCGGGAACGTGCATATTTGGGAATTCTTACCGTCCAAAGGAATTCGATATTGGCACTCCTGTTTGATCCCAAGAGGTCCAGTTTTTACTGACAATGGAAATATCACTCTGACTATTTTTAATAGTTCAGATCGAACCAGATCTTTGTCTAAAAACCTTTATTTAGGGAAACTTGTTCCCCAGTTCGAGTCTTTAAATGACGAAACGAACAATGACGAACAGGCCGTTAATCAGATCATACAGGAACATCATAAACAACTCAAGTTAATCCGTAAGTTAGCCCAGCAGGCTATGACGCATGCACAGCAGCAGACTACCCCCCGAGATAACTCACGCGAGCTGGAAGTATCTAGCGATAGTGAGGACGAGGAATGTTAAGCGTATCATATAGGTTGCCCATGAGACCTAGTCGCCTCAATTTAGACGAACTTATAAAAAAAAAGGAGAGGAAAAACTTGGAGTATACTATTTAGTGAGTGTGTTGAATCTCATATATCGCATAGGCCTCTAAAAAGGTGGAGTACATGTAGTCACGCAAGACCTCTGGCATACCGGAACATGTGCATACAGGGTTATAGATAGAGCCTGAAAAAAATACATTGTGAAATTGAAAACAAACAAAAAGTTATAATATACTCTTTATCAATCAGAAACCAAAAAAAAAGTTATTTCCTGGAATCCATTCTCTTCTCCCCTCGATGCTGTAAAAGGCATTAGTTGGTGGCGCTAAAAAGTGATCTGAGGAGCAAATAAGTCGTTTTTAGAATCAGGGAAAAGTTAGACGAGTCACAGAAAAAAGTTATGTCGAGTTGATACCAAAATGAATGTTTTGCCACCATATTGGGATAAGTTTTTTTTTTTTTTTTTTTTCTTTGTGTGAATGTGGCCGGCCACGAATGAGTTACCCTTCCTCTTCTACTATAGGACTCCCAATATGCTGCCAAACACAGAGAACCTATAAGGAAAATAAGTGTTGACATAGCTGAAAAGTAAAATATTATTAGTAGCTACTAACATTAATACGTACAGGTGTAAATTTTTGTATACCTACCTCCGACTTTAAGTATACGTCATTGCAGCTGCAGACTCCTCATTCACAGTACAGGATTCCATCTGTTGCCGCCGCCTGATTATTCCATTTCTCTCTTTCGAGAAACCCGCCGCTCTCCCTCTTCGTGTCTAGGAAAGCATTAACCTAGAAAATAAAGCAAAGTCAATATTGCCTGTTCTGGGTTGTTCCGTTACAAACTTATGCCTCCTTATGAAACACGCGTGCTTACGGGTCGCTTTCCTGTGACCCTGGCTATCTACCTGTTTAAAAAAAAGGGAGAGAAAAGGGAAGCTGGATTCCCCCCACCAGATATTTACATAGGGTACTCCACCCAATGCCTATCCCATTTGTTTTTCCTTGAGAAATTACTATTTTTATTTTTTTTTCCGAGTAGTTCGGGCGGGAAGCATATTGGTTAAATTTTAAGAAAAAATAAAATAAAATAACATAGAAAACGAAATAAGGAGAAATACGCCTTAGTCTTTGACATGTTGTTCTCTGCTGCTGCTGTGGACTCCATATCCATATATATATATATGCGAAATTTTTTCTGCGACCCCTTCTGGGTGAACACAAGTGACCTTATGCTGCTGTAAAAATGACCAATCTCTTAGCGATGGCCATGTACGGCAATGTACTAGCATACTGTGACATATTGTGCATGTTGTACATAATGCATTTACAATTATATATGTATCGGCTATTCACTTTATTAAAAGAATGTAAATAACTACTTGTGTACTATACTTTACTACATTTAGTTAGTAAGATTACATTTCCTTTAGTTATATTCATGTTGAATTAAGATCAAGTATCAATAGTGATGCTCATTTTAAAATAATGTTTTCAATTATAAGGGCGTCATTAATATTTATCAAAATACTAGATAGTATCATATCGTATCATTATTTCAATGTGGCAAGAGAAGCTTAGGTTAGTTTTAAGGCTACCATATGTATTTCGTAAGAACATTTGGGGGTAGATTGATTCCCGCCCCCCATTTTTTTCTGTCCTCCCAGCATTGGGTAATGGGCTAGAACCCGCTGATTGTAACTCACTTGCGTATATTACTATCACCATGTTATGTCAAGTAACGGTTACATAAAGGACATCATGGTGGGCTCTAGTAACTTCCCAGATGTTGTCCTACCACTACACCACTATACTCGTGTTTTTCAATCATCCTTGTGTAACTGCCTTCATACAAGTTAAAATCTTGGCTTAGTCTGAAGTAAAAGGCACATAACGCTGTTAGTATACCGCGTTAATCCTTAAAAAAATCAAAAGTGTAATCCTTAAAAAATTAAAAGTTAATCGAATAGCATTTTGTTTTGATGCAAATACTTAAAATGTTCACGGATACTTCCTCAATACTCGTCTTTCATTCAGCGTTAAAACTATAAGCAAATCACCTCTTATCGGGTGACGGAAGTGAGTCCAGCTGTTAACAAGGACTCAGGATGTTGTTGCGTGTAGCTTCTATACACACCAACATGTATAACGGGAGAATAGATAAATAAAAAAAATAGGGAAATGACATCACAACGAAATTAATAATAATAATACTGTTGCCACATAAATCATCACGATTGGGATACACCATAGTCTCAGATAGGCAATTAATTTTTAACGATTCCTGGTTCGATCACCCGACGGATCATTTCTTTTATCCTATATCTAAATTCTCGCTCAGCACGAGCGTAAGATTATACTCGAATTGGTTATGTGAAAGTAGGTTAGAATCAAATACTTTCAATAGACACTTAGTTTACCACATATCATCACTATCTACACTAGAGGTCCCGAGTTCGAGACCCGGAATAGTCCTGTCAAACTTAATATTGTTGTAAAAATGGTCTCAATTGCGGATGATTATTGGCATTTACGCGATTGTATCCAGCTTTGAAAGGAAACAGATAAGTCAGAGATCGAGTCCCGACTCACGCACTTTTTGTATGAGTAATACACACTAAACAACGTTTTTGTTGTTCCTTAGGGAAACATTTACTAAATTCATAGGTATTGCAAAACGCACTTCTTATAATCACTGATTAACTATGACTTTGGTCACTATCTATCATTGTGGCTGTCACTTAATTCAGTGATAATGAAAATCGGTATGGGATATTCCCAGGATACGAACTGCGATTTCGTTGCACTCGAGTTCAGCACTAAAAACTATGTTAACACTCACTAGTAAAACGAATTGGTAATTTAACGTGAAGAAATGGAAAACGCATGTTTCAAAAATAATACACTAACAATTCAGGGAGATGGTACTTACCCCGTAACAGGAAACCTCTCTTCATTGTCTCTGGAAAACATAAGGTCTCCCCTTCTCTTTCCTTTGCGTGCTTCGAGCAAAAAGACGATACGTATACTTCAGCAAGCTGAAAAATATGAACCACAAAGCTAAGAACTTATTTAAACTCATTGGTTATCATACTTAATAATTAGCATAGTGCAACAATTAGCATCATACTTAATTTTGAGAAATTAGATAAATGTAACTGTTAGATAAATCCAGTCATGTCTTAACTACCAAGTTCGTTAAATTTCGACTAATAAGTATTCGGGACACTGCACTCAACTTCAGGTCCCCGCGTCCAATCTATAATACTATGTGTGTGTGTGGGAGTTTTTCGTTTCAGGCCTTTCCTTTCAGAAGTCTAACAGCAGAACCTGCCCAGGTGGGAAGAAGTGAAAGGACCTGCGCATTGGAAATAACTGAGTATTCGTTTTCCTTTTTTTTACTTCTGTTAAAAGTTATAAGTTTTTAATCACTTGCATACTGATTTATTTAAAAAAATTTTGACATTATCCTTTATTAGTCTTACTAAGCTACCTACAAAAGGTCGCAAATATAATGAACAAATTACAATGTGCACAAGATAAGACTGCCTCCTCTGAGGGCCTCAATTGTCAATAATTAACGTTATACAGCTCAAAACCCTACAATATTATTTCAAGAAATCTGTAACAATTGGGATAACATATTGTCAAGAATCTAGTGAGACACTAGTTTGCAAAAAAAAAAAGAGGAAAATTAGGATACAATTTTTAAAAAATGCATGTTAACTGAGAATTTCTCAAGTGCTGGATTGCCCTATTGTGAGATACGTCTTATCTTGAACACTATGGCTACACACAGGTGTAATACTGTGTAAAAATAGTAATGACTTCCAATTATGAAATATTACACGATTCAAATTCATATCAGTCTGATTGATTGATATAATTGAAACTTCTCAATAAAGTGTAAAACTAGCCATGAATTTCAAGTATGAAACAACTATAAAAATTGATACTCGTTCGCTTGAGCTTGTGTTAAATTTTTAGTTAAGATTGATTGCTATAAATTTTGAAGATACTTTGGAACTAATTATGTTACCTGGCGTATTTGTAAAAGTATAATTAGATTTAAGTAAATCTTGTTGAATCTCAACTCTGTTTAATAGTTCTATGGTGTACGAAGTAACCTAAATTCAAATCTCACAATCTTTGTTAAAGTTTGATAAAAAAAAAAGGTTTGAAAGATAATATTAACATTTCAAGGTATAAAAGATTGTATACAATAGACTTCTTGTACTCATGCATGGAAATCTGAACGACTGACCACTTCTTATTCTCTAAATTAGGAAAACAATGCAAAAATACTTATCTGACAATGTTAAGAAGTCCCTGGTCGGAAGCCGGCGTCTGTAACAGTATACTAGATGAATTCTCTCAGTTGAGATGCAAAACCCCCTTTTTCCCCTCTCTCTCCGAACATTCGTCAGCTGAGCTGATAATTTACAAGCCACTTATCATTATACCAAGCTGTATAATTAACTCATTTCCGCCACGCTGGCCAAATTCAAACTTCCTTTTAACACTCTAGTCCTCAACCTGACTACATCTGAAAACAAAATATACGGCCAATGTATGTCAATATGGCCATTACGTCCTGACGTTTTCATAACAAACCAGGTATTGCCCCTCTTGTAAAGTACCTTGGATTTACTCACCATATGATTCATCACCCATTAATCATTACAGTAAATGTAAAGAATAGTTAATAATTCAGTTTCCTCCATCATTATCATTCCACTCACAAAGAAACAAGCCGAGTTAGGTACATCAATCAATTTAAGAAAAACTTATCTTACCGTGACGTTGTTTTGATCTTCTTCCACCGTCTCGGCTTGAACACAAGAGGCATCCTAACAATAATGTGTGGTCAGCGCACCTACACTTAATTCTAGGCTTCCGGTTTAGTTGTTCAATGATACAAAACTGATTCTTGTGATATTACTACAATCACATACAATATTTAAACAGGGTTCTATACCTAGATTCTAACGATGTGTGGTCAGCACATTCAGAATATCTGCATAAAAAAACATTCTGTATTCGACTTTCATTTTCGAATAGCCTCATTTTTTTGGGTAACCCCTGCAGGTTCCATTGATTACTATATCTTTATTAGATTTGATGTGTGGTCAGCCCCGTTAAAAAATATATATAATGAACAATTACAAAAAGGATTCGGTGGACTTCCTATATAAACAAGTACTTCGCATAAGCCAAGGTTATTATGTAACGCATTAATGATTATGTAGTCTAATAGCCTCTTTGATTGCAGATCTATATCCATTGCCTACCCAGTGTGATGTCTAGAGTAAGGCCCCCCCCTGGTATCTGGAGGTACCCAAGGATCCATATCGCAGCCTGTCGGCCCCATCCAGGGCTAATCCAGAGGGACGATATGAAAATTGATTATTATTATTATTGTTCAATCCATCACTGTTTATTAATGGACAACAGTGACCAAAAACTTAAACTTCCATCCGGATACAGAACTTTCTCTGTGCCGTAAGAATTATAAACTTCTACTGTGACAAGAAAATCTCTTTTATCTACGGACAGACTCCCATTGACTTACCTCAGTTCATTGATTACAGGTGAAAAACTCTTCTAGTATCAGTACAAACACGAAAATTGGTCAATTGATAAAACT
Organism: Thermobia domestica; assembly: GCF_964235325.1. Lineage (NCBI taxonomy): Eukaryota > Metazoa > Arthropoda > Insecta > Zygentoma > Lepismatidae > Thermobia > Thermobia domestica. The sequence goes on from NC_137455.1 coordinate 346,777,104, forward strand.
CAAAATAAAAGGAATAAAAACTCTTTTCAAATCAGCGTTGTGACAAATCATAAGAAGATTGTAAGCAATGTCAAGAGACTTTAAAACTTTCTCAATAGATGAAACAACTCAATTTCATTGTAATATCCACGATCTAACGGACCAAAAACCATGGAAAGTTATTGTCTAACTGTAAAAATTCAATTTCTATTGTTTGGTCAAGTAAAAGCACAAGTTTGGTTTTAGACATTTAAAGAAGTCTATATGTGAATATGGTAATCGAGTTTACACATTTTCATTCCACCATGTTAAAGACCGTAAGTTTTGGAACCCTCGGTATAGCTATCTTTTGGCAAACACCGAAGCGAAAAAAGACAAGGAAGTAATTTATTAAATTATCCATTGCACATTGTAGTTAACTGTTGCTCAACAACAGGTCACCGTGTCGTCATCATATAGAATTATTCTCCGCATAACTAAATCCCTTACACTATGTATTTAAGATTTAAAAAAAACAGAAAAGTTCACCACAACGGAAATCGAGGCCTGTTATCAGTCAAGGCTAGTAGAATTAAAAGAAATAACGGAACATACTTCCGGTGTGTTTTAAAAACATATCAACCGTAGCTTATGTTGTGGTTAACTTTTGCGTTTAAAATCTATCCTATAAATCAACGAGAACCACTAACATGATGAAACATGATGTAACTTGACTTCGTAAAATTTCCTTTGTAACCGCAAAGTAATCCCTCTCGATTTCGGTGTGTATAGTTAAAAAAAAACTTAAAAGACGCTAATACTCTTATTAATAATAATAAGAATAGGAATACGAAAAATACTAACCTATAACCCCCCCTAACATTCCCCCCTAATTATAAAGAAACGTTATGTAGTCCCCTGCAATAACATGTACTCTGGTATAGCAAATGTAGCTGCATCCCTGATTATTAGACTTTGTATCTGTTATTACCATAGGCCATTAGGGCATAAGCTAACACACTAACCATAGGGTCAGTATTTTAACCATTCAGTCTCCCTCTTGATAACAGAACCACTCATAAAAAAAAAGGAAATCTAAAGTAATGGTATATAAATCCTTAGGTGCGCTAAAATGCACTAATTGGTTGGTAATGTCTGTATATTGCCAGTATACGAAAAATATCAATGTGTCTAACGTACTGTATACCACACAGGATGAGAGAAACCAAATCGAGGTCGAAATAGCAATCAAGCTGAGTAGAAGTTTAGAAAAACACATGTACATACTATGATTACCCTGTATAGAACAGAGCTATACAGTAAGTTTGTAATATATTACATTTATTGCATTATCAATATAAAGAGCAATAACTAATAATGTTCATTCATTCTTGATAACAATAGGATGAGTTTAATATAAAATGCGTATAGACGCACTTATAACATTTATTAAGCATTCAGCAACTGTTTTAATCGCTAGTTGTTAATTACTCAAGTTATTTTACATATGCGGTTTAATCATTTAGTATGAATTCGCTTCTATGTTACAAATAAATATATTACCAGATATGTAATGGAGTACTCAAATACTTTCAATACATTACAGGTTATAAAATATTCACTTGATTCTGGAAAGTAGAGTATAGCCTATGATTTATGAAGTATAACTGGTATATTGAAACAACATAAGAAATGTTGTTCACAAACTGTAAGGCACAACCCCGCAATAATTTAAAAAAAAATTCAGGCAACACAATTGAGTGTCCTAGTCTAGATCATTGCATGTTTTTCCCATTTGGCTTATACTATAAACAATGAGAACTACTCTTGTAATTTTATCGTTCATCACAGTCCAACTTTAAAGCGCTTCACGCTATTTTTTTTTGTTTGAGTGTATTTAATGTTGATTTTTTTCCTTTATAGTGGAATAAAATTAGTAGCCTGAGACAAGCACATTTAACACGCATAACTCTAATTGTACTCAGTACCGTAAATACAACTGTAATTAGCAAATCATTGGACTCACGAAATCTTAATTTCCTTTATAATATTAGAAGTTGTACTCATAATCGGTTCGAAGTCATGCTTAATAATATGGTTAGGAATTGGTTTAAAAAAAATATACTATTGTGAGTTCACACGAAACCTTTTGATAATTATAAGCTAGAAGGATTCCAAGATTGTAAGGTTTAATCTTACATATTTTAATCTACTATTTTGTTAATGGAATTGAGTAACATTTAAACGTACTATAGTTAGTTATGACACATGAAATCTTACAATCACGCTCTCTTGCAGTTTAGTCGTGCATAACCTCCAAATCCCTCAAGAAAGTTTTGTTTTTAGTTTCCTAGCGCCTGACGTAAGGCCAGTTCTATATTAACCCTTTAACTCCCAGCAACTTGCCTTGGACAACCGTTTCTGTAATTGAATATAAATGTCAGAAAGATAACTTTCGACATTTTTTTGTTTATTTTTTTTTACCGAGGTCGGCGGATAACTGTTACACAGTTGTGCCTCGAAGTCCTAAGCCGGACTCAAATTATGGGGCGAGACGCCCGCGCTTTTCAAATTGTGTGTGTAGTAAGGAAAAGAGAGATAGGGAGAATGGAGTCAGTTGAGGTTCAGATTGATTTAGCGACCTGATGCCTCATTGACACCAATCCACACGCATGTATTAGTGGTATGACCCAGGCTTTGATTTACTCAGATCACAGAGCTGGGTCCTAGAGGCAATATTTAGGGAATACCACGAAAGCAATAAATACATGAAATCCATTATGTAGTTAGAGCTAGGTGTGAAATATAAACTGTAAAAATAAATGTAAAATAGGAATTTCAATCCCGGCGTGATAGAGAAAAATCATAGAAAAACTAGAAGTCCTAACCACTATTGAGCATGCGAGTGAAGAAGTCTCTCCCAAGCTCGATGAGGCTCGTGACGTCGCTTTCGAGCGACGTCAAACTGGCAGAAATGCGTGGGACGTAACGCCTTTATAAGCGAGGCCTGTTCGCCACTCCGGTTGATTCTACAGTAGACCGACGTCGAGTGTGTGTGCTCCATAGTCACGGCCGCATTGTATAACATCAGGTATGTGATTATTTTTTCTAAGTTCCCCCTTCAACTCGGGATGAGCACTTGGAGATTTGTAGTCGCACTTTGAGAATGTTTAGTGACGAATACGAAGTTCTTATAAGTTGAGACCAAATTCCCTCTTCGCAAATTAACACTTTTCCCTCTGGGCCAATGCAAGTTGCGATGTACGAAGTTCACATTTCACTATTTTCAATAAATCGCGGTTTAGCATAAAAACCTTCTAGCACCCATTGAGTGTTATAGGGGTTGTGCTCCCACTTAAGTGATGTAGTAAAACTTCCCAGTTGTAATTCCAAGTAACCGATTTTGTTAAATTCATCTGTATTCTTATTTTTATTTTTTTTAATAAAACGTCAAGTGGAATGGTCTCTTTAATTTAGTCAAGCTAACCATCCAACCTAGATTCAGCTCACAGTCTTCATATGTTACCTGGGTTTCGATTTCCAGTACCAAGCTCTACCACTGATAGTGCCCTTTCTCATCATCTTCGAACCAGTAAGCCAAAGACGTTTTTGAGACCGAGGCTAAAAGGGAGTTGGACTCCGAACCAACTTTGTAATACTGGGTGGAGAGTGAAGAAGTGATCTCAATTACGATTTCACAAAAGAAAGTGTACACAATTGCTACGCCAATCTCAGAACAAAACATCATATAACAATATATATATAAAGTAACGAATAACGTTGTACGTTTTCTGTAGGCCTAATGTGTCTCAATAACAGTTTTGTAAACAAGTGAATTGTCTGATAAAAATTACATAATAGTGCTGCCATCGGTTTCCCGTATCTGTTATCCTAGCACCTATCTCCTAGCAAAAAAACTTTCTTGTTTTGTCATATAGTGTGGGATTGTGAGTGATAGAAATTTTGCGTTTCTTTTTCCCCACCTATTGTAACAGAAGTAATGCGTTACTGTCTATGGTAACGTGGCAATACAGATTTTAATACCAAACAACTGTATGATTACACAGAGTTTTAGGACTTTTTCTCATTACTTACTGGAAATTACTCGTTCTAAATGCACTTTTATCCGTTTTCTGGGATGTATAACATTATAATGACTTTCTATCATACCTGTACGTACTATATTTGTAGCACGTTCCAAATAAAAGGTCAGTTGTACGTAGAAATTGTATGTAATCATATTTTCCCATGATAAAACAACTTGTCTCCGTTTACAATGTCTCTATAGTACAGATTTGCTTGCTCTTTGCAGTGTAGGTCTCATTATCATGACAAAATTTAATTCCTGATGTGAAGTTTACAACGAACGTTTTCACATTATTGAGTTTATTTTAACATTATAATGTAAAAAATGCATTGCATGGAAAATTTGTTCTTCTGTCTGCGATACTTTCCTTACTCATGTTAATGGGGCCGCGGTGGCTCAGTGGTAGAGCGTTCACCTCTGGTTCATGGGACCCCAGGTTCAAAGTCTCCTACCGCCAAGTGAACTTTGCGGTGGACAAACACCGTGTCCGTGGGTTTCCTCGAGGTTCTCCCGTTTCCTCCCACTTTCTTGATTGCACCATTTTATTCATTTCTCATCATCACCGTCTCTTTTAGCCTAGCCGGCATAGCCGTGGGACGTAAAACTCAAAAATGTCATTTCTTTTTCATTTAAGCATGTCAAAAAAAAACGTACTGGATAGGATAGCCTGTAATATTTTCATTCCTGAAAGACATTTATCTCTCTTGACGCCACGCTTATCTATCCGGTCTGGAATGTATTCTTAACATTACAGAACTGAAAACTTTCCTGTCGTTACGGACATTTCTTAGGTACTATAGATTTTTCGTAAAAGACAAAATGCAGCATGTTGTATTTCCACTTCGACACATGACAAATTAACATTATAATGATTTCAAATCAAAATTTACGTAATTTAAGTACGGAAGCAAGAAAAAAATCAACTTTACATGTCTCTATTGTTAAATTTTCGATGAAAATTTTTCTCAGTGCATGGATGTCACCGCGATATTGAACGTGCTTAACGGCTAAAAGTAACAAATATTGAGACAAATGTAGACACAATTGTCCAAACCAAAACGAGGTATGATTTTACCCATGATGTGTAGATTACCATATTCCAGTGTTTTATCAACAAATATTAGGGGAAAACAGGTGCGCATCCAGAAATCTCTGTTGGAAGAGATCAATTTTTTTGGGGGGGGAGGGAGGTCCTCCTACAAGACACTAGATATATATGTAATATTGTACCGGTGTAATTCTACATTCGAAACCACAGTAATTGTTGAGTACTCTCACTTATATTGTCATAAAAATGACAACTAGATTCTTTTTATTAGAAAAGAAATAGTACAGATGACGTGTAAGGTCAAATCTTTATGTTACATATCAGTAATTTCTCTCGTAAACAAGTATAGTTTTTATTAAGAAATTGTACAAATATGTTGATTTACTAAGTTTTTAGAGGAGGTCAGGACCTGGTGGCATCTCGGGGAGAATCCGCCTTAAAATCGAAAAAGCTAGGTAAAACACTGATATATTGTATGTTGTATCTTGTATACTTTAACATAACAAAGGTTAGTAATTTAATATTGTTGTTTACCTTTCAATTACTATTTCTATACAGATACCAAAATTTAAAGGTGTGGAGTCTGTAGCTTGCCATAAAAATACCAAAGGGTTCCACAACTCGGAAGTAACTAGCAGCCTACATGAAACATTGTAAATTATGAATATGATAATAGAATAGAATCTAGACAAATAAGGTTGGAATGAAACAAATTAAAGGGAATAATAATTAAACAGTACAATGTAATTCAACACCAGTTGAAAATTGTGAGGCACGCACCATATCTCTTACACACCCTACAAGAGCATGTGTAAGAGATCTAAAAGGAAATTAAGTGAATAATAGGAAAGAAAAATGGATTTGAATTTCTTTTATTAAAGTTTGCTGTGAACATAAGGTTTAGTTTAAGTAATCCTACAGTAATGAAAGAAAACTTAAAAAAAAAGTAGTAAACGAAAAGATAAGCAATGTAGAGGAGTCGCTAAAATTAATTCTCTTTAACGAGGACGATTTACGAAACATCATCTACTAATCGAAATCATGATTATTCTCCAATAAAGTAACTTCCAATAAACCTTTTGTTATTGTTAATTATTCCATATCGGACTCCCGAAGAAAACTCATCGAAACAACTTATTGACCGTGCCAATAGCGACTACTCTGTCATGACTCCGTTTTCTTTCATTCAGAAATAGGAAAGAAAGAGAAGAAAGTAGAAGGGTAAAAGAAGGAGGTAGGTAAAGAAGAAAGAAAAGAAATAGGGTATTTTAATAAGAAACAGATTACTGGATAATTCCGGAAATATAGTAAGAAGTCGAGAAAGTCGTTGAAAGATGAATCATTCTAAATGTTATTAACGATTAATTAATTTTGGAATGCTTCGGAATAGACACATGTTCCCTCATACCACCCAGACCTAGCTCCAGGCACCACGATCATGGGGTTGCCCAGACCTAGACCTGGAAATGAGAAAAGTGAAATTTAATTCTTTGTAATGTTATTCCAACCGGTGATTGATAACCATCCAGCATCTGAACTTTGTTCTCTAAGATCGACCACACATATGAATTAGCCAAGAAAGAAAAAAAATCAAACTTATAAACTCAATATAAATTTATGTATCGTATCAATAAGAGTCTCAACTTCCTGGAAGAAAGATGTCGTATTTAGGCTCATCCTGATATTTTTGCTTCACTCCTCGAGCCGATTTAAACCATTAGTAGCGGTCCTTCATGACCTAGGTTATTTACCTTAACACATATGTTAAAACATGACACATATATTGCAGATGTTAATATGACAAATGATATCACACAAATTACTTAAATTAAATCCATCATGCATTCACACGCTCACTCACTCAGGACAGTGTATATATGTTTAAAGGAAACCAACTAACTACAAAGATACAAATAGTTTATTACATTCATAGTGAAAAGGAAAAAAATTAATTACAACGAAAATCTTAAAAGCACAAGTTCTTGGTTATATATTAATAGAGTACATAGTGTTATATTTTAGTAAACTTTTATATATTCAATCACATTGACAAATGGAAGGAAAAAAAATATTTACATGTATCATATCTTAGGCATGCTAAAGCAAATTATGATTTGCGACATACGCAAAGAAGACACTTATTTCACTTAAAAAAATATGAACAAAGAGGAAAGAAAGAGAAAAAAAAACTTTTAGGTGTATCAGAACTTATATGAGTCTCTACCTCATATTGGGCAATAAAATATTAATGATTTTGAGCGTTCAAATCACAAATCACGCACTACTCGTAATGTCCAAAACATTTCGCTCCATTTAACTTAGTTTGTGTTTATTTATATATCTATATATATATCTAACTATTGGTTTACAAAAAACCATTCATCGTCTATATTTGGTTTGTAACTCTTAACAGTTTATGTCTGCAATCGCACACTACGACGCTTTACCCATCTAGGGATTTTGAGAGAATAACTTTCACTAGAGGATGTTTCTCCTCTTAGACAATCCATTTCCAAACTTATTATTTGAATAGTTTTAAGTTATTTATTTAACACTGGGACACGTCATGAGACCTTTCTTTAGGATCACTTTCGTATATATATATATATGATTCGGAGTTTAAAAACGATCTCCCGCGGGTGTACGGAGTATGAAGGTTTAAATTGAGCATAAAAAAACTGGTCAAGTCACAGGATACATATGCAGGTGAGAAGGATTCAAGGTGCACTTTCCACAATGGCTTTAGGTTGGTAGTTCAGGGATAATATTCATCATGATGTGGGTTACGTTTAGACCTGCCGTTACTTTCCAATACATGCCATTACATAATTACATAAGGTATCATTTACATTCATTCAAAAGAAAAGGAAAATTACTTGAGTGCACGGCGGTATTCTTAACAAAATCTACATTCTTACATTCGTCGGAGAACTTACTGGTAAACTATAGCAACCAACACACGTTTAGGGGGACAGACACGAGCGCTCTTACATATATTCATATAATACTTTTAATATCATACTTTTACTTTAAAATCATACTCACATACTAAGTACATATACATTTCGACGTATTCATTTCTCTATATATATATATTTATAATAAATGCGCACACATTTAAATTAATCACCCCAACAATAATTTCTAAAAAGGTTGCAACATTGTCCAAAACAAATGACTTCCGATATTACATATGAAAAAGAAAATCGCTTTTCTACCTGATACCGCGCATCTATAAATTTTTCACTTTTATATAATCAATTCGTGCTTAAATCTTGAAGAAAAAAAACTTTGTGAGGCAGGCACGTAACACAGAGCATTTCTGAAGATATAACTAGATAAACCAAAATACAATTTCTGGGCCCAGGTTAACTACAAAGTAATCGAAAACCAAAACAGAAAGGAAAGTGACCAACGGATTACAAAAAAAACTTAAGAGGAACGACGGTGAAAGAACGTAATCGAAGTGTCGTCAAATACTAAGTCTTTGTTCATTTCAGCGATAGGTCAAAATGTGATGGAGGACCCAATCATTATCTACTCCATTCATGAATCGTGTCTTACAACGTCTCAGCTGGTAATTTCAGATCAGAGTTGTACGTTAAATAAATCGTAAGCAACAAGTTCAAAATCGGGGGGGGGGGGGGGAAGGTTGAAAAATTAAAAAAAAAAACTTGAAGAAATGAAGACAGAGAGAGAGATAGAGAAGAAGGAAGACGAAGAATAGGGGCGCCAAAGACTTAAGTGAGAAATAACTAACGCTACAAAGATAGAAGTCGAATTTCACTCTCAACAAATCCATAGCCAAAATATTCTTAACATGCCAAAAGGGTGGTCTACTCAAATACGTAGACTCAAGGGGGCGCCCTGCTGCCAAGGATGCAAGTTCTGTGTCCATCAGATCCCAATCCCACAAGAGTTTGGTTGTAAGATTGAAATCCGAGCCCCGTATCCGGCCCAAACCAGCAGGATAAAAGGAGGGGGGAAGGGACCAGGTAACTGCGTCCCCAATTTTGAAATCCCTAAGAAAAAAAAATTAGACCCCTTAGAAAAACTAAGAAGGTTCGAGGACAGAAATGAAACTAGAATAGAAGTATTGTCTAAGATATCCCTAACTAATGATTTGCCGAAATAAAAAAAATTAAATAAACTGGATTTTGGATCGGTGATTTCTATTGCCAAACTTCACCGATAGCTCCCCTTCGCAGAATGCGCTAAATTCTGAGGCATCGATTAATTTCCATCACTATCTAGTTTGGAAACTAAGGAAAGAAAACGAAAATATTCAAGGGGAATGGGGTCGATGCCCGGGTACGGTATAATAAATTTCAATAATTAATTGTTTTGATTCTGTAAACCTATCAGAACCGTCGCCTCCATGAACATTGTAAGCTAGCCTGAGTAGGTAACGTGAAGAAAAAAAAATCTCACGGAGTGGTACATTCTATTTTTAAAACCGACCAGAAGATATGATTCACTACAGCCCTGTTGTATAACTACTATTGTCTTTTCATAATTTATTATTCAATATGTCTAGTCAACGATTATATGATGCTACCCATTCTATCAGATGGAATTACTATGGTTGATTACTATTATGACACATAAAACTACAAAGTATTACCATAGTCCGACTATATATCGCCCTCCTGTCCGCGTGATATCATGGTGCAGGGGTCAGAACCCGAGATGTTTGTAGCTACACGTATCTATTCAATATCTATATATCAACACGCGGCGAAGTATTCACTGGGCTACTATATATTTAACTATATGGGTGTCCTATATTCTATATTCATTTACTACAATATTCATATACTTTATATTCATATTCACATTAATATTCATATTATATTCATATCATCATTCTTTTCATTCACTACGACGCTATATTTTACAAACACCCTGTTTCCTCTATCTACGCCCAGCCTATATACACATTTCATCATAACACTTTAAAATCTATAATCACTACAAACATTTCCCATTCCGATCACCGCACGGCAACCTCACTCGAACTCAAGACTCTTTCACCACACACACAATACTATGTAATACTCGGTAGCTTTATTAAGAAGAAAGAAAAAAATCCTACGTATGTTCACTGAAAATAGAATTATCTGCGATAATGTTTAATGTTTATGAAATTCTGCAGCAACAATGAAATTCTGCAGCCACGAAGAAAAAATGAACATTTAATATAATTTCAAAGCGAAGAACTAGCATCATATCGCCCGACTTCTGTTAAAAAATTTACGTATTGTTTATTTACTTAAATATTTCGATTTCTAGACTAGGCAGAATGTTGAAATTTTCAGGATATATTAATTTTGGGTCACTTGACCTAACAGTACATTCATATGGGCTGTGAATTATACCTTCTAGGTTTTATTTCGGAAAGGTCAATTTCATGAAAACTAAATCACTAAGCACCTCAACAGAAGAATGGCGGTTAGTACTGACTTTTGACACTAGGGCTAGCGACGATATAATCAACCCTTGAACAACTGAATGTGACCTTGTACACGGAATTATTATACTATATTACGTTCACTTTTAAATATTGTGTATGAGTTCACTTAATGACGGAATAATAAAAATTTATCGCATAGTAAATACTACACTGTCCATATTTAATTATCTCACACACTCTTTCATCACTTAACTATCACAATTACTACTACTAGAACATGTTTCTACATTACGAACACATACATGCCACATTCATACTACACACTACATTAATACATGTTATACTAATAAATATACACAGAAAACATTCATATTTTACCATGTTAAATCGGCTCGAAAGGAAAAGGAAAGAAATGTACAGGGTCAACTGGCCCTTATATTTACTAAATCACATTCTTTACTCAACCTGTTTAATCAATGCCCTGAGGGGACATATCGAAGTATTAACTAACAATAGGACCCCTGCCCTGAAGGGGCAGGAACCCGGAACAAACTAAATGTTCAACTCATCCCGCTGGAAGCCGTACTCCCAATTTGGGAGTCAGATAGGAGCCCTTACTGTAAATTTACACGTGCATTATAGTTACTATCCTAACTACAACAAAATTGAATACCGCCATGTATGTAATTAAAAAAAATTTCACTCGCTACCTACATAAACAGATCTATAGATGGACAGGCCTTGTAACCCTCAATTAGCAGGAAAATTGGGAGGTAAAAATATCAAGGGAAACACTGATCTTCAGAGCCGGTTTTAAGAAAAGAAAAACGGAAATCACACTACTTTGGAATCCTGTCCATAACGATCGGTGGATGAAAACATGGCGTCACTTTATTGCACTTACTATTTTAGCTTTTTAGTCCAGTTTTACTATGAAATTTAATAATTCATGGCTCCTCAAGACTTCCAGTGATTTTTAGACGTTAATAAAGTCCCAATATTACCTTTTTTGCAGCTTTTCTAGCTCCTTTTCGACTTTTTAAGCTCGACGATCAGAATCTAGTGTCTTCAGTAACACTTCCCGGCATGGAATGGAATAATCGCGTTCTAATATCATCGCGTGGGTTTATCAGCCAATCAAAACTAAGCATTTTGGCGGTGGGGCTTTGAAACGAATAAAATTTGGTAAAATCTGGATTAAACTAGATTTTAGAAGGACCTAGGTATCTAAAAGAGAGGTGAAGGGTGGTCCTGAAAACTCTGTCGAATTTTAGATTGGTTATTTGATCTGAGAAGTTCCGTCCAATAGTGGACCTATGTTTTCAGATAGCACTGACACCGTAAGAATTGTAATAATCCATTTACATATCCATATACAAGACTTATAACTAATTTAAAATATAAATAAAGATATTGATTCCCAAAACTATAATTCCTAATAAATTTTTTTACAGTTTTCCATGTTAATTTGAAATAGAATAACAAATAAAATTACGAATTATATGAACAGCCAGAAATTTTTTGTTAAACGTCAAGTACAGTCGGTGCAAAAAATTTCGGGCACCCTCCTATTAAGAACATAATATCATTAGACTGTAATGGCATATTACAGTTCCCCGGCGTCGTTAAAAAAATTTTGTTTGAATAACAAAATTTTGTTGAATAGAATTAACATGTATTAATACTAATAAACTAACTACTCACTCATACTTTCATACACTCAAGTGAGACAGTGCAACATTCACTTTGGGTATTGAGATAGAAGTTCCCGTTTTTTGTCCTCAGTACAGTTGAAAAGCTTAAGATTTTGGAAATTGTGAGTTCCGATACTTTCACCTTTTAGATTGTGTAATACAGCGCAATTTTTCAATAATTTAACTGCTAAAATGTTCACAAAGGAAAAGAACGGACAGGAGTTCCAGCTGAGATATTGAAAGAGACAACTCATAGGGTTTCACTCGCAAATTGGCATATCCAATGACATTAAGATCTAGTTCCTCGACTATCACTCCCTTCATTTGTTAGAATTCCATTTCCGCCATTAGTTTGTATTTGCGAAGGGGCAGAATTCTGAGATCTACTTGCACAATTATTGCTAACATTGCCGTTTTGACCATTACCGTTTTCTCTTCTCCGGTACGCCCCGTTAAAGTTCCTCCTATTATCGTCCCTATTCGGGTTCGATTCCCCCATTGTGCGGTCATAGGGGCGATAACCCCGGCGATTGTTAAACATCGGTCGGTTACGGAACAGACGTCGACCATTATATTGATTGCTTTCCGAGCCACACCCACTCGGATAACGAGATCTAGCTTGGGTGTAACTCAGAAAGTCCGTTTGGCAACTAGCTGTTGCCTTGCTTTTCACGGATTTCACAACTTTTGCTTGTCGGGCGAAATACCTCTTTGGTGGGCCTCCAGTTTCTTTCCCACACAGGGCAGCTAGGCGTGACGTAACTTCTCGCACCGTTTGGCACAAGTGGGAAGCAATAGCCCGCGACTCATCTGGTGGAAGAGCGTTCACTATGATGTCTACTAGTTCGGCTTGCGATGGATTTTCTGCGATCTGGTAGTACAGTTCGATGATCTTCCAAGCATAGTCCAAAAGGGACCCATACTTTGCTCGATCATATCTTAAAGATTGGAGGTTGCGTTTCTGAAGCCTCTCTATATGTTCATTGCAGTATTCTTCCTTAAAAAGGATCAGGAAATCATCAAACGTATGAATTCTATATTTAATAGAAGCAAACCTCGCGCCTGATGCTGCAATTAAAAGTTTTTCAACTATTTGTAAACGTTCTCTATCGGTCAGCCGATACATTTCTAAATACTGCTGCAATCTACGCAGAAAAACACGAAGCTGTCCATTGGTAATATTCCCGTCAAAAGTGGGAAAACGTTCGATGTCCCTCAGCGAAACCTTGGAACCCATACTAACATAAGCAGGGGAATAGTTACTGGGAATTAACATAGTATCCTGCACAATCGGAGTCGTCACCGGATTTACCACCGACGACGTCGTAGCGGTGTTATAATTACCCATGTAAGTGAAAGGGATTCTGTTGGTCGTATTGAATATGTTGGGCTCCATCCCCGGACCAATCGCATCCGTGAACAACGACTCAGAATGGTACCCATCTCCTCTTCCCGGCAACACGCTATGTGATTGTATACCTCCATGTAAGGAGGGAGCACTCACGCTAGTGACCGTAGTCGTCACAACACTCGACTGATTCGGCACACTATTGGAATTGAACCACGACTTTGGTTCTGACCGATGCATGGGGTAGTGCGTCGCAATATCCCGTGCATCAACTGACGTTAAATTTTCTTTTCCTGCGCCACGGGTAGTTGTTATAGCGGGTAATATTTCTGAGGAATCGCTACCGGGGAAAGGATAGGTTATCTCTGATTTTTCGCGACTAGATTTCGTCATTTCTTTTTGAATATTTACTATCTCGTTTTGAATTTTCGAAATTTTCTGGTCAGTTACTTCCAGTTTGGTTTCCAATGATAAGTCTGACAAGGTTGACTTTAAACTATCAATTTCGGCCTGCTGTGTTTCTAATTTATTGTCGATTTTATGCAATTTGGTATCTATTTGTTCAATTTCAGAATTTACATGATCTAATTTACCCTCAGTCTCCTGCTGAAGTTGCTTTAGAGATTGCTGAGCCTCGCATCTGACCAAATCAATTTCAGTAGATGTTTGCTCCCTCAATGTGGTTATTGAGGAAGCAAAGTCCAAACATATGTTGTCGATTTTCTGGGTTAGCACCTCGAATCGAGATTCGGTTTCTCGTTTCGAGGTGTCAAATTTCTCATTTATTTCGCGTCTTATCTCCCGGCTATTTTCATTCATTTCACGTCTCATCTCCAAACTGTTTTCATTCATTTCACGTCTCATCTCCAGGCTGTTTTCATTCATTTTTTGTAGCATTTGTTGCAATGAAAGGAGAAGGGCGTCATTATTAGATGACACACTCTTCCTTTGCTTTTCTTTGGGTTTATTACCAATTGGATCCCCATCTTTTTCATCATCATCGAGGTCAGATATCTCCACTGGAGATATTTGGCCTCGGTACTTCGGGGTACTATACCCTCGCTCACCGTCCGAATCGGGATGTTCATTTTCTCTCTCAGAGGAAAAACTCATGGGTTCGCGCGACTGGTGGAGCTTCCCTCACATTCCTTGCAGTATTTAACTATCTCACAAGCCCGGACCTTTTCTGCATTTTCAGCAGTATCCTCTAAATTAATACAACTGAAATGAATCCATTTCAGCCCACATTCGTGACACCTCACTAGCCTACGAGAGACGCGGCCTCTTTTCTCACTACTTTCTAAAGTACATTGTGTACATGAGACTTCCGCGTTCTCGTGTGATACTACTTCCCTATTGGTTGCCATAGTTTCCATATAAAAAGACACAATATAAACACATGCAATTATATACTTATAGACTAACAATACTTATTATTCAGGTACTATTCATAAATTAAGGACTCCTATCTAATTCCCTCCTTGGGTCAACTTCCAGCATTTTCAAATTTTAGAAGTCACTTTAGCAAATTCCTTCATTTCCCCCTTTCTTCAGAGAGAGACAAAGTTAGCAGAACAGCCAATGACTATAATTATTTAATCTCACTGTAACTTTTTAATTATGCACCTTTTGTGGCCAAGTCAATATGTGCTCGATCCTAAACAGTGTTTAATAAATAATTTCAGATTCGTTACCAGGGAAAACAATTGTTTCCATGGTAACTATCCTGTCACGGTCGCCAATATTGAAAGAAAACTTTAAAAAAAAGTAGTAAACGAAAAGATAAGCAATGTAGAGGAGTCGCTAAAATTAATTCTCTTTAACGAGGACGATTTACGAAACATCATCTACTAATCGAAATCATGATTATTCTCCAATAAAGTAACTTCCAATAAACCTTTTGTTATTGTTAATTATTCCATATCGGACTCCCGAAGAAAACTCATCGAAACAACTTATTGACCGTGCCAATAGCGACTACTCTGTCATGACTCCGTTTTCTTTCATTCAGAAATAGGAAAGAAAGAGAAGAAAGTAGAAGGGTAAAAGAAGGAGGTAGGTAAAGAAGAAAGAAAAGAAATAGGGTATTTTAATAAGAAACAGATTACTGGATAATTCCGGAAATATAGTAAGAAGTCGAGAAAGTCGTTGAAAGATGAATTATTCTAAATGTTATTAACGATTAATTAATTTTGGAATGCTTCGGAATAGACACATGTTCCCTCATACCACCCAGACCTAGCTCCAGGCACCACGATCATGGGGTTGCCCAGACCTAGACCTGGAAATGAGAAAAGTGAAATTTAATTCTTTGTAATGTTATTCCAACCGGTGATTGATAACCATCCAGCATCTGAACTTTGTTCTCTAAGATCGACCACACATATGAATTAGCCAAGAAAGAAAAAAAATCAAACTTATAAACTCAATATAAATTTATGTATCGTATCAATAAGAGTCTCAACTTCCTGGAAGAAAGATGTCGTATTTAGGCTCATCCTGATATTTTTGCTTCACTCCTCGAGCCGATTTAAACCATTAGTAGCGGTCCTTCATGACCTAGGTTATTTACCTTAACACATATGTTAAAACATGACACATATATTGCAGATGTTAATATGACAAATGATATCACACAAATTACTTAAATTAAATCCATCATGCATTCACACGCTCACTCACTCAGGACAGTGTATATATGTTTAAAGGAAACCAACTAACTACAAAGATACAAATAGTTTATTACATTCATAGTGAAAAGGAAAAAAATTAATTACAACGAAAATCTTAAAAGCACAAGTTCTTGGTTATATATTAATAGAGTACATAGTGTTATATTTTAGTAAATTTTTATATATTCAATCACATTGACAAATGGAAGGAAAAAAATTATTTACATGTATCATATCTTAGGCATGCTAAAGCAAATTATGATTTGCGACATACGCAAAGAAGACATTTATTTCACTTAAAAAAAATATGAAGAAAGAGGAAAGAAAGAGAAAATAAACTTTTAGGTGTATCAGAACTTATATGAGTCTCTACCTCATATTGGGCAATAAAATATTAATGATTTTGAGCGTTCAAATCACAAATCACGCACTACTCGTAGTGTCCAAAACATTTCGCTCCATTTAACTTAGTTTGTGTTTATTTATATATCTATATATATATCTAACTATTGGTTTACAAAAAACCATTCATCGTCTATATTTGGTTTGTAACTCTTAACAGTTTATGTCTGCAATCGCACACTACGACGCTTTACCCATCTAGGGATTTTGAGAGAATAACTTTCACTAGAGGATGTTTCTCCTCTTAGACAATCCATTTCCAAACTTATTATTTGAATAGTTTTAAGTTATTTATTTAACACTGGGACACGTCATGAGACCTTTCTTTAGGATCACTTTCGTATATATGTATATATGATTCGGATTTTAAAAACGATCTCCCGCGGGTGTACGGAGTATGAAGGTTTAAATTGAGGATAAGAAAACTGGTCAAGTCACAGGATACATATGCAGGTGAGAAGGATTCAAGGTGCACTTTCCACAATGGTTTTAGGTTGGTAGTTCAGGGATAATATTCATCATGATGTGGGTTACGTTTAGACCTGCCGTTACTTTCCAATACATGCCATTACATAATTACATAAGGTATCATTTACATTCATTCAAAAGAAAAGGAAAATTACTTGAGTGCAAGGCGGTATTCTTAACAAAATCTACATTCTTACATTCGTCGGAGAACTTACTGGTAAACTATAGCAACCAACACACGCTTAGGGGGACAGACACGAGCGCTCTTACATATATTCATATAATACTTTTAATATCATACTTTTACTATAAAATCATATTCGTATACTGAGTACATATACATTTCGACGTATTCATTTCTCCCTATATATATATATATATATTTATATTCAATAAATGCGCACACATTTAAATTAATCACCCCAATAATAAAATTTTGACAAGGTTGCAAACATTGTCCAAAAACAAATGACTTCCGACATTACATATGAAAAAGAAAATCGCTTTTCTACCTGATACCGCGCATCTATAAATTTTTCACTTTTATATAATCAATTCGTGCTTAAATCTTGAAGAAAAAAAACTTTGTGAGGCAGGCACGTAACACAGAGCATTTCTAAAGATTAACTAGATAAACCAAAATACAATTTCTGGGCCCAGGTTAACTACAAAGTAATCGAAAACCAAAACAGAAAGGAAAGTGACCAACGGATCACAAAAAAAAACTTAAGAGGAACGACGGTGAAAGAACGTAATCGAAGTGTCGTCAAATACTAAGTCTTTGTTCATTTCAGCGATAGGTCAAAATGTGATGGAGGACCCAATCATTATCTACTCCATTCATGAATCGTGTCTTACAACGTCTCAGCTGGTAATTTCAGATCAGAGTTGTACGTTAAATAAATCGTAAGCAACAAGTTCAAAATCGGGGTGGGGGGGAAGGTTGAAAAATTTTAAAAAAAACTTGAAGAAATGAAGACAGAGAGAGAGATAGAGAAGAAGGAAGACGAAGAATAGGGGCGCCAAAGACTTAAGTGAGAAATAACTAACGCTACAAAGATAGAAGTCGAATTTCACTCTCAACAAATCCATAGCCAAAATATTCTTAACATGCCAAAAGGGTGGTCTACTCAAATACGTAGACTCAAGGGGGCGCCCTGCTGCCAAGGATGCAAGTTCTGTGTCCATCAGATCCCAATCCCACAAGAGTTTGGTTGTAAGATTGAAATCCGAGCCCCGTATCCGGCCCAAACCAGCAGGATAAAAGGAGGGGGGAAGGGACCAGGTAACTGCGTCCCCAATTTTGAAATCTCTAAGAAAGAAAAATATTCGACCCCTTAGAAAAACTAAGAAGGTTCGAGGACAGAAATGAAACTAGAATAGAAGTATTATCTAAGATATCCCTAACTAATGATTTGCCGAAATAAAAAAAATTAAATAAACTGGATTTTGGATCGGTGATTTCTATTGCCAAACTTCACCGATAGCTCCCCTTCGCAGAATGCGCTAAATTCTGAGGCATCGATTAATTTCCATCACTATCTAGTTTGGAAACTAAGAAAAGAAAACGAAAATATTCAAGGGGAATGGGGTCGATGCCCGGGTACGGTATAATAAATTTCAATAATTAATTGTTTTGATTCTGTAACCCTATCAGAACCGTCGCCTCCATGAACATTGTAAGCTAGTTTGAGTAGGTAACGTGAAGAAAAAAAAATCTCACGGAGTGGTACATTCTATTTTTAAAACCGACCAGAAGATATGATTCACTACAGCCCTGTTGTATAACTACTATTGTCTTTTCATAATTTATTATTCAATATGTCTAGTCAACGATTATATGATGCTACCCATTCTATCAGATGGGATTACTATGGTTGATTACTATTATGACACATAAAACTACAAAGTATTACCATAGTCCGACTATATATCGCCCTCCTGTCCGCGTGATATCATGGTGCAGGGGTCAGAACCCGAGATGTTTGTAGCTACACGTATCTATTCAATATCTATATATCAACACGCGGCGAAGTATTCACTGGGCTACTATATATTTAACTATATGGGTGTCCTATATTCTATATTCATTTACTACAATATTCATATACTTTATATTCATATTCACATTAATATTCATATTATATTCATGTCATCATTCTTTTCATTCACTACGACGCTATATTTTACAAACACCCTGTTTCCTCTATCTACGCCCAGCCTATATACACATTTCATCATAACACTTTAAAATCTATAATCACTACAAACATTTCCCATTCCGATCACCGCACGACAACCTCAATCGAACTCAAGACTCTTTCACCACACACACAATACTATGTAATACTCGGTAGCTTTATTAAGAAGAAAGAAAAAAATCCTACGTATGTTCACTGAAAATAGAATTATCTGCGATAATGTTTAATGTTTATGAAATTCTGCAGCAACAATGAAATTCTGCAGCCACGAAGAAAAAATGAACATTTAATATAATTTCAAAGCGAAGAACTAGCATCATATCGCCCGACTTCTGTTAAAAAATTTACGTATTGTTTATTTACTTAAATATTTCGATTTCTAGACTAGGCAGAATGTTGAAATTTTCAGGATATATTAATTTTGGGTCACTTGACCTAACAGTACATTCATATGGGCTGTGAATTATACCTTCTAGGTTTTATTTCGGAAAGAAAGGTCAATTTCATGAAAACTAAATCACTAAGCACCTCGACAGAAGAATGGCGGTTAGTACTGACTTTTGACACTAGGGCTAGCGACGATATAATCAACCCTTGAACAACTGAATGTGACCTTGTACACGGAATTATTATACTATATTACGTTCACTTTTAAATATTGTGTATGAGTTCACTTAATGACGGAATAATAAAAATTTATCGCATAGTAAATACTACACTGTCCATATTTAATTATCTCACACACTCTTTCATCACTTAACTATCACAATTACTACTACTAGAACATGTTTCTACATTACGAACACATACATGCCACATTCATACTACACACTACATTAATACATGTTATACTAATAAATATACACAGAAAACATTCATATTTTACCATGTTAAATCGGCTCGAAAGGAAAAGGAAAGAAATGAACAGGGCCAACTGGCCCTTATATTTACTAAATCACATTCTTTACTCAACCTGTTTACTCAATGCCCTGAGGGGACATATCGAAGTATTAACTAACAATAGGACCCCTGCCCTGAAGGGGCAGGAACCCGGAACAAACTAAATGTTCAACTCATCCCGCTGGAAGCCGTACTCCCAATTTGGGAGTCAGATAGGAGCCCTTACTGTAAATTTACACGTGCATTATAGTTACTATCCTAACTACAACAAAATTGAATACCGCCATGTATGTAATTAAGAAAAATTTCACTCGCTACCTACATAAACAGATCTATAGATGGACAGGCCTTGTAACCCTCAATTAGCAGGAAAATTGGGAGGTAAAAATATCAAGGGAAACACTGATCTTCAGAGCCGGTTTTAAGAAAAGAAAAACGGAAATCACACTACTTTGGAATCCTGTCCATAACGATCGGTGGATGAAAACATGGCGTCACTTTATTGCACTTACTATTTTAGCTTTTTAGTCCAGTTTTACTATGAAATTTAATAATTCATGGCTCCTCAAGACTTCCAGTGATTTTTAGACGTTAATAAAGTCCCAATATTACCTTTTTTTGCAGCTTTTCTAGCTCCTTTTCGACTTTTTAAGCTCGACGATCAGAATCTAGTGTCTTCAGTAACACTTCCCGGCATGGAATGGAATAATCGCGTTCTAATATCATCGCGTGGGTTTATCAGCCAATCAAAACTAAGCATTTTGGCGGTGGGGCTTTGAAACGAATAAAATTTGGTAAAATCTGGATTAAACTAGATTTTAGAAGGACCTAGGTATCTAAAAGAGAGGTGAAGGGTGGTCCTGAAAACTCTGTCGAATTATAGATTGGTTATTTGATCTGAGAAGTTCCGTCCAATACTGGACCTATGTTTTCAGATAGCACTGACACCGTAAGAATTGTAATAATCCATTTACATATCCATATACAAGACTTATAACTAATTTAAAATATAAATAAAGATATTGAT
This sequence comes from Thermobia domestica, assembly GCF_964235325.1. NCBI lineage: Eukaryota > Metazoa > Arthropoda > Insecta > Zygentoma > Lepismatidae > Thermobia > Thermobia domestica. The sequence goes on from NC_137455.1 coordinate 346,798,322, forward strand.
TCCCAAAACTACAATTCCTAATAAATTTTTTTACAGTTTTCCATGTTAATTTGAAATAGAATAACAAATAAAATTACGAATTATATGAACAGCCAGAAATTTTTTGTTAAACGTCAAGTACAGTCGGTGCAAAAAATTTCGGGCACCCTCCTATTAAGAACATAATATCATTAGACTGTAATGGCATATTACAGTAAGTAGGATCTATCTTCCCTTCTTTAACCAACAACTCCCCCAACGATTCCACCTCCAAGAGAACCAAATCCTCCATAACCATGGGGGAATCCATATCCTGAAGCTGATCCATATCCATGGAAACCATAGATTCCTGGGTAATGGCCATGAGTGATACCGTAACCGTAGCTACTTACACCACCTGTAAAAAGGAACAAATTCTTGATAGGAATGTATAATTTTTAAACAAAAAAGTGTTCTGATTAGATCTTAGTAGTCATTACGAGACATATTATATCAGTTATGCTGATTTGTGAAATTAGATTATTAAGTTTGAGAAAGATGATTATACTCACCATACCCAATACCCTGAACGGCCAAGATGACTGTAGCCAAAATAAGGAAAGTAATCTGCAAAGAGAAATAAATAAATATTACTATATACAATGTTGTTTTTTTTTTCATATTCTTGTATTCACAAAGAACAAAAGCTCTTTAACACTTCCGATGCGACGAATATTTAAATATGCTTTGATCCCTGAATGGCAGCCTTCTTTTTAAAAGATCATACATCGCTAGAACCTTCCTATTCGAATTGTGCCCTCGGAAAATATGTAAAACATACTTCGGCTCCACACCCGCTGCCCTCTCACGGAAGAAAACTTCCCTTTATTTTCGGGGAAGAAGTGAATGACCTCGGCTGCGTTGCCAATTTGTCATTCAGTCCTGTAATCTTCGTGAGCGATGATCGAAAGCTACTTAGAATGGTTAACAAGACAGTGTACACCAAAGCCCGTGAAGTAATTCAACGTGGCAATCCTATCCGCATCCAACTATTGAAGGAAGGAGAGTCTGCCACATCAACTTGTCCAACCTGTTTCGAGGGAATTATGGGAAAACATAAATCGACAGCAGCGCCATCTGGAGAAAACTTGAAATAGAAAGACTCTTTTATAGTGTATTTTCTTAAAATTACACCAGTTTAGAAACTGTTACATGCTTTTCGTTTCTAACAAAATATGTTGTATACCTCATACTTTCTTTTTTGTGCTTTTCAGTATAAAATTAAATGAATATATACATAAAAGTAGCAAATCTTTAATCAACTACATCGAGCACGAAAATATGTCGGTAAATATAGATAAGTGAACACATGAAAATGCCGCGTTATGTGTCGTTATACACCTGGGGACCCAAAAGTAAAAATTTCACGTCTTGAAGACTGTTTGTAACTTTTGAAACAAAACCATGAGTTGTGCACTAGTTTTGCCAAAACAAAACAAAGAAAAACAGGACTAAGAAAGGCGGTGATATAAGTCCTGTATTTTAAGAAACGAAGTGGGCATGGTTTCCTAGTGGCTCAGTTGTAGAGGGCTTATCTCTGGTGGGTGAGGTTCCTGGTTCGATTTCCAACCAAGTAAGTATGCGGTGGACAACATCGTGTTCATGGATTTTTGGGTATTCCTGTTTCCTCACACATTATCATTTTACTAATTCTTCCATCAACATCCAGTTGCCTTAATTAACCTTCTGCCTCAGCCTAAAGGTCATAAACGTGGGACAAACTGAAAGAAATCATTTTATTGCATTTCTAAAAATACGATTAGTTTTTCTTTAGAAATTTTACAAGGGGGCTGGACTTAAGTTAAAATTTCAGTTCGCCTTTTACGTGTGGCGGTCAGCAGAGTCGGACCTACATATATATTTGAAACTTTATAGTAAATTTATAATATACACATTATAGTCTAGCTTTTGGATCCTCCGGGTTTTTTCTTTTAGATCCGTCTCTGGGAGTCAGATCGAAAGCATTATTAATGACGTATTTTAGTGCTGAAAAGCCAGGTTTTGCTCCCAATGGTTCCAATGGTTGATATGGTTCCAATCCTACGTGAAACTCTAGGTCCACATAAAATGTGGCAGTGTAGAGGAACTTTAAACTGCACAGTAATCATTCAAAGCTCGATAAATGTTACATGTTAAATAAAATTTTCAGCTTCTAATGGCAGCGGTAAAGTTGGCTATATTGTTATACCTCACGAGCGGAGGTTCAAGGGCTAAATTATGATGTATTTTAACTATACTGAGTTCTTATTGACATCTAAGTTCTTTGATTAGTGTTCTCTTCTTCTTTCCTTCCATTCTGACGAGAACAACTTTCTCTTGTGCAACACATGCGGGTTCAATGCTTATTAAAGAACTAATGCTTGTCGTACTTAGACATAGAGATTTAGTTGGGAAAAAGATATTGATCGGAAATACTATAATGCAGATGACTTACTGAACTACAGAATTTACGACAAATATTTTCCGGAACGATTTTCGATGTGTTTCGGTCTAATTTAATCACTGGTTACACAGTCGCACTGTTGACCAATCAATCTATTTTTAACTTCTTCAGAGTAAAGGGTAAATACGAAATAATCATTTGTAGGTTAAATGTTAGGTATAAACTCATAACCCCAAGTCTGCTTTTAAGAGTCTTCATCCCGGAGAAATGAAAATACCGCTAATTTTACAGTAATTATGTGATATCTTCAAATAGATAAAAGATAATCGAAATGTGGAACAAGAGCGCCCTAGACAATATTATTTTACATGAGAAACCGTTATCACGACTCACTTTTCAGCTTTCGATTTCGAGCCATTTTGAAAATCGGCATTTATTTTCGCTTTTCTAAACAGCTGAAAACGGAAAGCCGCTAGGTGACTTGTGATAGCGGTATAACGCAAAATAATATTGTCTAGGGCGCTCTGGTTCCATATTTGAATTATCTTTTATTTATTTGAAGATATCAAGTAATTACTGTAAAATTAGTATTTTAATTAGCGGTATTTTAATTTCGCCGGGATGAACACTCTTAAGATTCTAACCTATCATCTCACTTTTATAGAATAATGACACAGCTGAAGGACAAAAAGGACTACCAAGCTTCAACCAAAAGTGCCATAGGGCCACTTGTCTTGTGCATCTAACTTAAATATTAGTAAAGATGGAAGATTGAATAGACCTTGATTTTATAACGATCTAATTTGCTTCTGACCATTCGTATTGATTAATAATAATAATAATAATAATAATAATAATAATAATAATAATGATAATAAGTACTTTTTTATCTGGTAGATGATATTGCCTTGAAATATTAATATACCTATCTTACTTCAGATTAAACTTACCTGACTGACGAAAGCCATTTTGTTTGCTGTTAGTGTTCAGAAGGAATAATTGATATGGTTTACGTTAAGACCTTCTTTTATACCTGACTGAGAAAGAAAGAAAGTTGATCATTTAGGGAAACTACGGAAAGGACTTCCTTGTACCCGAGCTTTTTTTCTAATTAATTTAATCAATTGAAAGTTTCTAAGTAGCAATTAATCAATGATTCTTTAGTACCATTATCTGTTCTTAGTTGATCGCATTAGGTATAAACATTTCATATTACAGTACGTGTAATATGTTCTCAGCAGGACCTGTACTACAGATCCACAATCGGACCAAAAAACTTCTCAAATCAATGCATAGGAAGCACGAACGGGTATGGAATACTATGCTATCCCACACCATAACATCCGATACCGGACTGACGACGTTTCGAATGTAAACAAATTCAGGCGTCACATATCGTGGTGCCACGTTAGCGCAATAAATGGATGATAACGTCATGATGCTCCACACAGAAACGAGATTTGTCATAAAAGAGGATCCCCAGCCATTCATCTCTTTATGTGTAACATTTATATATTACTGTGGTCCCTCATACCTATGCTGTGCAGTCAGTGGATCCCGCACCGATGGATGCCGTGCAACATGCAAGGTTCAGCCACACGACGTAGAACGGTTCGTGAGGACACTGGACCCTGTGCAACAGCCTGCATTTGTTGCACCAGTATGCGGTATGTAGTTTTCCGATCCCCCAGACCAATACGCACAACCCCGTTCGTCCCAACAGCCCGTGGTATGATGTAGTCGTTAGGATCTGGCAAATCGCTGAGTAGTGCTTTAATGAATCAATCGAGTCAACATACGCTGCACTGCAGTCGCATTTCATTCAATACTGTCACCAATGTCGCGGATGGATAAATCACACTTGATATAGTCTCCTATAAGTTAGCGCTCAAAGACTGAAACCTGCTGTAAGCACTGCAACATTTCATATCTTTTTGCCGCATATACACACTTACATCACTTCAACCTTTTCTACCTACTGAACTGTAATTCTCTGGCTACCTTTCGCTCGTTGTCACTAAAAAGAATACCTAGTGCCTTTGCTGCTGTATAAAAGTGTCTTGCTAATCAGTTATATATCCTTTCATGCTCTGCCTATTCTGCAAACTTGAACCTGGAACGATGGCTTCTTCTTGATGTTGCATTTTTAATGGCGAGCATTGTGTAAAAGAGTTTTGATAAACCAAACTCGTTAAAGCTTTTTCGCTTATTTATCTGTGTTTAAATCGATTTCAAAGTTTATCCCGTTATGAACTTGTCACAAATCTTCTTGACCGTTATGCAAATTTGATGGTGGTCCGTATCCACATCGACAGTTTTCCTTTGTAGTGCAACTGAACGGATCAACCTACAATTCTGTATACGGGGCTCTTTAATAGCACTGATATTCGTCACAGAAAATAATTTGGTCCAAGAATTATTATTATTATTTTTTTTTGTCTTGGAATAATCTTGTTAAAATTATTTTCGTTAGTTCCTTTTTCTTAAGAAATTAATATTTCTTAATATTTCTTGTTACATACTCACTTGTCTCGTTTCTGGGAAGTCATGAAATTGTATTCTTGTAAAACAGATCTCTCCTATCATATAGGCTATGAGTATATATGCTGATATGAGATTACTTTCGATAGTAGTTAAAATTACAATTTTCTCAATGACTCTTATGTGTACATCCTTAGGATTGTTTTTATAGTTTTTCCTATCCACCTTAAATTTCAGAAACGAGCTCTTAATTAGTAAGTTTATTTTCTAAATATTTAAAATTAAGTATTTTTACTTAAAAAATTTCAAAATAATATTAAAATTAACTGTCAGTAATTTCCAGTTACTTTAATTAAAGTAAACAATGCATTTCAAGTGAAACTTGCATTTCAATAGGCATAACCGTGGGACGTAAAACTCAAAGATTTCATTTTTAATATATCAACAGAGCAAAGCTAAGAAAGATAACAAGCAAATAACATAGCGGAGCATAATTATATCTTCGTTCAACGTTAAGAAATAGTCCATAGTATATAGTTATTTTTTTTTAAATGAATAAAATTCCTAAAATGTAATCCAATACATGTTAATTAAGTTAGAATACGTAGAAAACAAGCTTTAGATAGTAAGTTTATGTGTATATACAAAGTAAGCTCTAGGAAGTAAGTGCACGATAGAGTAATTAACTTGTTGTAGTTCCATTTTGACGCACACATGAATTAAATGCGAGTTAGAAGTTTGTATAATCAACATAATGTATTATCTATTTTGTATATACCATAAATTATTTTATTATATCCTATAGGATATATTTTAACTTGTTAACCTAAAGTAAGTGTTGAGTTAGTATGCATTATTTAATTTGCGTTAGTATATATCTAGGAGTCCGTATTAATCTTTGGATACCCAAGGGGGATACAAATGTACCCCATGCATATGTTTTATTGTATATTTTATGTCACAGACACCCGCAGTTGACTAGCGTTCTTTACATTGTTGGTCGGACTGTAAGGAAACTTATTTTCTCAATAACAGTTATGTTTAAGGTCATCTGCTTACTTATGTGGCTAAAACTACACTGGGGTACATTTGTACCCCCATTGGGTATCTATGTTACATTACTTGTTTCAGGTATTTTATTGTTGTAAAGAGCAAACTAAGGAACAGGTAATATTAGAGCCTATTGCAGTATATCGTTGCAATGTTGCATTCATATTGCAATATTGAAATCTTTAATGCCACAAAGATATTACGAAATTAATACAATTCTATAGCGTATAAACAACTTTCCGTTTCACTAACCTAGCCTACCTAAACTTAATCTAAACTAAAATACACTAACAAAACCAATATAACGTAACGAAGTACAAACAAACATAAAATAACATGCCAAATTATCGATCCTACAAATAAAGAAGTCTCTAATTGCAAAAATTTGTATTGGGGTACACCTGTACCCCTGTTGGGAATCCGGAGTTAAAAAATATCATGAGTATTCGAGGGTTAATATTTATTGTTTTCTTCCAGAAATGAGCCCTTTAAGAGTTGCAGAGACCTGACATGGAATGTCCAGATATGACGAATTTCAGTATCTATTATTTGTGTTGACTTCCATCCCACGTGAATGATATGTCATTCGTAAACTTTTTCTTATGGGCAAATATCTCATTTAATTATAATATGATGACATACTTCATTAATTTTATTCAATATTGTTTCACCAATCTATTTATAAATTCTTCAGAGTAAAGGGTAAAAACGAAATAAATATATTGCGTGGAATACGAAGTAGAGTTTTTGGTTTTGTTCATTGGATTGAAAATTGCTACATTTTCAGAGTAATTATTAATATAATTATTTGTAGGTTAAATGTTAGGTGTAAACTCATAACCCCAAGTCTGTTTTTAAGAGTCTTCATCCCGGCGAAATTAAAATACCGCTAATTTTACAGTAATTATGTGATATCTTCAAATAGATAAAAGATAATCGAAATGTGGAACAAGAGCGCCCTAGACAATATTATTTTACATGAGAAACCGTTATCACGATTCACTTATCTGCTTTCGATTTCGAGCCATTTTGAAAATCGGCATTTATTTTCACGTTTCTAAACCGCTTGAAAACGGAAAACCGCTAGATGACTTGTGATAACGGTACCTGACGCAAAATAATATTGTCTAGGGCGCTCTTGTTCCATATTTCAATTATCTTTTATTTATTTGAAGATTTCACATAATTACTGTAAAATTAGCGGTATTTTAATTTCGCCGGGATGAAGACTCTTAAGATTCTAACCTATTCACGGTTTGAAAGCTGATCTCACTTTTACAGAATAATGACAGAGCTGAGGGACAACAATGACTACCAAGCTTCAACCAAAAGTGCCATAGGGCCACTTGTCTTGTGCATCTAACTTAAATATTAGTAAGCATGGAAGATTGAATAGACCTTGATTTTATAACGATCTAATTCGCTTCTGACCAATCGTATTGATTAATAATAATAATAAGTACTTTTGTTATTTGGTAGATGATATTGCCTTGAAATATTAGTATACCTATCTTACTTCAGATTAAACTTACCTGACTGACGAAAGCCATTTTGTTTGTTGTTAGTGTTCAGAAGGAATAATTGATATGGTTTACGTTAAGACCTTCTTTTATACCTGACAGAGAAAGAAAGAAAGTTGATCATTTAGGGAAACTACGGAAAGAAATTCCTTATATCCGAGCTTTTTTATAATTAATTTAATCAATTGAAACTGTCTAAGGAACAATTAATTAATGATTCTTTAGTACCATTATCTGTTCTTAGTTGATCGCATTAGGTATAAACATTTCATATTACAGTACGTGTAATATGTTCTCAGCAGGACCTGTACTACAGATCCACAATCGGACCAAAAAACTTCTCAAATCAATGCATAGGAAGCACGAACGGGTATGGAATACTATGCTATCCCACACCATAACATCCGATACCGGACTGACGACGTTTCGAATGTAAACAAATTCAGGCGTCACATATCGTGGTGCCACGTTAGCGCAATAAATGGATGATAACGTCATGATGCTCCACACAGAAACGAGATTTGTCATAAAAGAGGATCCCCAGCCATTCATCTCTTTATGTGTAACATTTATATATTACTGTGGTCCCTCATACCTATGCTGTGCAGTCAGTGGATCCCGCACCGATGGATGCCGTGCAACATGCAAGGTTCAGCCACACGACGTAGAACGGTTCGTGAGGACACTGGACCCTGTGCAACAGCCTGCATTTGTTGCACCAGTATGCGGTATGTAGTTTTCCGATCCCCCAGACCAATACGCACAACCCCGTTCGTCCCAACAGCCCGTGGTATGATGTAGTCGTTAGGATCTGGCAAATCGCTGAGTAGTGCTTTAATGAATCAATCGAGTCAACATACGCTGCACTGCAGTCGCATTTCATTCAATACTGTCACCAATGTCGCGGATGGATAAATCACACTTGATATAGTCTCCTATAAGTTAGCGCTCAAAGACTGAAACCTGCTGTAAGCACTGCAACATTTCATATCTTTTTGCCGCATATACACACTTACATCACTTCAACCTTTTCTACCTACTGAACTGTAATTCTCTGGCTACCTTTCGCTCGTTGTCACTAAAAAGAATACCTAGTGCCTTTGCTGCTGTATAAAAGTGTCTTGCTAATCAGTTATATATCCTTTCATGCTCTGCCTATTCTGCAAACTTGAACCTGGAACGATGGCTTCTTCTTGATGTTGCATTTTTAATGGCGAGCATTGTGTAAAAGAGTTTTGATAAACCAAACTCGTTAAAGCTTTTTCGCTTATTTATCTGTGTTTAAATCGATTTCAAAGTTTATCCCGTTATGAACTTGTCACAAATCTTCTTGACCGTTATGCAAATTTGATGGTGGTCCGTATCCACATCGACAGTTTTCCTTTGTAGTGCAACTGAACGGATCAACCTACAATTCTGTATACGGGGCTCTTTAATAGCACTGATATTCGTCACAGAAAATAATTTGGTCCAAGAATTATTATTATTATTTTTTTTGTCTTGGAATAATCTTGTTAAAATTATTTTCGTTAGTTCCTTTTTCTTAAGAAATTAATATTTCTTAATATTTCTTGTTACATACTCACTTGTCTCGTTTCTGGGAAGTCATGAAATTGTATTCTTGTAAAACAGATCTCTCCTATCATATAGGCTATGAGTATATATGCTGATATGAGATTACTTTCGATAGTAGTTAAAATTACAAATTTCTCAATGACTCTTATGGGTACATCCTTAGGACTGTTTTTCCAATCCACCCTAAATTTCAGAAATAAGCTCTTAATTAGTAAATTTATTAAAGTATAGTAATAGTCTTAGTATAGTAAATATTTAAAATTAAGTATTTTCACTTAAAAATATTTTCAAAATAATATTAAAAATAAATGTAATTTTCAGTTACTTTAATTAAAGTAAACAATGCATTTCAAGTGAAACTTGCATTTAAATAGATCAGATGATACAATTATTTAAAAATAAGTTGCGAATTAAAAGTTGAAAGAAGTAACCCAAAATTCCTGAAAGTTAACAGGATGGTGACATAATTTTAATTTACTCTAGCAAACTGAGATTGTAGCAGAAGGCCAGTAAGTGAATAGGAATCAAATGTAAGGTTATGGACATACAAACCTCCAAGAGGTTGCAATGCCTCGCTAAGATGTTGTTGCATTCATTGTAGAATCTTTAAGTACCGTTTTATTTTTTCTACCTGTCAAAGCTTCACCGTTCTGCATGTATGTTAATTCCTCTGTTCCCATACGACATATATCCTGGTAATTGACAAAACACACAATTCAAACCATGCAGAACTGAAAGAGAGTTTCGATAGTCAGTGGTGGTTTGACTTCTTCGTTTCATGAGGCAGAGTTCTTTCGACCTGAAAATCCAAAGACTGGCCGAACGGCTCTGTTCATGTCGCCATCTTGATTCTAACCTATTCACGGTTTGAAAGCTGATCTCACTTTTACAGAATAATGACAGAGCTGAGGGACAACAATGACTACCAAGCTTCAACCAAAAGTGCCATAGGGCCACTTGCCTTGTGCATCTAACTTAAATATTAGTAAGCATGGAAGATTGAATAGACCTTGATTTTATAACGATCTAATTCGCTTCTGACCAATCGTATTGATTAATAATAATAATAAGTACTTTTGTTATTTGGTAGATGATATTGCCTTGAAATATTAGTATACCTATCTTAATTCAGATTAAACTTACCTGACTGACGAAAGCCATTTTGTTTGTTGTTAGTGTTCAGAAGGAATAATTGATATGGTTTACGTTAAGACCTTCTTTTATACCTGACAGAGAAAGAAAGAAAGTTGATCATTTAGGGAAACTACGGAAAGAAATTCCTTATATCCGAGCTTTTTTATAATTAATTTAATCAATTGAAACTGTATAAGGAACAATTAATTAATGATTCTTTAGTACCATTATCTGTGCTTTGTTGATCGCATTAGGTATAAACATTTCATATTACAGTACGTGTAATATGTCCTCGGCAGGACCAGCACTACAGATCCACAATTGGACCAAAAAACTTCTCAAGTCAATGCATAAGAGGCACGAACGGGTATGGAGTCCAATGCTATCCCACACCATAACATCCGATACCGGACTGACGACGTCTCGAATGTGAACAAATTCAGGCGTCACATATCGTGATGCCACGGTAGCGCCGTATATGGATGATACCAACATGATACTCCACACAGAAGCGAGATTTGTCATAAAAGAGAATCCCCAGCCATTCATTCCATTATGTGTAACATTTATATAACACCGTGGTCCGTCATACCTATGCTGTGCAGTCAGCGGACCCAGCACGATTGGACGCCGTGCAAACACGACGTAGAACTGTTCGTAAGAACACTGGACCCTGTGAAAAAGCGTGCATATCTTTGACCAGTATGCGGTATGTAGTTTTCCGATCCCTCAGAACCAAGCGCACAACTATGTTTGTCCCAGCAGCCCGTGGTATGATGTGGTCGTTAGGATCTGGCAAATCACTGAGTAGTGCTTTAATGGATCAATCGAGTCAACATACGCTGCACTGCAGTCTCATTTCATTCAATACTGTCACCAATGTCGCGGATGGATAAATCACACTTGATATAATCTCCTATAAGTCAGCGCTCAAAGACTGAAACCTACTGGAAGCACTGCCACACTAAAATTTTTTGCCGCATGTACACATTCACATCACTCCAACCTTTCTCTACCTATTGAACTGTAAATCTCTGGCTACCTTTCGTTCGTTGTCACTAAAATGAATACCTAGTGCCTTTGCTGCTGTGTAACACTATCCTGCTAATCAGTTATATATCTTTTCATGCTCCGCCTATTCTGCAAACTTGAACCTCGAGCAACGGCTCCTTCTTGATGTTGCATTTTTAATGGCGAGCATTGTGTAAAAGAGTTTTGATAAACCAAACTCATGGAAGCTTTTCGCTTATTTATCTGTGTTTAAATCGATTTCAAATTTTATTCCGTTATGAACTTTGTCACCAATCTTCTTGACCGTTATGCAAATTTGATGGTGGTCCGTATCCACATCGACAGTTTTCCTTTGTAGTGCAACTAAATTTATCAACCTACATTTCTGTATACGGGACTCTTTAATAGCACTGATATTCGTCACAGAAGATAATTTGGTCCAAGAATTCTTTTCTTTGTTTTGGAATAATCTTGTTCAAATTATTTTCGTTAGTTTTTTTCTTCAGGAATTACACATTTCTTGTTACATACTCACTTGTCTCGTTTCTGGGAAGTCGTGAAATTGTATCCATGTAAAACAGATCTCCCCTAACATATAGGCTATGAATATGCTGATATGAAATTACTTTCGATAGTAGTTAGAATTACAATTTTCTCAATGACTCTTATGGGTACATCCTTAGGACTGTTTTTCCAATCCACCCTAAATTTCAGAAATAAGCTCTTAATTAGTAAATTTATTAAAGTATAGTAATAGTCTTAGTATAGTAAATATTTAAAATTAAGTATTTTCACTTAAAAATATTTTCAAAATAATATTAAAAATAAATGTAATTTTCAGTTACTTTAATTAAAGTAAACAATGCATTTCAAGTGAAACTTGCATTTAAATAGATCAGATGATACAATTATTTAAAAATAAGTTGCGAATTAAAAGTTGAAAGAAGTAACCCAAAATTCCTGAAAGTTAACAGGATGGTGACATAATTTTAATTTACTCTAGCAAACTGAGATTGTAGCAGAAGGCCAGTAAGTGAATAGGAATCAAATGTAAGGTTATGGACATACAAACCTCCAAGAGGTTGCAATGCCTCGCTAAGATGTTGTTGCATTCATTGTAGAATCTTTAAGTACCGTTTTATTTTTTCTACCTGTCAAAGCTTCACCGTTCTGCATGTATGTTAATTCCTCTGTTCCCATACGACATATATCCTGGTAATTGACAAAACACACAATTCAAACCATGCAGAACTGAAAGAGAGTTTCGATAGTCAGTGGTGGTTTGACTTCTTCGTTTCATGAGGCAGAGTTCTTTCGACCTGAAAATCCAAAGACTGGCCGAACGGCTCTGTTCATGTCGCCATCTTGATTAACAGATCAAGCAAAGATAATTGGGCGCGCAGCAACATGATAACGCGCAATCGCATTGATTAAGAGTAAGTCTTCTTGACTTGAACAATTTACGAATACACAGGGACTTATATTTTTAACACCATATAATAAAGATAAGACTATGAGGTGACTAACTAACTCGCGTGAAGTTGGCCCAACCATATCGTAGAAATACAAAAAAATTTATGTCAAGATTTAGTACTTAATTAGTGCTAATTAGTGCTCAAGACCGCAGAATTAGTGCTCAATTGGTTTTCGAGATATATTGATTATTAAGATGGTTGGGCCAACTTCACGCTTTCTAAAAGTTGTTTCAAAATTCAAATTAAACGGTATAGGTAATTAGTGCTTAATTAGTGCTCTTCATCCCACATGGTCCCAGAATTAGTGCTCAATAAATAAGGGTATACGGGGCATATGTATTTTTGGGGTAAATGTGAGTTGGCCCAACCACTTCGAAAGAAATAAAAAATTTTCATGTCACGAATTAGTGCTTAATTAGTGCTTTCAATCCTGCATGGTCCCAGAATTAGTGCTCAATTTATTCTCGAGATATATTGATTATTAAGATGGTTGGGCCAACTTCACGCTTTCTAAAAGTTGTTTCAAAATTCAAATTAAACGGTATAGGTAATTAGTGCTTAATTAGTGCTCTTCATCCCACATGGTCCCAGAATTAGTGCTCAATAAATAAGGGTATACGGGGCATATGTATTTTTGGGGTAAATGTGAGTTGGCCCAACCACTTCGAAAGAAATCAAAAATTTTCATGTCACGAATTAGTGATTAATTAGTGCTCTTCATGCCACATGGTCTTAGAAGTAGTGCTCAATTTATTCTCGAGATATTTTGATTATTAAGATGGTTGGGCCAACTTCACTCTTTCTAAAGATTGTTTCAAAATTCACGGAATAGGTAGTTGGCTTAATTAGTGCTTTTCATCCCACACGGTCCAGAATTAGTGCTCAATAAATAAAGGCATACGGATTATATTTAGAATTGGGTTATAATTGAAGTTTCTTAATTAAGCTATACTTATTCCTATAGAAAATATTCCTAAACATATAGAAAATATTTTTGTAACCTAAAGATTGTTTCATACATTTCATTTGTAGTATCTCTTTTCTTATAAAAGACATGTACCCATAGATGATGTACTGCGACCTTTCTCAGTCCTCGCAGTGCAGTTGACCCTTTCCCTCGCGAGGAAATTTATTCATTGCCCTCACTCTGTTTGGGGTACGGAAACTTTTCTTCGTCCTTGCGTATTCTCCTCCTCGCAGTGGCCCTCACACTCGTTCACCCTCACCCTCGCGAAGGAAGTTGTCTGGGGCCCTTCCTCGCCCATGTCCTTGTGTTGGGAATTTGTCCTCTCCCTCGTGCAATCTCGCCCTCCCTCTCGAAGCTTGTCCTCGCCCTCGTGTACCCCCGCACTCGCGTCATTGTGGGCAAAGAAATTTGAGAATGAGGATGGTCTCAAGAGGGTTACCCTTGCGAGAATGAACACCTCTGCATGAAGTTACATATTTTTTTTATATAAGAATTTGGGTACCAACACTTAAAAATTACTTATTGTCTTTAGGATTTTATAATAACACCGACTCAATGCTAGATATAGTGCCTCGTGTATTTGACCCGAAAACTTTGAACCCCTCCCAACAAAATTTCTGGGTGTGTGCCTGGATTTAGGGCTATGCGTTTGACGCCTTTATGAAAACGTGTCACTTCCAATAGAAGTGCCTACAATAAGAATCGGATAGTTCAACTTAATACGTGAGAATAGTTAATAACAATGAGCAACAGCATTTGGCGCAGGATGCTCGGGTTAGATTCCCGGCGGGTACTTATGTGGTTCGGATTCAACGTTAAGTTATATGTCCACGTCTCATATAGTCTTGCTGCTGAAAGTGACGCTAAACTCAAATCAAACTAGAAACAATTATCAACATCGGCATCTTTGCTATCTTAGTCAGCGTTTTTCAGCTCAAGAATGTACTATTGAATCAAAAGCAGTTTAACGACATTTTATCTTCATTTAATTTTTCTCCCCCTCCCCTGCAAAAACAATTACGTCTGCAACAGTTCACTTACAATTGCATTAGAAATAGTATTTTATTCTGATTACAGTTGCATTCTGTTATGCATTTGCAGCATAAGAATCATCACCATTTGACATCTAAACGCTAATTAGTTTTTAAGTATGAGGTATTTGGAAAGGAAAAGGACTCCATGACTTACATTAAGTAAAACAATATTGTTACTACATGCCTTCCATTGCTCCAACAATTGGATTTGGTTTTGCTACGTTTCTTTATTTGAAACGCTTGAAACGCTAACAGTATTGAAAAATGAATGCAACATTATCAGAAGTTTGCTTAATTTTCAGCTTACAGTAAAAAGGATGAAAGGAAAATTACTATAATATGATGTCTGACAGTGGAAGAAAATGAAAAGGAACATAGACACTAGAGACTAGTAGAAAAAAATAAATTTTTATAACATAATAGAATATATGAACGATCATAACTTATACAGTAAGTGTAATATTAGCAGTGCAATAACACTAGGAAAAAACTCCTTAATATTGGTTATATTTTATGTTAGCAGACATACTTCAGAATGCAAATGTTCCAATTCTTATAATACAATAAATTTTCATAAAACGAAGTAGACCATTTTCATTATTCTACATAAAAAGTATACCCAAATTCATGTTATAATTCAGTATCTAATAACGAAGATTAATTATAAAAGTAATAAAAAAGATTATTTTTTATAATACAGTGGTCTCTTCTTTCTTGCCTCGACCATAGATTGGTGGGCAACATGGAAATTTTAAAACTTTTCTCTCCCTTACGAGAGCTGTCTTAATACTTTGATAAGGTCGTAACTGCATCTAGATTCCTTGGTCTTCCTCGTTTTCCTTTTTCCTTTCGCACTATCCACAGGATGATCCAATCGGATTGCCGAATAAGATGGCCAAGCATATTGTTTCTTCTTTTTCCTATTATCTTCACGATCTGTCGTCCTTCATTAAGTTCCTTTAGTACGTCTTCACACACACAATAATACAGTACCACAAATAAAATAGTCTTAATCATATTTGCATTTTGTTTGTTTACAGATGATTAGACAAAAATTTACATAAAACATTTTACCCCAGAATTAACCCTCCGTTATAAAGGTAGGTTCGCGCAACGCCACTGAAAGGTGGGGTGTATTGCACTCCATCACCTCAAATAGCTTTGGCTATATTTTTACCACATTTTTAATGAGTTGGGATATAATATTGCTATTATATTATTTTACTATTATATTATTGATTGTTTTTGCTTTTTTGCTTTCTAACCCGTGGAGTCATCTAGTAGTTACAGCTATAAGTCATACACCCCATCTTTACGACGGAGAGTTAGGAAAATGTTAAATTATCATATTTCATTCACCAAAGTCACCAATTGAAAACATGTAACTTTAGAAAGACAGACAATACACTGCAAGGGCGCACTTACGGAGGGTCTACCGGGTCCGGACCTCCCCCAGACTTCGTAACTTAATATATACAATACTAGCAGCGTTCACCCCGCTTCGCTGCGGTCACCCCGGAACGCAATAAACTTTGTTACTTAGATAATTTTTACTTTTTCGCTTTCAAGTGATATGATAAAAACCATAGAAGATTGCAGTAAATGTTAACATTATATCGCCTGTCATTTATGTTAACCCGCCCCGCTTCGCTGCGGTCACCCCGGAACGCAATAAACTTTGTTACTTAGATAATTTTTACTTTTTCGCTTTCAATTGATATGATAAAAACCATAGAAGATTGCATTAATGTTAACATTATAGCGCCTGTCATTTATGTTAACCCGCCGAGTGACACGGTCATGCGGGTTGCATATAAATACGTTTATTTTTACCTATGATGAACTAACAAAGGATTTGTACGTTATGGACACTTGAATGGTCAATTATCTCAAGACACTGGTAATTAAAAATTAAAGTGATATGATAAAAACCATCTAGGGTCCAAATCCTAATAACCCCCCAAAAATAAAAGAAATTGGTTCAGCCGTATTAGCGTGATGAGGGAACAAAGGATTTGTACGTTCTCTTTTATAATGTAGATGAAGGAAAGGTAACGGAACTTTTTCTTTACAGATAACTACTAACTCCATCTATTGAAGCAACTTATCTGCTCAACAAAACTGCAATCATGAGAACCGATTAACAGTGCCAAGTTATAGCAAGAAAAGTGAGTGTATCTGGTGTCACCTTGTTACAAAAACACGATGGAGCAAAAAGCCAATATTAAATTTTGTTTCAAGCTACGTAAATCATTTAGACAAATATCGGAAATGATGAAACAAGTGTATGGCGATCAGTGTTTATCTCGTATACGTGTGTTCGAGAGGTATACGCGATTTCGGGACGGTCGTGAGTCCTTGGAAGACGACCCAAAACCAGGCAGACCGGAAAACAAAAATCTGGTGGAACAAGTGCGAAAAATGATCGTATACGACGCGAATTTGACTGAGATGGATGGCGGAGGAATTAAATACAACAAAAGACATGGTTCACGAAATTTTACCAAAGGCTTTAAAGAAACAAAAAGTCTGTGCTCGATTTGTTCCGCACACCTTAATTGCTCGCGTTGAACATTGCAAGGACTTGATTAAAACAGCCGGATGGAACAGAACATTCCTGAAATCGATTGTAACTGCTGACGAGACTTCTTGCTTCAAGTATGACTCGCAAATAAAACTCTAAAGTGCTACTTGGAAGTCCCCAAGTTGTCCGAATGTGAAAAAAAATTGCGTTTTCAAAAGTCACGTGAGAAGACAATGTTGATTTATTTTTTGGATGCGTGTCTAGTTAGACCAACCACTAACACTAAAACGACCGGAACATATCTCAGAATTATGGGCTATTTATGGGCTAATTAGTTGCTCTAATCCCAATTTTTGGGCTCCTACTGTTTAGCGAGAAATCGAATTCAAAATGGGCGACTCTAGCTTGATATCAAGCTAGAACCCCCCACATGGTTACAATGGTCCGATCGAAAAAAATCAAACGTCAGAATTATGGGCTATTTATGGGCTAATTAGTTGCTCTAATCCCAATTTTTGGGCTCCTACTATTTAGCGGGAAATAGGAATCAAAATGGGCGAGTCTTGCTCGACACCAAGCTAGAACCCACCATACGGTTACGGTTATAATGGTCCGACCGAAAAAATTCAAACGCCAGAATTATGGGCTATTTATGGGCTAATTAGTTGCTCTAATCCCAATTTTTGGGCTCCTACTGTTTAACGCGAAATCGGATTCAAAATGGGCGAGTCTAGCTTGATATCAAGCTAGAACCCCCATATGGTTATAATAGTCCGATCGAAAATATTCAAACGGCAGAACTATGGGCTATTTATGGGCTAATTAGTTGCTCTACTCCCAATTTTTGGGCTCCCACTGTTTAGCGGGAAATCGAATTCAAAATGGGCGAGTCCAGCTTGATATCAACCTAGAACCACCCATGCGGTAACGATGCTCCGATCCAACAAAACTCAAACGCCGGAATTATGGGCTATTTATGGGCTAATTATTGCTCTAATTCCGAGTTGGGGGTGTTACCGTTTAGCAGTAATTCTTCATCAAGTTGTGGGATTCGGCTTAACTTCTAGCTACAAACCTAGTGCTATAACACTTCGATCAAATAATTAAAATGCCGGAATTATGGGTTATTTGTGTGCTGGTTAGTTACTCTATTGTCGATTTTGGTTCTTCTATCGTTCGCATGAAATCTCATGCAAGATTTGTATTGATTTCTAGATAACATGGGATGATAATTTCAAAGTTGCAGTGTGGAAACGTCAATGTTTATTAACTGAAAATTGATTTATTTGCATTCTCAGCGAATGCAAATATATATCTCTACTAGTAAATCCATGAATTGTCTTTTCACGTTTTTATGTTCATTATATTCATTATGAATAAAGTGGGAGGAAATGGGAGAGCCCCGACAAAATCTAAACACATGTTGTTTGTCAACCACAAAGATCCCTTGGCGCGATCTGGGATCGAACCAGGGATCACACGCACAATCGGTAAACGCTCTACCTCTGTGCAATTGTGCCCCAAGCAACGGCGAAGAGGCATTTCTCTTGCACAAAAAATTTATTTAAAAAATAATGATATTTCACCATATAAATTCTATATATACACTACTTACTTCCAAACATAATGATAACACATGAAAAAAGAATTCATGGATTTACTAGTAGAGATATAGATTTACATTTGCAGAGAGTGCAAATAAATCAATTTTCAGTTAATGAACATCGATGTTTTCTCACTGCAACTTTGAAAGTATCATACCACCTTATCTAAAAATCAATATCAATCTTGCATGAGATTTCTTGCTAACGATAGAAGAAAAAACTCGACATTAGAGCAACAATTTAGCATGCAAATAACCCATAATTCCGACGTTTTGATTCTTTTCATCGGAGTATTATAGCCCTAGGTTTATTGCTAGAAGTTAAGCCAAATCTTACAATTTGATAAAGAATTCCTGCTAAAAGGTAGCAGCCCCAAACTCGGAATTACAGCATCAATTAGCCCATAAATAGCCCATATTTCTGACGTTTGGTTTTCTTCGATTCGAGATGTCTAACCGTAAGAAGGGTTCTTACTTCATGTCAAGATAGACTCGCCCATTTTGATTCCGATTTCCCGCTTAAAAGTAGGAGACTAAAAATCAGGATTAGAGCAACTAATTAGCCCATAATTCTAGCATTTGAATTTTTAGGATCAGACAATTGTAACCGTACGTCTTTTCTTTTAGCTTGATGACAAGCTAGACTCGCCCATTTTGAATCCGATTTCCCGCTAAACAGTAGGAGCCCAAAAATTGGGATTAGAGCAACTAATTAGCCCATAAATAGCCCATAATTCTGAGATATGTTCCGGTCGTTTTAGTGTTGGTGGTTGGTCTAACTTGACACGCGTATTTTTTGGGGCTACGGTGGCTCATTGGTAGAATGTTTACCTCTGATGCATGGGGTCCTCGGTTCAAACCCTGCTTTCGCCAAGTGAACTTTGTGGAGGACAAACACCGTGTGCGTGGGTTTCCTCTTGGTTCTCCCGTTTCCTTCCACTTCATTCCACCATTTCATACATTTCTCATCATCACCGTCTCCTTTAGCCTAACCGGCATAAGCGTGGGACGTAAAACTAAAAAAATTCATTTATTTTTTTCATTTTGATTTATTTTTATGATTCCGAAGGTATTATGCTTCGGAAATTCGTTCCACATGGTCAAACCGTTAATGGTGAATATTATCTGGGTGTTATGGAGCGTTTGTGGAATCAAATCGTTCGCGTAAGGTCCGAGTGTCAAGCACCAGGCAGTTGGTCTTTATGTCGCAGTTCGTGACTTTGCTTCTGCATCCTCCGTATTCGCTTGATTATCACTGTGTGATTATTCCTTATTCTCAAAATTAAAATTGGCTATAAAAGGAACCTTTTATGACAATGTTACACACTTCCAGTCTGCCGTGACGACGGTCATTGAGGCGCTTCCAAGAAAGGACATTAAAAACTATGCTAGCATTGTTTGAACGTGCCCAGCGGTGTATTGATGCGGAAGGGATGTATTTTGAATTAAAAAAGTACAATTGGTAAAATACTTAATTCATTTTGTTTAATTTGAAAAGTTACGTTATGTTTCCAACATACTGTGTACATTTGCACAATTTCTTAATAAAATTATACGTGCTGAGCAGATAAATCCTTGATATAGGCTAAAGATTTGACCTTACTCATCATCTGTACTATTTCTCTTCTGATAAAAACAATCTAATTTTATCATTTTTCGTGAAAGTATAACTGTTAGTATTTAAAAATTATTTATATTTTTGTTTTCGGCTGTTGAATAATACCCATTAGATACTAGATATACATAGTGTCTTGTATTATCGAAACCTTCCCAACAAAAGTTTCCCTGTTATGCTACACAGTTGTGAGCAACACAAATTTTAACAACATTTACTTTTAGAACATCATAAAAATAAAAGTGAAACAACCAGATAAATATAAGATGTATCAACCTGTGAGGAACCGAACTCAGAAGCTCCCGACGTGCAAAGCTATGGAACACCTCCTATCCTGTCGAGCCAAACCTCTGTCTGGCCGAGTTCAGCTATCAAATATACCAAGATTTAAAGAATATTTAGTTGTAGCGGGACATCTTCAAATTTGAATTTTACCTACCTCAGC
Source organism: Thermobia domestica (assembly GCF_964235325.1). Lineage (NCBI taxonomy): Eukaryota > Metazoa > Arthropoda > Insecta > Zygentoma > Lepismatidae > Thermobia > Thermobia domestica. The sequence goes on from NC_137455.1 coordinate 346,819,157, forward strand.
ATTTTGTCTATTATTTGTACATTTTCGTACAACCAAGAAAAACTGTACCATTCAAATAAACAAAGGAGACTCATTAAAAAATTTGAGCCACTTCGATGAAACGTAGTGCGACATCTTCAAATTCGAATTTTAACTAGCTCAAAACTTTGTCCATTTTTTTGGATATTTTTGTACAAGCAAGAAAAAAATGTACTATTCAGATAACAAAGGAAGCTCTCTTAAAAATTTGAACCACTTCGATCAAATGTAGTGCGACATTTTCAAACTCGAATTTTAACTAGCTCAGAATTTTTTCCAATTTTTGTACCTTTTTGTACCACCAAGAAAAAAATTGTACCATTCAAATAAACGAAAAGGTGTCTCATTTTAAGATTTTGGGGTTGCATTTAGTTGTAGTGCAACATCTTCAAATTCAAATTTCACTAGTTCATAATTTTGTACAATTTGCTTACAATCAACAAAAAATTTTGTAACATTCAAGTTAACAAAGGAGGCTTATTACAAAATTTGGGCTATTTCGATCACCTATAGTGTGATCTCTTCAAATTCGAATTTTAACTAGCTCAGAAGTTTGTCCAATCTTTGTACCTTTTCGTACCACCAAAAAAACAAAACTGTACCATTCAAAAAATGAGGGAGGACTATTTCAAAATATTCGCCACTTCGATCACCTTCGGTGCAACGCCTTCAAATTCGAAATTTTACTAGCCCAAAATTTTGCACTATTTTTGTACCTCTTCGTTCCACAAAAAACAAAATGATACCATTCAAGTAAACGAGGAAGGGCCATTTCAAAATTTGTGGGTGAATTTAGTTGTAGCGCGACATTTTCAAATTCTAATTTTAACTAGCTTAGAATTTTGTACTATTCCTGTAGCTTCTTGTACCACCAAGAAAAAAACTGTTCCATTTACATAAACGAAGGGAGGCCAATCCAAAACTTTTTGAGTACATTTAGTTGTAGTATGACATCTGAAACATGAATTTTGACTGGCTCAGAACTTTTTACTATTATTTTGTCTACGGAGTTCCTACAGGAAATGTTAGAAAATCTGATTCTTATCAGGGGAAGTAGGATAAATTACTGAAAAGTACCTTAATATCAGGAAATAATTGATAAGTTTTTGATAGGAAAAAGTAGGCGTTCCCGAAAATTTAGGAAATGTATACATCATTAAAATTTCAAAATTTTGGCCACTTCGATCATCAGTTTTCAAAATCGAACTTTTACTAGACCAAAATTTTGTACTATTTTTGTAACTTTTCGTTCCACAAAGAAACAAATTCGAATTTGAAGATGTCGCACTAGAACTAATGCAGTCCAAATTTTGAAATGGCCCTCCCACCTTTATTTGAATGGCACAATTGTTATGCTTGCTACAAAAAGGTACAAATTAGTACAAAGATATGAACTAGTTAAAATTCAAATTTGAAGATGTCGCACTACAATAAATCGGCCCTAAAAATTTTAAAATGGCTGTCCCTCGTTTATTTGAATGGTATCATTTTGTTTCTTCGTGGAATGAAAAGGCACAAAAATAGTACAAAATTCTAACCAAGTAAAATTTCGAAGTGGAAGACGTTGCACTGAAAGTGATCGAAGTGGCCAATATTTAGAAATAGTCCTCCCTCGTTTATTTGAATGATACAAAATCTTTTCTTTTTGGTACAAAAAGGTACAAAAACTGAACAAAATTCTGAGCTACTTAAATCCAAATTTGAAGATGTCGCACTACTACTAAATGGACACCGAGATTCATCCCCCAGACGATGAGTTACTTGCCCTACAAATAATTGAGATTCGGTCAGTAGCCATCAAGAAATAAACCTGGAGTGAAACTATAAATTCTCGTATGTAAAGTGAAGTGTAAATTATTTTGATGCCTCATAAAACATGACAACTTGCATAAACAACTTACAAATCAATACTTTAAACAAAGCTATTACGATTACAACCTCATTATTTGAGCAAAGCACCTCGGTCCAAATCAGTACTACATCCTAACAACAGCGGGGTTAATTTTACGTAAATCCAAACCATAAATATGCCAGATAAACTCTTACTTCCTGAGCACTAATTCTAAGGACGTTAAATGAAGACTTCTAAAAAAAATACTAAATCCTGAGAAAAACTTACATTATTTTTTCCAAAATTGGCTGGGTAACATACGCATATGTCGAAACTATAAATATGCCCTCCAAGCCTTTATTTGTTAAGATCTAACTCTCGGTCTATCTGGGACAAAAAGCAATAATTAGACATTAACACCTGCCGTGCCAAATTTTAATTTTCTTGTAACTGGTTCAGTCAACTTCAAATTTACCCCAAATATAAATGTGACACTTATGATCCCATTTATACAACACAAATTATGGTACAATGCGGGATTGAAAGCAGAAAATAGGCACTAAAACCTGACGCGAAAATTTTTCATTTTCTTCTAAGCGGATGGGCCAATTTCACATTCACCCCAAACGTACATATAAGCAGTATACCGGTACCCTTCTTTATTGAGCATTCTGGCATAATGTGGGATTGAAAACACTAATCAAACATACCTCTTAACGTGAAAATTTCCATTTTCTTGTAAGTGCTTAGGACAACGTCATATATACCCCAAAAGTAAATATGTCGCATATGTACTTACTTTTACTTATTAAACAAAAAGTCTGGGACCTCGCGGAATTGAGAACAAAAATCAGATACTAATTGCGGACATAAGAAATTTTTATTCTTTTCTAATAGTAAGTAGTTGGGCAAAATTCACATTTACAACAAACGTACATATGCCCCGTGTACACATATTTATTTAGCACTAATTCTGGGACCATGTAGGATGAAGAGCACTAATTACTTATACAGTTTAATTTGAATTTTGAAACAACTTTTAGAAAGCGTGAAGTTGGCCCAACCATCTTAATAATCAATATATCTTGAGAATAAATTGAGCACTAATTCTGGGACCATGCGGGATTGAAAGCACTAATTAAGCACTAATTCGTGACATGAAAATTTTTGATTTCCTTCAAAGTGGTTGGGCCAACTCACATTTACCCCAAAAATACATATGCCCCGTATACCCTTATTTATTGAGCACTAATTCTGGGACCATGTGGGATGAAGAGCACTAATTAAGCACTAATTACCTATACCGTTTAATTTGAATTTTGAAACAACTTTTAGAAAGCGTGAAGTTGGCCCAACCATCTTAATAATCAATATATCTCGAGAATAAATTGAGCACTAATTCTGGGACCATGCGGGATTGAAAGCACTAATTAAGCACTAATTCGTGACATGAAAATTTTTGATTTCCTTCAAAGTGGTTGGGCCAACTCACATTTACCCCAAAAATACATATGCCCCGTATACCCTTATTTATTGAGCACTAATTCTGGGACCATGTGGGATGAAGAGCACTAATTAAGCACTAATTACCTATACCGTTTAATTTGAATTTTGAAACAACTTTTAGAAAGCGTGAAGTTGGCCCAACCATCTTAATAATCAATATATCTCGAGAATAAATTGAGCACTAATTCTGGGACCATGCGGGATTGAAAGCACTAATTAAGCACTAATTCTTGGCATGAAAATTTTTGATTTCTTTCGAAGTGGTTGGGCCAACTCACATTTACCCCAAAAATACATATGCCCCGTATACCCTTATTTATTGAGCACTAATTCTGGGACCATGTGGGATGAAGAGCACTAATTAAGCACTAATTACCTATACCGTTTAATTTGAATTTTGAAACAACTTTTAGAAAGCGTGAAGTTGGCCCAACCATCTTAATAATCAATATATCTCGAGAATAAATTGAGCACTAATTCTGGGACCATGCGGGATTGAAAGCACTAATTAAGCACTAATTCATGACATGAAAATTTTTGATTTCTTTCGAAGTGGTTGGGCCAACTCACATTTACCCCAAAAATAAATATGCCCCGTATACCCTTATTTATTGAGCACTAATTCTGGGACCATGTGGGATGAAGAGCACTAATTAAGCACTAATTACCTATACCGTTTAATTTGAATTTTGAAACAACTTTTAGAAAGCGTGAAGTTGGCCCAACCATCTTAATAATCAATATATCTCGAGAATAAATTGAGCACTAATTCTGGGACCATGCGGGATTGAAAGCACTAATTAAGCACTAATTCGTGACATGAAAATTTTTGATTTCTTTCGAAGTGGTTGGGCCAACTCACATTTACCCCAAAAATACATATGCCCCGTATACCCTTATTTATTGAGCACTAATTCTGGGACCATGTGGGATGAAGAGCACTAATTAAGCACTAATTACCTATACCGTTTAATTTGAATTTTGAAACAACTTTTAAAAAGCGTGAAGTTGGCCCAACCATCTTAATAATCAATATATCTCGAGAATAAATTGAGCACTAATTTTGGGACCATGCGGGATTGAAAGCACTAATTAAGCACTAACTCGTGACATGAAAATTTTTGATTTCTTTCGAAGTGGTTGGGCCAACTCACATTTACCCCAAAAATACATATGCCCCGTATACCCTTATTTATTGAGCACTAATTCTGGGACCATGTGGGATGAAGAGCACTAATTAAGCACTAATTACCTATACCGTTTAATTTGAATTTTGAAACAACTTTTAGAAAGCGTGAAGTTGGCCCAACCATCTTAATAATCAATATATCTCGAGAATAAATTGAGCACTAATTCTGGGACCATGCGGGATTGAAAGCACTAATTAAGCACTAATTCATGACATGAAAATTTTTTATTTCTTTCGAAGTGGTTGGGCCAACTCACATTTACCCCAAAAATAAATATGCCCCGTATACCCTTATTTATTGAGCACTAATTCTGGGACCATGTGGGATGAAGAGCACTAATTAAGCACTAATTACCTATACCGTTTAATTTGAATTTTGAAACAACTTTTAGAAAGCGTGAAGTTGGCCCAACCATCTTAATAATAAATATATCTCGAGAATAAATTGAGCACTAATTCTGGGACCATGCGGGATTGAAAGCACTAATTAAGCACTAATTCGTGACATGAAAATTTTTGATTTCTTTCGAAGTGGTTGGGCCAACTCACATTTACCCCAAAAATACATATGCCCCGTATACCCTTATTTATTGAGCACTAATTCTGGGACCATGTGGGATGAAGAGCACTAATTAAGCACTAATTACCTATACCGTTTAATTTGAATTTTGAAACAACTTTTAAAAAGTGTGAAGTTGGCCCAACCATCTTAATAATCAATATATCTCGAGAATAAATTGAGCACTAATTCTGGGACCATGCGGGATTGAAAGCACTAATTAAGCACTAATTCGTGACATGAAAATTTTTGATTTCTTTCGAAGTGGTTGGGCCAACTCACATTTACCCCAAAAATACATATGCCCCGTATACCCTTATTTATTGAGCACTAATTCTGGGACCATGTGGGATGAAGAGCACTAATTAAGCACTAATTACCTATACCGTTTAATTTGAATTTTGAAACAACTTTTAGAAAGCGTGAAGTTGGCCCAACCATCTTAATAATCAATATATCTCGAGAATAAATTGAGCACTAATTCTGGGACCATGCGGGATTGAAAGCACTAATTAAGCACTAATTCGTGACATGAAAATTTTTTATTTCTTTCGAAGAGGTTGGGCCAACTCACATTTACCCCAAAAATACATATGCCCCATATACCATTATTTATTGAGCACTAATTCTGGGACCATGTGGGATGAAGAGCACTAATTAAGCACTAATTACCTATACCGTTTAATTTGAATTTTGAAACAACTTTTAGAAAGCGTGAAGTTGGCCCAACCATCTTAATAATCAATATATCTCGAGAATAAATTGAGCACTAATTCTGGGACCATGCGGGATTGAAAGCACTAATTCATGACATGAAAATTTTTGATTTCTTTCGAAGTGGTTGGGCCAACTCACATGTACCCCAAAAATACATATGCCCCGTATACCCTTATTTATTGAGCACTAATTCTGGGACCATGTGGGATGAAGAGCACTAATTAAGCACTAATTACCTATACCGTTTAATTTGAATTTTGAAACAACTTTTAGAAAGCGTGAAGTTGGCCCAACCATCTTAATAATCAATATATCTCGAGAATAAATTGAGCACTAATTCTGGGACCATGCGGGATTGAAAGCACTAATTAAGCACTAATTCGTGACATGAAAATTTTTTATTTCTTTCGAAGTGGTTGGGCCAACTCACATTTACCCCAAAAATACATATGCCCCGTATACCCTTATTTATTGAGCACTAATTCTGGGACCATGTGGGATGAAGAGCACTAATTAAGCACTAATTACCTATACCGTTTAATTTGAATTTTGAAACAACTTTTAGAAAGCGTGAAGTTGGCCCAACCATCTTAATAATCAATATATCTCGAGAATAAATTGAGCACTAATTCTGGGACCATGCGGGATTGAAAGCACTAATTAAGCACTAATTCGTGACATGAAAATTTTTGATTTCTTTCGAAGTGGTTGGGCCAACTCACATTTACCCCAAAAGTACATACGCCCCGTATACCCTTATTTATTGAGCACTAATTCTGGGACCATGTGGGATGAAGAGCACTAATTAAGCACTAATTACCTATACCGTTTAATTTGAATTTTGAAACAACTTTTAGAAAGCGTGAAGTTGGCCCAACCATCTTAATAATCAATATATCTCGAGAATAAATTGAGCACTAATTCTGGGACCGTGCGGGATTGAAAGCACTAATTAAGCACTAATTCGTGACATGAAAATTTTTGATTTCTTTCGAAGTGGTTGGGCCAACTCACATTTACCCCAAAAATACATATGCCCCGTATACCCTTATTTATTGAGCACTAATTCTGGGACCATGTGGGATGAAGAGCACTAATTAAGCACTAATTACCTATACCGTTTAATTTGAATTTTGAAACAACTTTTAGAAAGCGTGAAGTTGGCCCAACCATCTTAATAATCAATATATCTCGAGAATAAATTGAGCACTAATTCTGGGACCATGCGGGATTGAAAGCACTAATTAAGCACTAATTCGTGACATGAAAATTTTTGATTTCTTTCGAAGTGGTTGGGCCAACTCACATTTACCCCAAAAATACATATGCCCCGTATACCCTTATTTATTGAGCACTAATTCTGGGACCATGTGGGATGAAGAGCACTAATTAAGCACTAATTACCTATACCGTTTAATTTGAATTTTGAAACAACTTTTAGAAAGCGTGAAGTTGGCCCAACCATCTTAATAATCAATATATCTCGAAAACCAATTGAGCACTAATTCTGCGGTCTTGAGCACTAATTAGCACTAATTAAGCACTAAATCTTGACATAAAATTTTTTGTATTTCTACGATGTGGTTGGGCCAACTTCACGCGACTAGGTAACTAAAATACTTGAAAGTATCGATATTGATCTTGGACGCCCTAAGGGGGGCAGATGGCTTGGCATATGAAAATTTATATTAAATACCAGAAATATCCGACTAAATATTGCAACCATGGGGATGCCCCCTAAAAATTTTCTTCAGGAGCCCCTGGTATTTATTTTAGATTCTTTGTGATACAATAACGCTATATGTTTCTGGGTTGCGTTAAATCTTAATATATCAACAGAGCAAAGCTAAGAAAGGTAACATGCAAATAACACAGCGGAACATAATTATATCTTCGTTCAATGTTAAGAATTAGTCCATAGTATATAGTTATTTTTTTAGAATGAATAAAATTCCTAAAATGTAATCCAATACATGTTAATTAAGTTAGAATACGTAGAAAACAAGCTTTAGATAGTAAGTTTATGTGTATATACAAAGTAAGCTCTAGGAAGTAAGTGCACGATAGAGTAATTAACTTGTTGTAGTTCCATTATAACGCACACATGAATTAAATGCGAGTTAGAAGTTTGTATAATCAACATAATGTATTATCTATTTTGTATATACCATAAATTATTTTAGTATAGCTTATAGGATATATTTTAACTTGTTAACCTGAAGTAAGTGTTGAGTTAGTATGCATATTTAATTTGCGTTAGTATATATCTAGGAGTCCATATTAATCTTTGGATACCCAGGGGGGGTACAAATGTACCCCATGCATATGTTTTATTGTATATTTTATGTCACAGACACCTGCGGTTGACTAGCGTTCTTTACATTGTTTTTCAGACTGTAAGGAAACTTATTTCCTCAATAACAATTATGTTGTAAGGTGATCTGGCTTACTTATGTGGCTAAAACTACACTGGGGTACATTTGTACCTCCATTAGGTATCTATGTTACGTTACTTGACTCATGTATTTTATTGTTGTAAAGAGCAAACTAAAGAACAGGTAATATTAGAGCCTATTGCAATATTTCGTTGCAATGTTGCATTGGAATTGCAATATTGCAACCTTTCCTGCCACAAAGATATTACGAGGTTAATACAGTTCTATAGACAACTTTCCGTTTCACTAACCAAACTTACCTAAACTTAATTTAAACTATAATACACTAACAAAACCAATGTAACTTAACAAAGCACAAACAAACATAAAATAACATATCTAAATTATCGATCCCAAAAAATAAAGAAGTCTCTAATTGCAAAAATTTGTATTGGGGTACACCTGTACCCCTGTTGGGAATCCGGAGTTAAGAAATATCATGAGTATTTAATATTTATTGTTAATATTTATTGTTTTCTTCCAGAAATGAGTCCTCTAAGAGTTGCAGAGACGTGACATGGAATGTCCAAATATGACGAATTTCGGTATCTATTATTTGTGTTGACTTCCATTCCACGTGAATGATATGTCATTCGTAAACTTTTTCTTATGTCCAAATATCTCATTTAATTATAGTATGGTGACGTACTTTATTAATTTTATTCAATATTGTTTCACTTCAACGTAGAACTCATTTTTTATTCATTTTCATTGGATTAAAAAAATCGAATATATTTCAATCAAATATCTGGAGAACTAGATATAATGTAACCAAACCCAAACTATCACTTAACTCAGTATGATGTCCTTATTCTGTAACAAATAAGAAAACTGAATTTAGGGGCCGTTCAAAGCTTTTGTGACCCCTAATCCAATAACTAATTATTGACAAAGATCGCAATCTTTTGATGCGTTTTTTTGGGATCATTCCTAAAATTCTTGTTTTACTTTATTATTTTTGAACGGACGGTGTTCAATAAAATACACACGCAACGCTAGTAGTTGACTTATTACTCTCTTCAAACTTCGCAAGATAAATGATTAATTGTACAATTTGCAAGTTATTCTGAATTTGTTTCTAAAATATAAATACTATTTTACTAGAATCCAACGAATATAAAATCCATTTCTAACATCAAACTTTAATCACTTCTGACGGTTTCTTTAATATAATATTGTTACTCGTTACATTTGCAGCCTGTGTATCGCATTCATTATGCACGTAATTGTTTGTAACTTCTTTCTAAAACTAAATCGTCATTAAAAATCGTCCTCTTAAAAGAATAACGAAGTAATCCACAGCAAAAAAACAGAAGATTATGCACTGACATCTCTTGTTCATTCGGAGTGCAATTCTTGTCCTTTCATGAGTGCTTCTTACATGTAAAGTAAGGGTACAGAAAAATTCTAAGATAACATAATACAGTAGTAGTATGATTACATGAGGTTAAATGAGCATCATTGTTAGTGTGCAAGCCCGTAGGCTCCGGACTCTTAGGTTCGAAGCTATTTTATTCCTGTACAGTGGATGCAAAAAATTTGTGTTTTCTTTACATTTCAAGTTGCTATAAGTAGGACAATATTAGTTTTATAGGACCTAAAATGTCCTAATTGGGGGGTTATTACCTAAAAAATCCTAAATTAGCTTTTAGAACCTATAACGTCCTAAATGATTCTTTATAGTTATTTTTAACTTGAAAAATACTTTCAAACACGTAGTCAATCGTCAACGACATAATTTCATCTGTAAAGAAGGTTTTCTTGAAAGCTCCTAACAGAGTGGCTATCTTCAAGGATATGCTTCCAAATACACCACTGCCACCACAGCTCGTTGTGTCCCGTTGGGGAACGTGGCTCTCAGTAGCACTGTACTATGCAGATAATTTTGAAAGCGTTGTTCAGGTCATCGATTCGCTAGACGAGATTGAAGCAGCTTCAATCACGTCTGCAAAAAAGAGCACTGAATTCACAGTTTGCTGTACAACAACTAAGTTACATTAAAGCCAACTTTTCTCATCTGCCTCAAGCCATCACTGAATTGGAGAAGAAGTCTCTTCCACTAACAGAAACTCTTCAAATTCTTCAAGGAGTGAAAGAGAAAAAAGTACCTGGGGAAGTTGGAACAAACATTGCGGACACGTTGGAGGCCGTTTTGAAACGCAGTCCTGATTTCACACAGATACAACTAGTAGGCCAAGTTCTTCGTGGAGACAATGTCCAAGAAAATTTGCTATGGAATCCCGAGGAATTAGCCAGTATGAAATGTGGAACGCAGTTTTTCTGCATTCAAGAGAATTTTGTCAGACGACAGGAAAAAGTTCACAACAGAAAATCTTGCCAAATATTTTGTTGTTCAGTGCCATTACAGAGAGTGAAGTGACCACTTTTTGCGCTATAGAAAACATGAAAAGTGCCGGAATAACAATATTTGAACATTCGTATTTCCTCAGTGTATCGTTAGAAAAGTGAAGTGATATTTGTGGTGTTGTATAAAATTTCAAATATAAGAAAACTGACAAAAAAAAACTACTACTACTACTACTACTACTATAGTACGACAGGCCATACATATGTTAAATTATATTTCAGCTATAAAAATAAATCCAAGGTAAGAAGAGTTTTATTATTTTTATTACGCAGAAGACTGGTTAGCATAAAGCTTACTAAATTAAGGTTACCATTTAAGTATGAAATAGCTAACAAAGTGTTTAAAGTGTAGTAATATTCCGTTTTCAGTAATATAACGCTAAAAATCCTAAACGGTGTTTTTAAAAACCTATAAAATCCTAAAATGCACTTTTTAAAATCCTAATTTGAATTTTTTGGGACCTAAAAATCAGCGGCGTAGCGTAAGGGAACGCCGGGATGCCCGGCATCCCCTATTAATAAGAAAAAGTACGTATTTCATTGCATATAAATTGTTTGCTTGTAATTATCACAATTATTTCCACTGCAATCTTCTAGATGTGCTCTCTCGCCTTACTTTGATAAGCGGAACCTACGCATGCGCGTCACTCAGATGCACATTTTCTATCTTTCCTCTTGTCGTATGCTATGTTCCTTGGGCATCCAGGCCTACTGCAAGAAATGGGGTTTTCGTTTGCTTTCTATCGAGTGCGCATGCGCAACTACTTGCTTACTTAACTCTCTTCATCCCTTGCAACTCTACATTTTGCTATAGATATACGCTGGCATATCTTCAAGTATTTCCAACTCTACCTATTTTGAACAAAGCTATAGTTTCTGTACAGAACGTACGAGCGCTAACGTCAAGGAAATAGAACAAAACAGAAATGGCTAGTTCAATGCCTTTTTGAAGCATGTCGGTTATGTAAATAATAGTATAAAAATAGTTATGCTTTAATCGTAATTAAATGCGTCGTAACTGTAATCGTAATTAAAGGCAAACTATTAACCTTCATCATAAATACATAGCATGTCCAGTGGCGTGGCCAGAAACTCTTTGAGGGAGCTCACACACACAAGCATAAATATAAAGCATTCTGTATAATCACGGTCACCGATCTGGTAGACCAGGAGAGCCAGCATTCCCGACCCTCGCAAAGATTGCTTGGGCCCTTCAGTCATTGGCACATATCCCGAGGAAATTAGGGGGACATGTCCCCTCCACCCGATTTGAAATTGTGATGATTTGTATCCGAATACCACAAAGGAAAGTGGGATGAAACTGTTTCCCTTGACTTGTTTCATTTTTTAAAAAAATCGTGTTTTTCAATATTTCATTGTCATTAATTATTGTTAGTCTATTGTCAACTATTTGTTTAATTCCTGTAACGCTTCCTATAATGCTATTGTGATCATCATAATTTTGAATAAGAGTATTGTTGCGCCATACATAGTTGATTTTCTTTCATCGTTTTAAGGAAGTCATTATTTATATTATTACAAAACAAGTGTCCTAAAATTTTAATGTGGATCATTGTGGATGCGTAAATAGAAACATATCAATTATAAATATGCATGTATTCAGATTTCAGAATGTGTTCACGGCACTTGATACGTATCACAATTTCATCTACATCGCCTGGTATATAATGTACAACAGGTTCACCTCAGAAATCAGATTCATCTACCGTAATATGAGTTTCATCACCCCTCCCCCCAGAGTAAGCCTCAAATCTGCCCTCCTCCAAACGTTGAAGACAACTCTGATCCTCCACAGCATTGTTTTTCAACTTCATAAATATTTTGAACATCGCTTTGAAAAATGGGAACGGTCTTACCCGTTCCCCGAATGTTGAAGACAGATTTGCGTCCCTGCGTTCAGTATCTGGATATCTGACAACGAAATACATACTCAGAAACAGGCCCCCAGAGTTGGTTTAAGTGTTTTCTATTTGCATCTTCAAATGATATACGTATACACTCAGGCTTATATTCACGAATGGACGTCGGAGATCCGGACTCAAGATGACAAATTTCTAGGGGTGGCTTTTTAAAGAACGAGATTGAAGTATGGTATGCGGAGAAAGAAGCTGCCCACGAGAAAGAAATAAATGGAAATATACTGGAAACAATGTTCATACAACAGCGGGGCCAAGTTTTCTTCTCACACGGTAGTGGTAAGAAGAAGCTGATACAATTGCTTATTGGCTTCTGACGTAATCCACGCATTTGCTTCTGTATGCCCCACTAGGCCACCAATTAGGGGGCCTCCGCCCTAAATTTTTTACAACCCTATATTTCCCATCGGTATAGCTATGTATTGCTGTTTTTAGTAGTATTGTATCGCACAAGTGACTAACTTTGGCATCCTCATTTCGGAATACCACGCTACGCTACTGCTAAAAATCTGAAGCCTAGTTATATGCTACTAGCAGCGTTCACCCCGCTTCGCTGCGGTCACCCCGGAACGCAATAAACTTTGTTACTTAGATAATTTTTACTTTTTCGCTTTCAAGTGATATGATAAAAACCATAGAAGATTGCAGTAAATGTTAACATTATATCGCCTGTCATTTATGTTAACCCGCCCCGCTTCGCTGCGGTCACCCCCGAACGCAATAAACTTTGTTACTTAGATAATTTTTACTTTTTCGCTTTCAAGTGATATGATAAAAACCATAGAAGATTGCAGTAAATCTTAACATTATATCGCCTGTCATTTATGTTAACCCGCCCCGCTTCGCTGCGGTCATCCCGGTGCTGGCATATTGTAAAAGTGTCTGTAAAAATAAGCAAATCAATTAAAAAATTTTAAACAGAAGATTCAAGCTATTTTCCGCTGTATATCGCCTGTCATTTATGTTAACCCGCCGAGTGACACGGTCATGCGGGTTGCATATAAATACGTTTATTTTTACCTATGATGAACTAATAACAAAGGATTTGTACGTTATGGACACTTGAATGGTCAATTATCTCAAGACACTGGTAATTAAAAATTAAAGTGATATGATAAAAACCATCTAGGGTCCAAATCCTAATAACCCCCCAAAAATGAAAGAAATTGGTTCAGCCGTATTAGCGTGATGAGCGGACAAAGGATTTTGTACGTTCTCTTTTATATATATAGATAGATGAGACCCTTGCTAATAAATGTATGAAGCCAGCTAGTTTAAGCTGACCTTTGGAAACTACTACTGTAAATATTTGCAACATAAAAATAATTCTCTAGAATTTTTTGAGATAAAAGTAGCGGAATTTCAGGAAGTCCATAAAAACTATACTAAAACACTTTGGTGTAAGTTCTCAACAGAATATGATGTTGGCTTCTTAATAACGCTGCAATAATTATTTTTCGAAAACGAAATGGCTCATACTGTAGGCGAGGAATTGATTCTTTCTGCTTATGTGGCATTTTAAACATGGCCCGCTTGGCGAGTCGGCGTTTTGAGAAATCAGTCAAGTACCTGTGGCGAACACCGTATTGAAACGACAGGATTGAGGCAGCAATTATAAACATGAAGCTGTCGGCAAGCCGAGCTGATAATAATAGTCTGAGTACCTTCCCAACACTGAGTTATTTCTGTAACCCACTGATTGAAGAGTTGCCACAAGAAGTTCCTTCCAATTCCCAGTTCCTCCAGTTAAACACCTGAATGATTAGGGTCTAGGCTCAGAAATTACCTCCCACCATCAGATGCTGAAAACTTATGGATAATAAATCCTTTCCTGGATGATATGATAGAATTAAGAACTTTGATAAGGAACAACATGAACTTGTTTGTCTTACTTGCAATTTCCTTTGCTCCCAGACGCCCGGGTTACATCATCTGGCTCTGCCCCTAAAATTTCTCAAAACTTCCATGCTCCCAGTTTTTTTCAAAACCAGAAGTTAATATCATTCGTGAGATACTTTAAAAATATCACTTTTTTCATCATTACTCAACTAATTGGGATAATTTACTCACGGTCACTCACATTTTTAGACCTATCATTGACTGATATTTCAGAAAAAATAAGAAAGAAAAAGAAAAAAGAAAACAAGTATACAACTATGACTGTTCTGAAAATCTGGGAAATCTAGTACTGGCTGACTCAAAATATGTTTCAAAGAATTTGTACTTGATCAATTTAGTGTGAAGGTATTTTCAGATTAGAAGAAACTACGTACAACAGCATTGAAACAGTTTCATTTTGTGGCAAATACTGTATCCTTATGAAGAAACATTTTCGATGTATTTATCCTGAAAAACCACAGATGTAATCTCGATACTCAACTTGTTTTATGGCTAAAGGTAACAAATACTGAGCCAGATATGAAAAGAATTGTCCAAAACAAAAAGAAGTATGATTTTACTCATGGCGTGTAGATTCTCATATAGCAACGTTTTATCCATGCATATTAGAAGGAAACAGGACCCAAGCATTTATGTTGGGAGAGATCCAATTTTGGAGAGTCCAATATTTCCAGACACTACATGTAGTATGTAGTATTGAACCGGTGTAATTCTACACCCAAGAAGGCAGTACTCCTATTTATATTTTCATAAAATGACAGAACTAGATTGTTTTTATTAGAAACAATCATGTTGGTACGACTGTTGGTTCAGTAATGGCGGAATGATTTCTAAAGGTGATCATGTGTACGTTTATGCTCCCCATTTTGATCCACCCAACCACAATAATGTGTGTAGTAGAGTGAATTTCGGTGATAACTGTGAAAGAGAAAAGTATTTTTTTTTTTTTTTTTTTTTTGGAACAATCGTGTCCATGTGTAATCCGTGCTGTGTTATGTAGCGCTCAAACTGGTGGCCTTTGTTTTACTATCGTCTGAGTTATTGTTTCCATATTTTTAGGGGTGTGCACGAGACGAGTCGAGATATGATTTTCCTGACAAAATTCGAGTCGAGACACGGCTCTTCCAATAGAGAAATATACATTTTTCGAGTCGAGACATCACTTTTAGAGCACATTTTCGAGACGAGACAGCCACAAATCCTGTCTCGTGCGCATCCCTACATATTTTATGTGTATAACTGTAATTTTGCTAAAAATAAATAAATAAATAAATGGACTGGGTATCTATTATATGTATGGCATACCCACAATTCACTTTTACATTATAAATATTAAAATGCAAATATATCTAGTATTTTGCTAACACTAAACACTCTTATATTTTTATTATATTTTTTAAAATACGTACTGCTGGAAGGTTTCCGTCCTTCCGAAAAGACAAACTCACATGCTTTTCATTCAGGAGGTGTGCCTTACCAGCAGGACTGCGGCTCGTGTACAGGTCTTTCCAGAAGAGCCTTCCGGCATGACAAAGGCTTGTACGTTCTATCATTAATGTGTACACATGGAAAAACTGCTTCATATGTCGTTATGTAGGTGGAAACCAAACAGTAAAAACTTCATTTGGTGCAAACTGTATTTGTTTGTTAATTATTGGAACGAAACCATATGAGTTCTGCACTGGTTTTGACAATTCATGAAAAAAAAATACCGAGGAAGAAAGTGACCTAAGTCATGTATCCTAAACATACGACGTAGGCAATTTGGCACGGTAGCTTAGTTGTATAGCACTTATCTTTGATATGTGGGGTCTCTGGTTCGGTTCCCGGCCAAGTACGTTTGTGGTGGACAACATCTTATCCATGGATTTTTTCGGGACACTCCTGTTTCCTCACTCATTCTCATTCTACCTATTCTTCCATCACTCACTTGCCTTGATCATTCTTCCATCTTGGCCTAAAGGCCATAATCGTGAAATGTTAAACTGAAAGATTTCATTTAATTTCATTTCTAAAAATACGATTATTTTTTTTTTTTTTCAAATTGAACAGGGTAGCTGAACTTAAGGTAAACTTTCAGTTCGCCTTCTATGTATGGAGGTCAGTAGAGTCAGATCTAGTTCGAGGTCGGAGGGCTTAATACCCCAAGGTTTTGAGTGACAACTCTAATTTCAGCGATTATTTGTAAATTTTTAAGTTTATAGTAAACTCGTAATATACCTATTATAGTCTGGCGTTTTGTTCCTCCCTTGGTTTTTTGTTTTAGATCCGCCTCTGGATTATCGAAAGCGTTATTAATGGCATCTTTTGGTGCTAGAAACCC
Source organism: Thermobia domestica (assembly GCF_964235325.1). Taxonomy (NCBI): domain Eukaryota; kingdom Metazoa; phylum Arthropoda; class Insecta; order Zygentoma; family Lepismatidae; genus Thermobia; species Thermobia domestica. Next base: position 346,835,938 of record NC_137455.1, read on the forward strand.
AGATTCTGTTCCCGAGGGGACTTGATGTTGTAAAACTGAAAGTTCACATAAAAGGTGTTCCTGAAAACGCACGTTCAACTCCACAGCAACCACCCAAAACTCGATAAATGTTAGATGGTGCGTTACAAGCAGAGCCGTAGCTGAGGGGGAATTGGACGGTCACCCCGAGTACTGATAGCAAGGAGACGTCGAAGAGCAAGAAGAAACTAAAGGTGTCGGAAAAGAGTAAACGACGCGGCGCCCCGTAAAAGAATTTGCGCCCTATTAAATCAACATTGTTGTCACTTTGCAAAGAAATACATTTGTAAGAAATTTTCTTGCCGAGATTTTCAATATAAGTCACAACAAGTTTTTACTTATTACTTAAAGAAAGTTAGATTTGTTAATGACTATGTGATATACGAGGTGTCGAGTAATGATTTATAGTGTACTGTACGCAGGAACGTTTTCAAAGTCGGAAACGATCAAAGTCTGAAATACGTGTCCAGCGTTGTGATGGTGATGAGCTTGCTTAGGTAATGACGCTTTTCTACCCAATCGGATTAATCACGATGAAGAGAAAGAAGGTATGAAAATGATGGTAGTGAAGAGACTCACGCAAGAAGCTATTTGCGCGGGTATATTAAAAATGGAGGTAAACAAGGTGAATAATAACATATTCGAAATCGTAGAGTAACAGCTAAAAGGGTCAGAACTTAACCCAACGAATTCTGTCTTTTTCAAAGATTAATCACTGCCACTGATTTTTTTTTATTCCATTGACATATGAAATGCTTCCAATTTGAAGGAATTTATTGGGATCATTTCTAGATCAACTGGTTAGATCGCCAGGATGTTTTCTGTCCATATGTATCAGTAATGCTCTGTTTTATCTATCTACATACAGGCAAAACATAAACCTTCTCAATTTCCGTTATATTTCACAATTTTTTCCCCATAAAATAACTGTATGGCTTTTAGAACTACGCCGCGTTCAATGGCGCGTTCATAAAATCTCTCCAATCACGTCTGTTCTAAACCAACTGAATCCAGTTTCTACTTTGTATCCCTATTCCTGCGAGATTCACTTAATATTGTTTTTTCAATCTGCGCCTAGGCCTTCCTAATGGTCGTTTTCGGATTGGATTTGCAGATAAAACTTTGAAAGCTTTCCTACTTTCGTCCATCTTGGCTACATGACCTGCCCATCTGAGCCTCCTAGATTTGATGCTCCTAACAATATTTGGTAAAGGGTGTAAATTATGCAGTTCCTGGTTATGAAGTTTCCGGCATTCCCCATTCCCGTTCCTCTTGGGTCCGAATATTCGTCTCAGAATTTTATTCTCAAATACTTTGAGTTTGCGTTCCTCCTTTAAACTAAGCGATTATGTTTCGCAACAATACCGAACAACAGACATGATTATCGTTCTATATATTTTGAACTTCAAATTCCTCGAAAGAATTCGCGACAAGAGATTTTGAACTAAATAATAACACGAATTCCCTGATTTCAGTCGAAATTCAATTTCTTCTTAAATATGATTTGGTCTTTTAATATTGAACCTAGATACTTGAAAGTATCCACTTTATCGAAAATATTATTTGATACTTTGGCGTATCCATAATTTGCAGTATTTCGATCCCAGTGAACTTCCATGTATTTAGCTTTTTTCTGCATTTACTTCTAAATCTGGAAGCATTTAATAATGTCTCTGCATTTTTTATTGTTCTTCTTTAACCTATCAGAATTACGTCATCCGTATACGCCATAACCTGGTGAATATCATTCAGCTCAGGCCTTGGTTGCTATCTTTGATTTTCCTTATAACGTACTACAGAACAAACTTGGATAATAATGTCGACAGCGCATCTCCTTTACTCAGGACATTTTCGACGAGGAAGCTCGTCGACAAGACTTTTCGTACTCGGACTTTACTTTGGGATTCCCTTAAACATATCTTAATTAATCTAACTAGCGTTTTCGCTATTCCGAATTCTGTAAGATTGTTGTATAATATTTATCTTCTAATAGAATCGTAAGCATTTCCAAAACCAATAAATAATTGATGTACCTTGGTATTGTATTTCTTTTCAAGTATTTGTCGAATGATAAATATCTGGTCCATCGTTGATTGATTTCGTCTAAATTCACAGATAATCTCCAATAATTTCATCCACGTATGGGATCAATCTTGCTAATAAAATGTTTGAAAGAATTTTATAGGATGTTGACACAAGAGAAATGCCTCGATAATTGTTAGAGTCCGCTTTGTCGCCTTTCTTGTGAATTGGAACAATGATTAATTATTTCTACTCTTGTGGTAATTCCTCCTTGTTCCAGATAAGGAAAATGAGTTTGTGTAACTTGTTCCACAATTTTCTCCTCTAGCTAAAATTATCTCAGCCGGAATTTCGTCTACACCCGGAGATTTGTGTTTCTTTAATTTGTTTATTGTTGTTGATATAATTTCTACTTCTGTTTGGCTAGGCTCTGAATTTTATGATTCGGCTGTGCATTTCGCTTTCCCCACGAACATTACTTTTTGGCTGCGTGTTAAGCAAATCGTTAGAGAAATCTTTCCGTTTATTCAAGATGTCTGTATCAGTAAGAATTTTTCCTTCGTCTCTCTTAATATACACGCGAGGTTGATACCCTTGCTTAAATTCCTTGATGCCCTTTAACATATCTCGAAATTTTTTCTTCTACTATTATCTTTATTAATTTAAGCTTTCAAAAAGTCACGTTTCTCTCTTCTAAACATTTTGAAAGTTTCCCGTCTGTTGTCAAAGAAATTTAGTGCAGTTATATCTTTCGGATTTTGTAGCCAACGCAGTTTCGCCTATTTTCTCTTCTCGGTTAGTTTAGTACATTCCTGGTCTAACCATGATTTGTTTCTACGTATTTCCACGTGCTCCAATTTTTCTCTTGCTGAAATTTTAATGCTATCCCTAATTTGAACCCAAGTATTCGCAACATTAGTGCTTTCAAAACCTTCTAAAAACGAGAATCTATTACACTTCAATCTGATATTCCCGTGTCGTCTGATTCTCCTCTAATTTCTTTAAACTAAATATCTCCGTTTTCAGATGTTGAATATTCTCTTTATTAAACGATAATCTCTCTCTCTCTTGTTATCGCTGCTATCAGATATCAGTATCACAGTCGGATTCTCTGAAGGAGCAAACATCAATTATGATAGACTCTCTCTTCTATCTACTAAAACGTGATCAATTTGATTGTGTGTTCTTCCATCTGGAGAGGTCCACGTCTATTTATGAACGTCTTGATGTGGGAATTTTGTGCTTTTTCACGATAAGGTTTTTGGGTGTTCCAAAGTTCACGAAACTAACGCCGTTGTCCAGTAGCGGATTTAAACGGGCAGCTTTGGGGTTGAAGCCCTCCCCCCCAAATATCAGAGCGAGAGGAATTTGAGGTCATTCACACTAAAAATGCAGTGCATTGTGCTGAAGTAATAAATAAGTTTTCATCTGAATTATGGAAATTGATGATCAAGGCTTCTTCTTCTGTTTGTCTTTAGATATTATTTGCTGATCTTTTTAATTACGAATGTCTCAACAGTCAAATCGCGAACTAAGTAGTAAACAGATACCCAAAGAGGAGCAGTGGAGATTTTTTTTTTTTTTTTTGGTGATGCTAACTGAAGAAGTTTTGTACTAATATCTCGTAGTACATCCTGCGATTCTGCGGATTTTCGTTCTCCTATTAACAGATACCATTTTCCTCCATGGTTTCAAAATAAAAAGTGTCCGAAAACTGTTTACTCACCCTGTATGTCGAACACAGAGAGTAATCCCTTTCCTTCCTAGACCTCCTAAATGAAGTCCTTGCTTAAACCTTCTCATTACTTTCAAGACACACACCACTCTCCTTACTAGATTCCGTGGATCTTATCCTATCGTTACACTCAAGCCAAAAATAATCAATACAATGGCTAAATCGGTCTTACTGCTTAACGTGAAATCACACTATATGGTTTGTACTCGAAAAAACAGTACAACTGAAAATCGAACCCTAAACCACGAGTGCTTAAAATTGGCTTTGTCACTGAATATTAACCTTGGCTAAACGAATCGATGTAGCAGATTCAGGCCCGTATCCACGGGGGGCAAGGGGGCCGGGCCCCACCTAAACTTTCGCTGTCCCCCATAAACTTTCACGGTAGGCTTCCAAATGAACTATAATATGGTGATGAAGTATAATATGATTGGGTGGGGCCCCTCTAGCTTCTACCCCCCCCCCCCTAAATTTTTGGGCCGGCTACGGGCGTGAGCAGGTTCGTGCCACTCCTGTGGATATGCTGTTACTTATCTTTCCAACTCTTAATCTTGACTGTCCTCTTTCAAACATCTTGGCTATAGTGCGAGCCTCTGGTGCAAGGGATCCTGAGTTCGAATCCCTCTGGGGCGTCTCATATTGCCTCTCCGTTCTGAACAGAGGCATTAAACTCTAACCAACCTATTATGATTACTTTCGCCTACCGGAAAGTCACTTTTCAATCTGCTTACTAACTACAGTAGTATATGTATATATCACACGTATGTTCCATGGAAGCAACTTTTCTCTGTTTATCTTAAATGTTTAATCTGCATTATATTCACTAACAGCTACTCGTACAACTGTGTACGCGATTAGACTTTTGTTCAAGATACTAACATAGCCAAAATAATATATTTAAAAAATAAGATACTAGATGGGACAATAGATTAATTAGTTGTCTAGAACAAATAATTAACTTACGTTTGGTCTGCTTCTGAACAGAAATACAAAATACAAGATTATGAAAATTATAGACGTAAAACCTTTAGAAAATGATGAATAATATTAGCCACTAAATCTAGAACTGATTACTTTAACTTCAGTTTCCCCTTATCTTTATTTGTATCATATGTTATTTAAATTAAATGACCTGCCTTTCCATCATAGTCATAAGTTTCGTAATTTTTTACTATTGTTCTTTTTTTTTTTTTTTTGTAGTGATACTATAAAATTATTCAGATGGTATGTTAATTGTTTAATTTCACAATATAGCTACACGGAGCCTTCCATAAGCTACTGGCAAAAGGATAACAGTTTAATACTGTATTATAAAAATTCCAAGGTTATAATTTTTACAAGGATGTCTCCAAAATGGTACGCTACAAGATGTCATTCTCATAAAGATATGTAAATATTACGTATAATAATGACTAAGAACCTAGGAATCTTTATAAGCTTCAGGAAATGGAATGTTGTTTAAAAATATTAAATATTTAAATAACTGGAACGATTGATGTTCTGTCTAATATTGGTATTTGTTAGCATCAAGAGTAGATAGAAGCATCCAGTTTGCGTTTCGGAGATACCTTACCTCACTCCCTGAAACTAAGATAAATTGCGAGTACATACTGCTCTTGTTAAGACACATGCTTTAGCAGATAGTATCGCAGTACACTCCATTTACATCTTGATTTGGCCCTTTTTGCCCCCAGTGACAAAATTTTATGGAATATAGCATGTGCCCAGTTTAGACAGAACAATTCTATGAAATTGAATCTTGACATTTTCTGTACACAATCACAAGAATATTAGGCCACGAATAAAATATAGAAAAGAAAGAATGAAGCACCAAGGATATTCTGGATTTAATGGATGAGAGATGGAAATTGAATAATAACAACAATGAGGTTAAGACGCAGTATAAAAGAATAAGGAATGAGATTATTTGTAAATACAGACTTGCCAAGGAGGAGTCGATAAGACAAAATGTGAACAAATAGAAACGAACATGAATACAGGAGGAGTACATGTGGCTTATAAGAAGGTTAAGATGAACTTCAAACCACAGAGACCAAAGACCAATTACTGAAAGATGAAGAAGGAAGATCCATGACTGAAGCTGGAGATATTGTGTAAACATTGAAGAAATATTTAGAAAGGCTCTATAGAAACGACAATTAATTAGAAGAATTAGAATATATAGAGAAAATAGAAGAAGAGGTAGGAGAGATCATACTCAGGTTATAGTACAACAAAACATTACAATACTGAGGAATATTTCGGAAAGACGACATAGAATGATTGGACTTACCATGACACATGGCGGAATGCGCTAGTAACTGTGGTGAGAATCACAGAAGGCAAAATACCTAAGGGAATGATTGAAATATATGGGCGAAAAAATACAAGGTAGAGGGGAGGAAGCTACAGAGAAATGAAAAGTCTGGCTAAGGCTAACTGCGTCAAACCCATCGAGAGATTACTGACCTGAGATGATGATGAATTGAAATAGCATCTTTGCTTCTACTCAGTGTGATATTTGTTTTACTTACAAATTCCAAAGAAATACTTCGTATCACGCGTGGCATTTACAAAAGCTTCTAAACGTAAGAATATGATGGGTACAGGGTAAGTGCCAACAAGACACACTAAATCAACTTTCCAAGGAACATGCGAGGATAGCTGCTATCTTTACTGTAGTATAACGAAACGAGAATTTTGACAATAGTTTGCTTAGAAGTTTGTTAAAGTTAGAGCATGTTGCCTTTCATATTGTAGGCTTATGACGTAGGAAGGGAAGTTTCCTTCTTATCCCGTAACAACTTTACAACATGTTGTACTTAGACATTGTGCTGGTTAATACCAAAATATTAGTATGTCAAATTGCTTACGTAATGACTCAAGATGCAAAATAATATACAAACTGTTGAATAGAAGCTTCTTTGCTCTTATTTATTTCCATTCTCTAACTGGCAAGGGAAACTTATGGTTTAATTCAATTGTTGTGGAAATCTGAAGGATATTAGATATGTTGCAATACTCCACAAATATCTTGAGTGAGCTTCAGATCTCGTAGAAATAGAGTCAAACTTTAATTGAGTTGAATACTTTTATGTATCATAAACTTTGGAACAATTCAGTATTTTTTCTATAATTTTCTCTCATGTATCTTAGATACGGTTTGTGGTAATTAACTTAAGCACTTTTTCCCAAGATCAGATCATCCGAACAAGCATCAGAAATAACAGTTTGAAAATAACAATGACAATTAAAGTAGTTTTCATTACTAATAACTAAACTGAATTATCATTAATCTGAGGTAGCTGACTTTAAAAAATAATTTGTCGTATAAATCAAGTTGTTTGTAGTGTGTTCCCAATGGTGCGCTAGGTGGTGCACTACAATGTACCGTAAGACGGGGTTACTTTGCACATCAGGGGTTATTTTGCACAAATATGAAAAGAGTTTCACAGTCCTCTGTTGGCAAAACCATGAACAATAAAGAGGAAGTTTCACCTGGCACCGTAAGATAGAACATCTAACTGTATCTTGACCATAATGTAGGTGGTTAACATCAGTTAATTACCGAGCGGGTTTGTTGTTATAGAGGCATGCAACGCAGTCACTGTAAAGGCCGACAAAATTTGAAAGGTATCACCTATAAGAATTTCCGTCAAAGTTAAGTCAGGTTCGAAGAATATTACTGTGTATAATGGGACTTTGGTGCAATAGTTGAAATTGAAATGTTAAACGCTTTACAGTCATAAAAGACGTAAAACTGGAAGAAGGCGGTCTCAGCCTCTAATCGGGGTTACTTTGTACCAGTCCAAAATACATCTTAGGTACGAAATTATTACTACTAGAATCTCTTACATTCTAATTTAAGTAAATTTTCTATTTAGGTAGATCCCGGAATGAATTTCTTGTTAGAAAATTAATTATGAACAGTAGCGAATCCAGAAGCGTAGTTTGTGAGGGGCATCACTCACAAAAGCTTCGTTTTCTTTAGAAATCACTAGACTTTAGGGGGAGGGCTTGAAGGCTTGAAGCTTATACGCATAGGCATGACTAATATTAGATTTTTAAAAAAAGAAATTATGCAATTTGGGTGGGCTTCACCCTGAAAGTCCCAAACCCCGTAAATCTTCCACTAATTCCGGTTCGGATAATATTCTTGAACATTAGGAATGACCAAGGCAAATCAGTTCACGGGGATTTTTTTTTTCTGTTCCCGAGTTGGCTTTTGTATGGGACATATGCTAAACTATTGAAACGTGTCGGTAGCACAAAATACGTAATTTTCTTCGCAAATATTAGTAATTCATACTGGTATTCAAGTATCGATACCAGTTCCTTCTTTCTAATATCAATATTGTAAACTGTATGCAGTTTCGTGTAGAAAGCAATATATATAAATATTGAAGGGAAACATTGCACAGAAACGTTATATTCGTACATTGACATGCTTTTTTGTATGTTGTGCGAACTAACCTGAAATATGGGGTTACTTTGCACCAAAGTTTATATTTCAAGAATTATGGTCATACCAGGTCTGTAGCCAGCCCCAAAATGTAGGGGGGGCGGCTGAAGTTAGGGGGGCCCGATGCAACCATCACAATATTATTGTTCATCTGCCAGTCTACCGTGAAAATTTTAGGGGGGGCACCAAAAATTAGGGGGGACACGGCCCACCTAGTCCCAATTGATATGGGCCTGGGTCATACTGAATGTTTATTAATGAACTTGCATGAATGTTTTCCACATATATCTAGATATTATATGTTTAAAATACAGCGTTCTAAATCATTATGTTTGTAAGTTACATGCAATTTTCTTTAAAATTCCTTAAATCGTGTGCAAAGTAAAATTCCTTAAATTGTCTTACGGTACTTTGACAAACATTATCTATTTACGTTAGGGATGGTATCGAGACGAGACGAGACTAGACTTTGTACAGTCTCGGTCTCGTCTCGGTTGATTAATAACGGTCTCGGTCTCGGTCTCGTCTCGAGTAAAAAATCACCGTCTCGGTCTCGGTCTCGGTCTCGAGTACCAAATCTCGGTCTCGTCTCGAAAGTCTCGAAAGTCTCGAAATAAATAGTGTGAAATTAAAATAGTGAAAGTATTATTCTCGTACAGTCTGTCGTTCCCGGTTATTTTTTCCTTTCATTTTGACTTAGAATTATGGTATGGTGTACCTCTTCATAGCTAATTTGCTAGTGATAATGCTTTCCATGCGCGTATTCCAGGTTCAATGATCAGTGGGTATATCACCCTAAAACCCTAATAGAACCCATATTTCACTTTCAGCAATAGACTTTGTCTCATATAGCCTCAGAACTGCCTATATAATTAAACTCTATTAAATTAACTCCAGTACTATACAGTAGTTTATTTCCTTCCTATGAATCAGAATTGTTCAATACCTCCTAACGGATAACGCAACACATAGCAGCACGAATGTATTTAATGGTACCGAAATTGAAACTTTACAATTTCTCATTATTCAATACATTCTGCTTTGACTGTAATTTTAAAAACAGAATATAACGTTCATTATCTTAACAAATAGGGTAAATTATTACTACAATATACGTATTTTGTTTGAAATTGATGAAATGCTTTATTACCGTTTCACATCTCCGTGTTTAATTGACACTTTATAACACGAACGTCCTGAACCTTGTGGTGGGAGCTACTACACTCATCTTTGCTATGTGAGGTCTCGAGTGGGATCACAAAACAAGTTAGATTCAAAGTCCGATATTTCGCATAGTTCGCGTCTCATTTTAAGGGCATTCTGTTCTTATACAAGTGCATAAGGTCGTAATGCATTACGTAAGCACATATCCAGTGCCGTAACATAGATTTATCTTATTCTTGAGCTCTCAACGGCGCATGCAATCTTTATTCGAGAAAACTAATCTTCCGTTTATTATGTTCAAATTTTATATTGATTGAAAATTAGTTGCGAAACATGGACATACATATTATATAAGGATATAGGTAATTCGAGTTCTCTGTATCTATTTTTTCTCACTCGCCAAAAGAAGTGATTCTTAACTTTCTAATTTTTTTGTATTAATTTTCGTAGTTTTGCTGCAACATGATGGATTGAATAGTCAAAAATACTTTTTTCGCTCTATGATTTTCATTAAATTTTGGATCCATTTTTACCCTACCTTACCTAGTAAAAGTTATATATTTAGTCTTAGTTGAGGAACCGGTTTTTCGCTTCTGTAAAATTACGAACTTATGACTTGGTTTAGTTTACCTCCGAAGTCCACATATAATAAAATCATCACCATCATCATAATCAACCATTATCAATCCATTGCTGGATGAAGGTCTTTCCAAGTCTTCTCCACAACTATCTAACTTGGGCAATTCTTTTCCAGGTTACTTCTCAGTGGCTCTAGATTTCGTCACACCTTCTTGTATGGGGAGGTTTCCTTGGCTGGCTTTGTCTCGTGGTATTCAGTCTAGAATTGTTTTCGTCCATCGATCATAATTTCTTCTTGCAATACGTCCAGCACACTTTCCAGCTCATATTAAATTATTTCATTAGCACCATCAGTATTCATTTCTATATATTTGGGCTACAAATAATTCGAATTCGCTACTTTCGGAGTACAGACACGCTACTTGTTAATCTGAATGATTTAAATCAACACAATGTGAGAACCCCCATTTGGTCTAGCGGCTAGAACTCTTGATTTCGGTTCGCGTGGTCTCGAGTTCGATTTCCGGTAGGGGAAAGTTGAACGACTGATGTGGTTCGGATTCCACTATAATCATTAGCTCCACATCTCCTTTAGCTGCCCTAGCATAATTGTGGGACGTTAAACTAAAACAAAACAAAACAAAAGTGAACACTGTGTATTACTAACTGTAAGTTCTTGAAAAATTGCATATAGCTATATGGTATGGATCGAGTTTGAGGTGGTCGGTGGTCAAACTAAAGCAATTGAAATATAATTAGGGTGCAATTAGAACTTTTAATTAAGCACGGTCTTAATCTAAAGTGTACACCAGGCCTAAGGCTGAGGGGAAACAACTAGTGTTACTGAAAATGTATCAGTTACATTTAATTTCAGTTACAATTTGCATTTACATGTATTGCTGGAACGAAGATTTAAACATTAACATTATAAGTAGCCCAAAGACTATGAAGAACATCGTCTCTTGAAAGCATTCTTGCACCATAAAACAAATTACGAGTAATTTTAAAATATTTTGCAGTTTATCTACGTTATTTGCACATATTTAGAATAATATTTAGCTATCTATTTAAGTAACACTGCTTAAAATAATGTAATTGCCACTTGTAATTAAAACCACCAAAAACTGTTGTAATGTTATAGAAGCAAAGGAAAGCAATAATCATTACAAAAATTTAATACAAATACGTCATTTTAAGCAGTATAACAATCTCTACCAATGTGTTTGGTATCTCTGAAACGATTTGAAATAACAATTGTTGTAAATAGCGTTATAATCATTTAAGTCTTTTGGAAGCATCTGCATGATGAGACGTGATATGTCAGCGCATTTTCGAAGTAAAGTCTCTAGAAACATTTAAATTTTCCGTTTCTTGTAACTTTGTTCCTTCCTTCATTCGAAATATATTATACCATGATCACAGTATTTGACGCTAAGGTGCAGTTGATGCACATTGCACCGTCCATGTCATTTGCGTTATTAGAGATTTCCAATCTACACTAAATAACGTATGGGCTATTTTGGTTTTGTTAAATAACTAAATTAGAAATATATAATTCTTTACGTAGCGCAATTTGAGAAAATACAACTTTATTTTGCTTTAGCAACATTGCTTGTTTATCTAGTGATATTGCAGAGTATCAAGAAGAATTTCCCAACTTGGTACAAAATTTCAGCATTTTTAATATATATTTCAGCATATATATATATATATATATATATATATATATATATAGCAGATCCTAGGGGCGGGTTATAGGGACTATAGCCCCCCTTAACGCTCAGGTATGCACTGGATAAAATGGGCTTCAATCCTACTTTCTTTACACTGGATAAAGCGGCAAACCATGGTTTAGCCGCTCCCTTGATCATATACTGTGTCCGCGGCTATACATTATATATATATATATATATATATATATATATATATATATATATATATATATATATATATATATATATACAGGATGGCCCATTTTAATGTTTCCTCGGAGATATCTCGAAAACAGTTGAACATAATGAACCGAAGAAAAACTCAAATAGAAAATTCCATGGGGCACACCGAATGGTGTTGTCGCGGCGCCTCCCGGGGCCGTCTTTCATGGGGTACCAGGGCCAAACTTTAAAAATTTAATGGAAACATGGGGCGAGTAATATCTCGTTCCATAGATCTTTAAAAAGTAAAAAGTGTTGTAGCAAAAGATTTTTCACATCGGTCACCGTTTTTAAAATGGCCGCCAAGACATGGTGCCTGTATCAGATAAAACGTCCAGTACCACTAGACCCCTAATATGAAAATAGTTGGAGATAAATGAACAGAATAAAACTCGTATAGAAAAGAAGAGATTATTTATCATTCCACGGCTCGAATCTAATGCAACGGAGAAAATGATTATTAAAGTATAATTGACATGATACAAAAGAGGAAATGATATAACATGACCTTTCCGATCTCTGTCCGTAAGTAGGTGAAGCGGGAATGAATGGTAAAATCTCAAATGAGAACCTCACTTTCTATTTGCAATAGATATGGTTTGTCTGAAACACGTGTGTGTACAAATGACTGGTACTATAATGAATAAAAATAAAGTGAAATAAGGTGAATAAAAATAAGATGAAATTCAAATTTATCAACATTTTACCCGCCCCTTCGCCTCTGATAATTTAACGCATTGCGTGCAAGATTTTTTGGGACATATCTGCATCAGTATGTACCGTTTCGTTACCAAGGATCACAACTCAAATTACCGTTGAAAGTTATTCGGAATGTAACTGTGGACATCTCTGTGAAACTCATATTCTATCACATGCAAGAAGACATAGAAGGAAAAGAAGCGAACCAATATCATGCAGACGATTGTTGAACAAAACCAACGTTTGTAAACATTGTTCTAAAATTGCATTGTTCGACAAATTGGTTTCGCATTTCAGTTGATTCATTTTTGCATCAAACCATTGCCTGCAATCAAAATGGAAGGTACCATTTAACAAGAATTTTACATACTTTATCCCATTACAGAGACATTTATCTCTTATAAAAACACATTTCAAATAACTTTGTTTCGTAGATACAATCTGCAAAAACTAAGGCTCTCATTTGCAATTTCACCGATCCTTCGCGCTTCACTCACTTACGGAGAGAGGTTGGAGCGATAATTTTCTAGGAGTTTAATTTCTTTCTTTCCATTATGGCACTTTTACTCTAATCATATTTTCGACTGTTGCAACATTCCCAAGCTATAAAATGATAAATACCCTCTGTCGTTTCCTATTCGAATATTTGTTCTGGTGTTTTCATATTAGTGATACTGGACGTTTTAGCTGATGCAGGTACCATGTCTTGCTGGTCATTTTGAAAACGGTGACCCATATGAACAATCTTTTGCAACAGCACTCTTTAGTTTTTAAAGATATGTCGAACGAGGTATAATTCATCCCATGTTTCGATTTACAATTTTGAACTTGCGCCCTGGGCCCCCATGAAGGGTGGTCCTAGGAGTCTCCGCAACAATATCAATCGATGTGCCACATGACATTTTCTATTTGAGTTTTTATTTGGTTCATTTATGTTCAATCGTTTACATATTAGTGGTACTGCACGTTTTACTGTATCTGATAGAGGCAACATGTCTTGGCGGCCATTTTGAATACAGTGCCGGATATGAAAGCTCTTTTGCCACAACGCTTTTTAGTTTTTCAAGATCTATCGAACGAGATACCACTCACTCCTTGCTTCCATTTAAAATTAAAATTGTGCCCCGGAAACCGGTATGTACAACTGGGTGGCACCGCGACCATATATATATATATATATATATATATATATCGAGAGAGAGAGAGAGAGAGAGAAAGAGAGAGAATTCAATTTGCATCAGCAGTGGATTTTGTTTCGGGATAGGCTTGAGGGACGAGTAAGAAACATTTGTGTTGTACGTGCAATGCAAAAAATTACCACAAATTTATTTCGGGAGGGGTTTGAGCCCGATAACCACTCCCTAAATACGCCACTGTACATCAGTCAACCGTTCTCATATTATCTAACACAGCAACGAAACAAATTTTGAGTGAAGGCAATTTTAGTATTTATCAATATCAATATTCGAGACGAGACCGAGACTTTCGAGACTGACCTAATTCTCGTCTCGGTCTCGTCTCGATTTATAGAGGTCTGTCTCGGTCTCGGTCTCGTCTCGGTATTTAAAAGTCCGTCTCGGTCTCGGTCTTGTCTCGGTATATAAAAGTCGTCTCGGTCTCGGTCTCGTCTCGATAATTCGAGACCGAGACTAGTCTCGGTCTCGGTACCATCCCTAATTTATGTTTAGATTCTAAACAGTCTCATTCTGTATACGTTCTGATTTTTCTTCTAGCTGGGAATAAACATACGGGGAAAAGAATTGAGTACGCATGTACCATCTAGGTTGATCTAGCTCAAACGTGGTACCGAAAATGTGCACCAGAATACAAAATTCAGTTCTCCTAACTTGGCCAGAGCAGAGGCAGAAAAACCACCTGTAGCCGGAATCTACGAATCTTTCTTCTATATTCACTCTATTTTTTTTCTTCCTGTAACTACTTCACTCTGTAAAGGACCTTATTATCTGGAGAAGAACCTAGATCTTCATCTCCTGATGGACTTGCTGAGCTTTGAGTTTAACGTCCCTTTCAGCAACGATGCTACATGAAACGTGAACCTACTGATTAACGTGAAATCTAAACCACATGAGCTCCCGCCAGGTGATGAACTTTGTGATGTGAAGGCTGAGCGATTACTTGCAAGCAGCCCTGAAGCGTGAGCGAGTAACAAAGAGGGTGAAAATCATACCTTGGTTAATATAATTGTGTCGTATAGAGAATAGAGGAGGATATGCACGTTAATTCAGATTCATTTGGTGTACATTGTGTTTTCTGTATGAATTTCCATTCATAGGAATGGTATAAATTCAATCGTCAGTAACATCACGAATAATAATAAAAATCTTTGTGCAGAATATAAAGAAAGAGATTGAAATTCAGGTCTCTACTGAATAGCAGAACTATTAACAACAAAGAACCCTTAACTCTTTGCGGCGTGGTGATGCAGTTTCTGCATCACAATTTTATAGGATGATTCTGCATGGTGGTGCAAGTTTTGCATCACTTTGATAGACGTTTTCCTAGTTCTTTCAAAGTGATTCATTTTGTCAATTACTTAATCGACGTAGTTTAGACGCTTGTTCCTAGATGTCACTTAAATATATTTTCACTCATTCGTCGTAAACCAAGTGTTTGCGCTTCTGCCTAAAAATTCATGCTGTTAATTTTAGCAAAAAATAATACTTCCGGTGCAACATAGAGGTATTAAATAAGTATTTCTCTGTGCGGCATAAAGAATACACAAGTAATACAGGTATCAGCCAGAATTCTCAGCACATTTTCTGTATGTACTACAATTCCCATCGCATATCTTGAGTTTCAAACTTTACATATCTTTCATGAAAAGGACCAATGTATCTTCAATAAACGTAAAAATAATGCTAGTTGTGAAATTTTGTTGCTATAAAGTGTAGGTTAATGTAACGTTCATTGTGCTCTGGTTGTACTTTGGTGTTAAAAGGAAAGAACATAATTAACGGGAAAAGGTGAAACGAGAAACGTCCAACTTCGAAAACGTTTCATGTGAAATGACTGAAGAATGAAATTCATCTTAGTCTTATTACGTTCAGTAGAATATCATGACAAAAAAAGTGTGATGGAAATGGTAAACTCATAACAAAATGTGCTTATTTTTCATCTGCATTTTCAGTTGTTTCTTTCCGTTATGGAAAATATGTGTTCGTAAGTTGTTTGACAAACGTAGACAATTGGAATTTTGGAATAATTCACTCATATGTTGAAGAAAATGACTGACATATACGACTATCATTGTTCATGTATTGAAAATTTTGATATTACGCAGTAAAAAATGGTTGTGTTAATTCAACTCAAATTTAACTCAGGACAGTGGTTCCAGCGTGACTATCACTATGCGGTGTTAATTAAACACAGACCCTCTGGTGTTAGCGTCTGGTGTGTTACGTTTTCAACACACAACCGGTGTTTAGCGGTGTTAAATTCGGATCTGTGTTTGTATTTTCGATGTTGATTCGACACCAAGTCAGGGTCGGTAGTGTGGGGAAAAGTGTTGAGTATTACTTGTGGCAGTGTTGCACCAACACGAAGAAAATAACACAGTGTGTAATGCGTTAATTATTTTGTGTTAATATTACACCATGTCAAGTATTAATATAACACAGTCTCTGTGTTATTTCTACATCATTTTCTTTTATTTCAACACACAATCTGTGTCATAATTCAAGGTCAAAGCCGTATAAGTAACACCGTTTTGGTGTTAAATCAACAACCTCTTGTTAAAATTGAAGGTCAGACCACCAGATTAACTCTGTTTTTGATGTTAGTTCAACTCCAGTTCTGTGTTACTATAACACATATTTCAGTGTTGAAATAACTCCGTGTGCGGTGTTGATGGAACCATTTTTCTGTGTTGGAAAAGCTTGTAGAATGCATACTTACGATTACTGAAGATTCTACTTTTAAAATAAGAATAGTAAACTACAAAACATTTCATTTAGAAAATCTTCATAAACTTTTTTGTCGTCCTCCCCAACACTTATTGTAAAGTATTTCTTGATGTTTCGAAACACAACCTTCACCAACCACTTGTTCAAGAATGATAGGAAACTCTTACCTATATCCTTATAGTATGTTTGCCTCTTAATCGTGTTTCTACTGGTTTTCCTTCATTTTTGAAACAGTCCCCGGTGTTGACTGGTGAGCTCTCGTGCAATCTAGAAGTGACACAGTAATACGGTGTTGTTTCTCGTTGTTGACATATTTCTTGAGAAACATTAGGTAAAACAATTGAGAACACATCGTGCGGTTTGCACGTTGAAATTTTTGCGAATACCTGGATTTTTTAAGTATTTCTTTCTACTATGTTTGACTGTGGCTTCAGACATAAGCCTTGATAATTAGACGGTCCGCATATTTGGCAATCACGCAGAAAACAACACGAAGATTCTACACTTGTGTTAATTTAACACACAGGCTGTGTGTCATTGCAACTACAGGCATTTGACATACAACTCCAAATGGAGAGTGAGTTGTTCTAACCATCTGTTGGTGTTATATTTTAACACAATTGTGTTAACACATAGGCATGTCGTTGAAATAACAACGATTTTTTTACAGTGTAGCATAACTTGGGAGATCCAAAAGCAAAATGGGAATTTCTGTGTCGAGATGGGACTTCAGAATGTTTTAGGTTGGCATTACTGTCACAGCGTACACCATACATATTAAACTTCTCAATACGTACACCCTTGATATAAAACTTCCTGCATTATACACCTTCGATATCAGAATTCGTATAACATGCGCCTTAAATATCAAATTTCCTTCAGCATATATAATTATATAAGGACTGTTATGCTAAAAACTGTTAACTCCACTTTGACAGATTTTAGAGCAGACCAAAGAAACCAAAAAATCAAAATTGCTCACGACAATAATAATCTTATGTTGCTCTCACGACAACAATGATATGGATAAATGCGTTGTAAGAGCATGGATTAAGTGTCACTTTTACATGCTGTTTGAATTTTAGTGACTCTATAAAATTTATATACTGTATTGTGTTGGACTTACGGGCTTAGCATAATATTAGCTTAAAAGAGTTTTAAATTCTCTGAAAAATTACTTTTCCCATCTTGATTTCCTTCTTAATGTGTTTTTTAAAGACCGAGTCAATTGGGTTTGTAAACGTACTACAATTTTAAACATGGCAATTTTTATTAGCAAAAACGTACATTGTATTCCAATGAAAGCGTTTTCCACAGTATACTCCATGCCATAATGTTGATCTAAAGAGACACTACATCTTAAAGCAGTTTCATTAAAAATGATTTACTTATAATATTCCCAACCAGATGGAGTCCCAGGTAGGACCGAAATGCTTGTGAACAAAAGAATCAACTAGGACTTAACGAACGGAGTTTCGGAGCTTTTTTTTTACGCTATTTTTAAATTGAATTTAATGGATGTTACATGATATCGTTTTACCCATAGATAGCAGACATCTCAGAGTTCATTGTAAAGATAAGAAAGCATTTTCAGAAAAAGTGGATTTACCGAAGGTTAACGTACAACACAACGATTTTTTGCAGTGTACGTATAAACTATCAAACCCTCATAAAACGCATACTTTAGATTTAAAGTTTTTAATAGAATACTTTGATATCAAAATTCCTATACCACACCTAGTATACCAAAATTTCCATATCCCAAACTCCATAGCATTGAAGTCAGGTGTCCCCTGTTGCTTATTTCACTGACCCTTTTTTCCTGCCTGTGAATCAAAACTGTGCAGTTCAAAGAATTGTATACAACGAGCTGGTATCTGTTTTGGCGACTGCCACCAATCACATCAAGTATTGATAATATTTTATAGCAGAACACGCCAACAATGTGATACTATATCAGAGCAACAAGATTTAGAAAATAATAATAATAATAATAATAATAATAATAATAATAATAATAATACATAAACAGGACATACTGCGAACTATCATTATTTTACGATCCACTCAAATATAGTCATTATTACGTCGTTATTCATACCATTCAGGAAGAAGGTTCTATCAAGGTTTTTCAAAATAATATTTGTTTATTTATTTATTTAAGTTTATTCCAGTTTAATTTTTACACTATCTTTTGATGTTTAACAGGAACCAAAATTAGAGGCATCGATTGATTCTTGGTTGAATTTGTTGCAGAAGGGTTGTCATTCCTTCAAAATACTGTGGAAGTCCATACAAGAAATTACCAGTATACTATTAGTCAAAACCTAGATGCTTTATTTTTTAAGGAACAGTTTGCGTTCCGTTTGCAATTTTCTCGAGACATCGGTTGGCTTTCTGAAACAAAAGAGACACTCCCGTTACAAATTGGAGTCGTTACTTAATCACCTTTCGATAACTTTGAAATTTAATGTCGAAGAATCAGTGGGAGCTCGTCAACCGTTCTGAGTTTTCTCTCGTCCACAGAAGAGAAAATGTCCAATCAGCAGATAGCATTTTGAAAATGCAATGCTTGGCTTGGTGTTTTTAGGATTTAGGATTTAGATTTCTGGGTTTTCGGCATCTAAGGCCATTTAGCCCGTCACGATTTGAGGGATAAAGCCCCTCGGGAAGCACACTATCCGGGGAAAGGGAAGGAAGGAAGCGGCCTGGGACCTATAAGTTTGGTACCACCCAAGTATTTGTCTGGTGTGAATGAGGAAAGCCCAGGAAAACCTCATTTATTATGACTCGAAGAGGATACCACGGTTTCTCAACCTGGAAGTCGGGACTCATAGAAGAGTCGCAAGAGGATACGTGAAAAGTGAGGACTCTCCTAGACATATGGGGACAACGGTGGCTCAGTGGTAGAGGGGTACATGAGGTCCACGGTTCGATCCTAGCTTGCGCCAAGTGAACTTTGTGGTGGACAAAGACCGTGTGCATGGGTTTCCTCGGGGTTCTCCCGTTTCCTCCTACTTTCTTCATTCCACCATTTCATTCATTACGCATCATCACTGTCTCCTTTCACCTACCCGGCATAAACGTGGAACGTAAAATTTAAAGATATCATTTCATTTCTCCTAGACATATTTAATTCCCATACTTATTATCAAAAACAGCACACAAAGTAAAGAATCGTTTAAGAAATAATTGGAATAAAATAGGAATACAATTGGTGAAAAACTGCACAGTAGGATACAATTCAAAATTAGAGCCAATGTTAAACCTGATTCTGGTGTGACTTCACTTTGCGTCAGAAGCGATAAGCAGCAGTAATGAGAAAGCTTATTACAAATCTGAAATTACTTAGGGGATAGCTGTCAAGAGGATATAATAAAACGGAGTTCGTGACGTGAAACAGACTTAGAAAGCCTATTCTAGACCTTTATAGCTACCCTCTAAATAATCAATATAATAATTTCTACTTACATTTTTTTTAAAATATTCATTCACTCTTACTCTCAACAACTGAAAAGTTTCTAATGAACAAATTAATTAAAAAATAAAGGAAATTAAATCTTGATGCTTCCTCTCGGTAGTAATTTCTCTACGTGGTCAACTTTCTTAACTCATTTAGGTATAAAAGAAGCTTCTAGTGCATGCAATATCATCAGTTCTTTGCGAATATCAAGAACTATCATATCCACAATGGCTTTCCTCGCCCAGGTAAGATTATTACGTTGTATTTAAAAATAATAGTGCCAGAAACCAATATAAATTATTAGTATCAGAAATTGAAAGATGTATTGATAAACAACAGCTTAATTATGTTTACTCTGTGCTAGTAGTAATAATCCAGACAGCTGCTTTTCATGCAGTGAAAGAGAGTCTTATATTCGCATCTTTTATAAATAGAATGTGACCGCACTGTTACAAAAAAATAACGTAAACTAATTCCAACTAATCCTTAAACTGTTTATGTTTGGCGCCTCTGCCGCTGATCTAGTCACTAGAGTGTGCATTTGATGCATGAGATCCCAAGTTCGATTCCGAATCAGAGATCATCTTGAACGTACTAAAATGGACCAAGTTCAACTTAAACTGTAGGATTGTCCTATATTGCCTCGCTTCTGACGAAGGAGATAAGTACTGCACAAGTTAATCAATTAATTATATTTTAGTTTATGTACAATTAAGTAGGAAGCTGTGTTTTAAACAGGGAGCAATGGCACGTGATAACTACATGAACGGGTTTGATTTGTATGGTGTGATATATTCTCAACAAATATTGAAACCGGAAGTAGTAGTAGATTTCCGGTTTTAGTTGAGAGATTAGAGTGGAGATGGAATATATTCTTGCGATAGGAATGTATTCTTTGGATATTTAATTGATTCCAAAAAACGTTTCTCGCTGTCTATTATCCTTCTTACACTATAGAGATCAACGTTAAAACCGGAAGTCGTTGATTTCTGTCACTTCCAATTTGAAAAGACTAAGAAGGGTAATGGTACCGATTCTGAGAACACTAAATCGATTCCAAAAAAACAAAAACGTTTCTTGTTTTTCCAATCGTTTTGGATCTATGTATACCAATATTGAAACCGAAAGTTATAATGGATTTCTAGCACTTCCGGTTTTAGTAGAGAGTTAGGGATACACATGAAATATATTCTTGATACACTTAATCGCTTCTCGCTTGTAGGAAATCGATTCTTGCTTGCTATTATCGTTTTTGCTCTATAGAATCAACGTTAAAACCGGAAATGGTTATTTTCTACAACTTCCGGGTTCGGTATCGTCTCTTTCAACGAACGCGGTGGCTCAGTGGTAGAGCGTTCACCTCTGGTGCATGGGGTTCCGGGTTCGATCCCAGCCCCCGCCAAGTGAAGTTTGTGGTGGACAAACACCGTGCTCGTGGGTTTTTTCGGGGTTCTCCAGTTTCCTCCCACTTTCTTCATTCCACCATTTCTCTCATCATCACCGTCTCCTTTAGTCTAACCGGAATAACTGTGGGACGTAAAACTCAAAGATTTCATTTCATTTTTTTTAGTTTTGTCTTCGGAATGGATGTACGCACGGACAGACATGGTCTTGTCTACCGGACGGATGGGGACATGATAAAAAATACTGAAGTTTTTGTGAACCAAACGCATTGAAAATTAGAAACACTGATTCGAGTCTTATTGAAGAATTTTGAATAGCTACGACCTAAAGTAGATTTACCTGGGCGTATTATAAATGAAAGAATACGCAATTAATACCTACGTGCGAGTTATTAATATTAAATTTGAATTGTTTTACAGATTACTTTCCTTGTGTTGGTTGCTTGTATCTTGGCTGTTCAGGGTATTGGATATGGTAAGTTAAGCAAATTCTCGTTTGCCATATTTGTATAATGCACATTCTTTTAGGCTAACTTTTGCACCTAAAATTAGAATTCAGATTAGAAATTATTTAGATTTTTAAACATTTTTTTTTATTTTTTAAAACAATTCTTATTTGTATTTAATGCTTGGTATTGGCATGCAATACTTAAGCTTTTGTCAAACAACAACAGCTTGCACAGGACTAGCGATTCATCACTTTTTTTGTAACAATAATTTTTTTTTTTATTGTAACTCAAAATTAATGTGCATTAATGCGTCTATCATCAGTATAAGATACATTTGTATAAAATAAATATTCCATGTGTACATTACTGACCGGCTAATACCTTTTTGGTTCAGGGTGTTGAAAGTTGAAGTAAGCGATAGAATCGATTAAATACATTATTTACTTCAAAAACCATCAAGTGAAACTGTAATTAGAATTTTTCATTAAAACAAGGGCGTCATCTGGGGAAGGCAAGTTCCTCCTCCCCTGAGTTCGAAAAATACACATGTTTTAATCTATTGTATAGCAAGATACTACACTGAGTGCTCACTGAATTCTGACCACCTATCTAATACTTCGTTGGTCCACCTTTTGCCCAGTGGACGACCTGGACATGGAGTGGCATGAATTCTGGTAGTTGCTGATATATTTCCACGGGAATCTGGTACCTTATAATCCTGATGACATCCCACAATCAGACCACAAATGTTGATGCAGGAGTCATGGTGCGAAGAACTATTTCTGCAACATTCCATAAATGTTCTATAGGATTAAAATTCTTTCACTTAGGGGGCAAATTCATACGCTGTAGCTCAGTGGAATGTTCCCTGAGCCAAGTAAATAAAGTCCTGGCCTGGTGGCACCGTGCATTGTAGTATTTGGGAGTAGAAGTGTTGTATTGTAGGGTGTATGTAATTCTCTAACACCTGCTCGTATAGAATGGATGTCTCGCTGTAGTTCATACACATCAACAATCCCAGTCCATGTTAACAGAAGCATCCCTAAATCTTACAACTGCCCCACCTGCCTGTACAGTACGCACCATGCGCGAGGGATTCATAGTAGTTTGGTGCTGTTGACGCCACACATGCACACGGCCGTACAAAAGGAGTACTACAAATCGTGATTTATCGTATCAACACACTCATTGTGAATAATCTATAAACCAATTAGCGTGTTCCTGTGTCCAAACGCGATAAAGTCGGCGGTGATGATTGTGTTGTCTGCTGTGGAACTGCATGGGTGGCTGGGGCAGCGGTGGCTCAGCGGTAGAGCGTTCACCTCTGGTGCTTGGGTTCCCGGGTTCGATCCCAGCTCCCGCCAAGTGAAGTTTGTGGTGGACAAACACCGTGCGCGTGGGTTTTCTCGGGGTTCTCCCGTTTCCTCCCACTTTCTTCATTCCACCATTTCATTCATTACTCATCATCACCGTCTCCTTTAGCCTAACCGGCATAACCGTGGGACGTAAAACTCAAAGATTTCATTTCATTTTTTGCATGCGTGCCAGTGTACGCTCTATAGTTGCGTGGGATATGAATGTTGCGCATCCACCATTGTGTTGGTTACGTAATTCCCGGACACTGATGGTTCGTTTGGCTGTCACGAGTCACATGTCACAAATTTCCGTCAGTTCCTCCGACTTATAAACTCCTCGCCTGAAACACTAGAGAAATTAAATTTTACACAGTGACTACCAACAGAAATAGCTACGTAGCTAACGTACACAAGCATAAAATAATTGCTTTCTTCCTAGTCAGGACACGAAATTTTCAGTCCACCCTCGTAGTTTCTAATTTATTTTGCTATGTACTTATTTTTTTCATTAGTGACTTTTGCAATACTCGTGTTTCATGTTTCAAACTTTGTGTACTTATATATCGTAGTTGAGGACGTAATTCGTAAAGGAGTGCCGCTAATTTTATTTTTCAGAGTTGACATTCTTAACTACTATATACGTAATTCTATACGTGCAGTACTTTCCAATATTATATAAATATTACTGATTTTTCTTATATAGTCTGGAATGGAGACAGGCCGGTAGCCATCCCAAAAATATAGGGGGGGGGGCCGTCTGAAATTAGGGCGAACCCGATCCAGCCATATTTTAGTTTATCATCATATTATAGTTCATTTGCAAGCCTACCGTGAAATTTTTACGAGTGGCAGCGAAAATTTAGGGGGGTCGGCCCCCTAAACCTTCCTGGATACGGGCCTGAATGGAAAACACTTCTAAATAAGTGTTTGTCAGAAAGTAACGAATTTTTAAAATTCACTCATACTTCGAAATAGTAGTCCAGTATTTTACTAATGCTCCCTTATGACTAAATGGAATAGTTAGAGATGGAAGAAACAAGTATTCGATGTGCGATAAGATCTCATGTAATTTTGACTTTATATTATGCTGAAGGTCTAAGGTACGGTCTTATCCAAATAATCCTGGTCACAAATAACTATTTTTAAAGCTATTTACTCTTCATGTAATAGAAATTAAGTTACTAAGAATGAATGTTGCTTGACTGTGGAAGGCCTTTATCTCAAGTAAAAAAACATTGGAATAGATTAGTACGATTTTGAGACTAGGAAGTTTCACAGGGAGAAAGTTGTCAGTTTTTTTTTTTTTTTTTTGAAAAAGAATGTGTAGCGGATTTCTGTCCTACTCTTCAGAAAAGGAAGTGTTACAGAAGTACAATTAAATGAAATCCAAGTAGGATTAATGTTGAAAACAGCTAACTGAAGTGAACATTCTGTAATCCTCTAGAATCATCACTGTATACAGGGTGTCCCTGGAGGAAGGGATTACACTTTGGGAAATGGTACTATTAATGATTCTAAGCAAAAAAGTTCACATGCATGTGTCGTATTCTCAATGGTTTGAGAGGTACATGATATGAAGCACTATTTTACTTTAGGATTCTTGTTGCTCACATTGTAGTTATTGTACAGAGGCGATAAATAGCGTGTTTGAATGGTAATCGAATGACCTTTTCAATGGTGTGCAGCACGTGGCCATGGTGTCTTTGGAATGGAAGTATTTGAGGGAAATTTAGGAATATGTGTTGCCATCTACTTACCTTAAATCATCTTAAAATAATTTTATTGTTTCCAAATTTCCTTTTCAAAGTTACCAGTTTCATATGCTGCATACCGTTATAAAGGCCTTTCCATCATCATTCAAATGCGGTATGTCTCATCTCTGTCGATTAACTATAGGCTAAGCAATATGGAATATAAGATCAAAAATGGTTGCTAATAGGACACATGGTAATGTGAATTTTTTACTTAGAATTATCCATACTACAATTTCCCAAGGTATTGCCACTTCCTCCGAAACAACCTGTATATATATCTTTTGGGTAATATAACTCACTGAAAGAGCTCCATTGTGCCTAGGTGGATAGCGTACGCGCCTTTGGCGTAAGATACTCAGGTTCGATTCCCCGCGGAGCTCATGTGGTACATAAATTATTTATTGATTTCAGAAAGCACTACAGTTCGATTAGGAGGGAAACATTGTATATACTGTAATATTCATACCGAATTTGATACGTAAGCAGGTTTAGTTCCATTAGTAAAGATAGGTTTAAACCCAAAGAAAACTAGGAAGAAATACTTGTTCATGACCTTCCACATCAAGAATGGCCCGAGACAAGGAGATGCGTTGTCGCCATTGTTATTCAATTTTCTTGCAGAATATGCTATAACGAAAATTAATGATAGGAACCCGAGCCTACAGCTGGATGGAAATCAGGTTATCTTTTATACTGATGATAGCATATTGATACGAGATGACATGAAGATAATACAAAGATATGCAGAGGTTTTATTAAACACCTGCAGGAACATGGATATAGAAGTAAACACAGAGAAAACTAAATACATTAAAATTCGCCGTGACCGTAATATTGCAAATTATGGAGACATCAATATATCAAGTAATACTTTCTATAAAGTGGACACTTTCAAATATCTAGTATTAACATTAACAGACCATAACAACATTCACAAAGAAATTAAATGTCAACTGGAACCAGGTAATTTGTGTTATTAGTCCAGTTCAAATTGTTTGGTCTTTGCGAATTCTGTCGCAGAATTTGAAGCTTAAAATATATAAAGAGATAAATGCAATCTGTACTGTATGGTTGTGGAAGCTTCATAGCGAACAAATATATAATTTACACTGTTTATCTAACATTGTTAGAGTGTTCAAGTCTAGGAGGTGCAGGTGGACAATTTATGTGGGTAGAACGGGAGAAAGTAGGGACGTTTTCAAAATTTTAACTGAAACCCCAATCGTAAAAAGACCTAGACACAGATTGGAGAGCAATATTCGGATGAATATTACAGAAATTACAAGACAGAAACTGGGTCCAGTTGGCTTAGGACAAAACTCAGTGGAAAGCTTTAGTGAATTTAGCATTGAACACTCAGGTTCCGTGGGCCAAAGAGTTAATTAGTTATTTATTCAACTCATTAGATTCAAATACTATATAACTTTACCGTGTTTCATCTTTTCAGGTGGTGTAAGTAGCTACGGTTACGGCATTAGCCATGGCCACTACCCAGGAATCTATGGCCTCCATGGCTATGGATTAGCATCTGGATATGGATTCCCTCATGGTTATGGAGGATTTGGGTCTCTTGGAGGAGGAATCGTTGGAGGAATTGTTGGTTAAACAATTAATAAATCAGCGGTCTTAATTGGTTTACTTGCATTGCTTATCCATCAGGACATTTCAAGACAAGAAACCTTATCTCTTACAGTGAACCATGTTCTGCAATACTCAATAAATTCTACTTTATTTTAAATGTGTCTTTTTTCATTGAGTAAATATTATTTGTCTCCTAAAAATTTGTTTCAGCCACTAGGTTAATTTAAACGCGTGTTTTAATTGTCTTAGAAAGCATCTTTAATATTTAAGACATTCTGAATGCGTATAGTGTTATGAAATTACGCAGAGCTTTCTGGACTCTGATGCGCTTGTTTAAAATAGTTCACAGATTTGTTGCATAGAGGACACTAAAGTTATACAACTGCAGAAAAACGACCGCTAACAGCCAGTTATTTAGGAACTATGTACTAGAACATTTATTTATAGTGAAAATCTCAATCGTTCTAAAACTTTTGCAAAGCATTGAACAATAATTCCAATATTTACAGTTGAAATATGTTTATCTTATAACTTATCACAAAGGAAAGATGTTACCTTGGTACATGAGTTAATCTGAGAAACAGTTACGGTAATTTCCACCATCATAACACTTCAAATGTGACACTAAGGTGCGATAGTTGCCCCTCGATATCATCTCACATGCGTTTAATTCATATGCTTTTCAGCTGAAATAGGAGGTAGGGTTTCCTCACTAAGAACCCGGTACTCCCACCAGTAAACCTGTCAGATACAAGAGAGAGAGAGAGGGAGAGTTATGGTAATTAATACTATAAAATACAAGCAATAAAAGTGAACGTTGTACACGATGGAATTTTTCATAAGAAAAACAAAGGTCTTTTTCTTTTCTTCTTGTATTGGACATTATCATGATCTATGGCTCTAAGCCCGTCGTGTATGAGGGATTAACGAAGCAACCTGGGACCTGTACTGGTGTGTTAGGTATCATCTCGACATTTTCCTGGTGTGAATGAGGAAAACTAAGGGAAACCTTAGTCAAAACCCAGGATCCTGAGAAAGCTGTTACACATTTCCGACGGAGTGTACCAGTTTCCAGTAAAATTGAGCTATTAAGTGGAGTTTGTTAGGAAACCTGGAAATAGTGGGTCAGAACTTAACCTTAACCTGTGGAAGAGGTACAAATTAGTGTCTCTCCTTGAATCTTCTCATAGCCTTCTCTACATTTTTTAAATATTTGTTTCGAGATTCAATAACTTCGGAAATATCTCCAATTTGTAAAATGTCTGGTTATACTGCTGCTCTGTCGAGAAGAATTTTGTGTACTGTTCCAATCTCATATATAACTCGTGTGTTTCCATGTAGTAGGTTTGGAACGCTATTATATCCATTTTGTGTCAAAGTGATATTATTGTCAATACTGTTCAGAAACGAGAGTTTTTAATCTATTTCTGACTATTTTAAACCTATTTCAGGGTTCCCGATGAACATTTGAGCAGTGTTATTATAATTTGTAATACTATTATCAGACTCAGGAACAGCCACTTAAACGTGTCTTGAATAGGTTTCTTCCCTCTCTTCAACATTTTACGCATCGGTACTTACAAGGGAACTAGGTGAAGTGGTACGCCGAGACATGCATGTATTATATATCGTTGGAAAGGTCACACCGAGTATACTGCACATGTGAAATATCTCACTTGAATAGGACCTATAGGGGGCGTGGCGACATTTGAAGATCAGAACAGAGCACGCTCCAAAACAAGAAAACGTAGACAAAATAGAAAGCTATGACGTAATTGTTTTGCGACGTGGTATATATAGGTTTAAAAGTTATCTGAATATGAATCTGACACCAAATATTTATAAAACGAAATGGCGGATCCAACATGGTGGACACAAATTACAGAAAACAAGCAATGGATCTGAAATTGGGTATATGGAGATATTCAACATCGTTATGTATGAATCGGACACCAAACATTAAAATTCAACATGGGAGATCCAAGATGGCGGACAAAATGCAAAACACGTCTATGAAACTGAAGGTGGGTAGGTAGAGATTTTTGTGGTCGCGGAGTAGGAATTCAATATTAAAAGTGGAAAATGCAATATGACAGATTCCATATGGCGGACAAAAGATGCAAAATATATGTACAGAGCGGACATATGTGTATCGAGACGACCCTGGGCTCCGTCTTGATCTCGCCTCGATTTGGGAAAGCACATCTCGGTCTCGGTCTCGAATTCGAGACTAGATCGCGACTAGTCTCGATGACGGTACCATCAATACTCATGGGAGCTTCTCAGCTGCGGTAAGTGACCTGCCAATAAAGGCAGAATACCTATGATGATGATGATGATGATTAATTAAAGTAAGCAATGCATTTCAAGTGAAATTTTCAAAAAAATTATTAGACTATTCAATTATTTAAAAATAAGTTATGAATTAAAGGCTGAAAAAATAACCCAAAATTCATCAAATTTAGAGGGTGGTGATAGAATTTTAACTTGCTCTAGGAAACTGATACTTTAGTACCAGGGAAGTAAGTGAGTAGGAATCAAATATAGAGAATTGAACACACAAAACTTCAAGAGGTTGTAATGCACCGCTAAAGTGTTGTTGAATTCAATGTAGATTCCCTAAGTACAGTTTTATTTTTTTTTCAATATGTCAAAGCTTCGTCGTTCTGCATGTGTATTAATTCCTCTGATCCCATACGACGCATCACCTGGTCATTAATTAAACACACAATTCAAACCACGCAGAACTGAAAGAGAGTTGCGATAGCCAGTGCTGGTCTGACTTTTTCGTTTCATGACGCAGAACCCTTCCGACCAGAAAATCCAAAAAAGGCTGGGCGAACGCCATTCTGATTAAAAGATCTAACAAAGATAATTGGACGCGCAGCAACATGATAATGCACAATCGCATTGATTAAGACTAAGTCTTCTTGACTTGAACAATTCACAAATTCACAGAGACTTATATTCACCTTATATAATAAAGATAATACTACGACGTAACTAAAATGCTTGAAAGTATTGGTATTGATTTTAGATCCATTGTGATGAAATAACGTTATATGTCTCTGGGTTGCGTTAAATAGATATCAACAAACTAAACTAGGTATATTAACAGGCATATAACATAACGGAGCATTAGTATATCTTCATTTGACGTCAATATTAGTGCATAGTAAATAATTATTTTGTAACATGAATAAGATTCCAATAACGTAATCTAGAGAGTAAGTGCACTAGTGGAGTGATTACTTGTTGCAGTTCAATTATGACGCACACTTGAACCAAATACGAATTAGAAATCTGTATGACTGCTAACATAATATTTGATATATTTTGCAAATAAATTATTTTAGTATTATAGCCTGAGACAGGTGTTAAAGTTTGGATGTATTAATTAATTTTACTTGTTTCTAGGAGTCCATATTAGTATTTTTTTTTATTTAATAGTTTTCTTCCAGAAGGAATCCATCTAAGACCATAGTAGCAGGGAAGCATAGTTGCAAAGATATGAAATGAAATGTCCACTAATGAGGAATTTCGGCGAGTACCGTATTACTTGTGTTGACTTCCATTCCGTGTAAACGATATTTATCATTCCTAAACTTTTTCTTATGTGTAAGTATCTCGTTTAATTACACAGGCCTACAGAAAAAAATTTTTTCTTGGTGCCTAAAATTTTAGAGCTGATTTTAACTATGTGTGGGGCGCTGAATCCAATAATGTAAGCAGTTTTTTTTCTATCAGCTCTACTTTGGTAGATACAGGCTACTGTACTAGTAGTGTTATTTACGTTACAATGTATGTGGAAGAAATATTACAATCCAAAATAAATATGTAAATTATAAATGATGTAACCACTATTTCTGCATGTTTCTTGCAATAGTATACAAAATAAGCAAAAGAAATACAAATATTCTCGTAATAACAAGTTTGAATATGATCTTATAAACTCTGCAACTCAAATAAATCCTACTGTGCTCTATAGAGATTTCTATTTGGAAGAACGGCGCTCTTTTCTCATTAGTGCTGCTATCTGTCGGTACTAAACGGAAACTAGTCATATAGTAGTTCCAGGAACGTCCACTAGATTGCATTGGTATTCTACTTGGCTAGTGGATCGTAGTTGTTGTCTTGTAGGTGGAGTGACATGTTGGAACATGTGAGTTTTGTTCTGAAATCATAACTTGTATCGCGTATACTAAGGCTTTATATTTAACATCCGTGTTAGTGGCCTGAACATAAAATGAGTTCAAGTCGAAGAAGTTGTGTTAACCATCCTGATGTGTTTTGCTACATATGTGGTGAGTACACATTTAAAGACAATAGAAAACATATCAGTGACTTTGTAAAAAAAAGCATATCATGCATATTTTGGTGTACGCCTTGGGGACCAAGATAAGACGTGGGCTCCACATATTGTGTGTAAAATGTGTACTGAACACTTGCGACAGTGGACAACTGGAAAAAGAAAAAGTCTTAAGTTTGGTGTTCCAATGGTTTGGAGGGAACCCACAAACCATGTTGATGACTGTTATTTCTGCCTGGTAAATGTTACGGGTATGAATAGAAATAACCGGAACAAGTGGACATATCCTGATCTGCCTTCAGCAAGACGTCCAGTTGTTCATTCCGATGAAATACCAATCCCAACGTTTCACCACTTGCCACAGCTTTGTGAGACCGAAAACGAACGTAGTGAACATTCTTGTGACATGGATGATGGAAGTGACAGTGATTATGAGGGAATGTCAACAATTCCTCAATAGTTTAATCAAGATGAGCTAAATGATCTAGTTAGGGACCTTAATCTTTCAAAAGAATCGTCTGAATTACTTGCTTCCAGATTGAAGGAGAAAAACGTACTAGAACAAGGAACTAAAATCACATTCTACCGAACAAGGGAAAAGGAGTTTTTACCACTTTTCACTGAAGACACAAATCTCGTATTCTGTCACGATGTTAGAGGTCTCCTAGAACACATGGGTCTTCCAGAATACAATCCAGATGATTGGCGCCTGTTTATTGATAGCTCCAAGCGAAGTTTAAAATGCGTCCTTCTACACAATGGCAATGCATATGGCTCAATTCCAATCGCTCATTCAACACGACTGAAAGAAGAATATGAAGCAATTGCTTTGGTTATGGAAAAAATTAAATATCAGGACCATCAGTGGGTGATTTGTGTGGATTTAAAGATGGTGAACTTTCTTCTTGGACAGCAAAGTGGCTACACAAAATATCCTTGTTTTATATGTCTGTGGGATAGCAGAGACAAAGCAAACCATTGGTCAAAAAAAGAGTGGCCGCAGAGAGACGACATGGTTGTTGGTAAGAAAAATATTATTAACATGCTTATTGTTGAGTGTGACAAAATCATTTTGCCACCTCTACATCTCAAGCTCGGTTTGATGAAGCAGTTTGTAAAGGCGCTAAATAAGGACGGGCCGTGCTTTGCTTACATGGGAAACAAGCTACCTCAGATCAGCACAGAAAAATTAAAAGCTGGAATATTTGATGGTCCCCAAATAAGACAACTCATGAAAGATCCGGCTTTCGTGGAGTCCATGAATGAGACTGAACGTAGAGCTTGGACCTCATTTGTAGAAGTTATCAAGAATTTCCTTGGCAATAATAAAGCTGATAACTATGTTGAGCTAGTGAACCATATGCTTAATGCATTCCAAAAACTTGGATGTAATATGAGTATCAAAATTCATTACCTGCACAGCCATTTGGACCGTTTCCCAGACAACGTAGGCAGTCTGAGTGAAGAACAAGGTGAAAGATTTCACCAAGATATTAAAACAATGGAGGACCGCTACCAAGGAAGATGGGATGCCCATATGATGGCAGATTACTGCTGGAACCTAAAAAGAGACTGTGCAAAGAAACATTCAAGGATGTCACGAAAACGAAGCTTCCGAAGTGTTGAATAGATCGTTTTGAACAAATTATTTGATTTTTTATTCATAAAAACTATTATAAAATGTAGTTACAGAGTTATTATGTACTTGATGTTTGTGTTTATATGGTTTTCATTATTTTCAAAGTGTTCCAAATAACAGATTTAAATGTCATAGTTTTCTTTTCACTTACAGTAAAACAGCACCTATGCAATTTTCAACGTTGTAGCAGGTCAGTCTTGCAATTCCTATATCTCAAAAACTAAAGCTGTTAGGGGAAAACTAACGCCATATTTGGATTCAGCGTCCCAATTCTACTTCAAATCAGCTAAGAAACACCCGGCACCAAAACCACTGTAAGCCAGTGTTATAGTTTGATGATGCACGTCATTAGTTTTTTTCAATATTATTTCACTTCCAAAGCAGAACTCATTATTTATTTATTCATTCATTTTTATTTTACTTTATTCTTTTTGCAGGGACGGTGTTCAGTGGACACTCAGTTGAGTTGATTTTAGTTTAGCGTCCCGTTCAGCAGCGAGGCTATATGAGACGTGGACCTACTGATTAACGTGGAATCCGAACCACATGAGCTCCCGCCGGGAATCGAACCCGGGTCTCCCACGCCAAAGGCGCGTACGCTAACCGCTTAGCCACGAAGGAGCTCAGTGGACACTCAGGTAACACTAGTAATTGACCTTTCACCTGCCTTTAAACTTCAGCGGATAGACGATTAATTGGACGACAATTTGCAACTGATTCTAATTAGTTTACCTACACTATCCTCTATCGTTTATCATCATTCAAGCAGATCTACTTCAATGTACAGTCTCCGAATTTAGAAGCCATTTGTAATACCAAACGTTAATCGCTGGTGGTGGTTTCTTAAAACAACTTTTATTCAGGGGAGCAATTGCCCTTCCCTACTCCCTAAATGATGCATTTCATAACACAAACAGTACCTTTAAGAAGAAAAATTTTCAATGAATTATCTCCTGAAAAAGCACACTGAGAAAAATTTACGGGTAAAAACTACGTAAACTACGATGATTTTTAGGAAATTGCAGAAGAATGACTTTTCAACACTATGGAGAATGTTAATTGTTCTTGTCCGTTTTACAAATATTTTCTCCTTAGTTTTTCAGATAAAAAAGATGATGTAAAAACTTAAGAAAGATATTACGTCATAGATAATGACAGTAATAATGGAGCGACACCATTACTGGTCATATTAAAACACAAGTGTAATGGAAAGTTCACAAAATAGGAATGTTATAATTCCAGCTGTTGCTAGACATTCACCAACGGAAACATGGAAAAATCACATGAACGAATGGTAGAAGCTCCGTCCTTGACTGCATTTAAATCTGCCTGTGTAGCCTTAAGCATTGTATAATGCAGTTAAATCTGCATTCGCTACTGTAAAAATAGTATGACGAAAGGATACGAACACATGCTTTGACTGCATTGTTAGCCTTATACATAGACTTTCTTATCACGGTATGATTAATCAGTCAGGGACAAAATTAATGATAGGGAGACTGAAAACCAATCCAGCAATGTTTTACTCATGTGTATACAGACTACTTCTCCAAGCAGCGTAGTACTACTTGTAGAAAGTACTGCACAAAAATCTAATATAACGTAGATTTTCTAGTGTATAGAACTAAAATATGCTCCTCCTCAGAACGAAAATGGTAGGCACAAGTTTACGAACACCGAGCGCATGATCTTCCGAACATATCATAAATAACTGCGTACTGGCTGTGGGAATTTGCATGGTTTTATTTTTTGATATAACCAAATATTTACGCAGTATCCCTGACATATATATCAAGTAACGAATAAGGTTGTTCGTTTTCTGTAGGCCTAATGTGTCTCAATAATAGTTTTGTAAACAAGTGAATTGTCTGATAAAAATTACATAATAGTACTGCCATATGTTTCCCGTATCTGTTATCCTAGCACCTATCGCCTAGCAAAAAAAAAATCTTGTATTGTCATATAGTGTGGAATTGTGAGTGATAGAAATTTTGCGTTTCTTTTTTCTCCACCTATTGTAACAGAAGTAATGCGTTACTGTCTCTATGGTAATATTAAAGTAACATGATAATACAGATTTTAATACCAAACAACTGTATGATTACACAGAGTTTCAGGACCTTTTTTCATTACTTACTGTAAATTACTCGTTCTAAATGCACTTTTATCCGTTTTCTGGGATATATAACATTATAATGACTTTCTATCATACCTGTACGTACTATATTTGTAGCACGTTTCAAGTGAAAGGTCAGTTGTACGTAGAAATAGTATGTAATCATATTTTCCGTAGACTATCTTTTAATAGAAATGATAAAACAACTTGTCTCCGTTTACAATGCCTCTATAGTACAGATTTGCTTGCTCTTTGCAGTGTAGGTATCATTATCATGACAAAATTTTATTCCTGATGTGAAGTTTGCACTTTACAACAAACGTCTTCACATTATTGAGTTTTTTTTAACATTATAATGTAAAAAAATGCATTGCATGGAAAATTTGTTCTTCTGTCTGCGATACTTTCCTTACTCATATTAATGAGGCCGCGGTGGCTCAGTGGTAGAGCGTTCACCTCTGGTGCATGGGGTCCCGAGTTCAAACTCTGCTACCGCCAAATGAACTTTTTGGTGGACAAATACCGTGGCGTCTGTCCAGTCTGGAATGTAATCTTAACATTACAGAACTGAAACCTTTCCTGTCGTTACGGACATTTATTAGGTACTATAGATTTTCGTAAAAGACAAAATGCAGCATGTTGTATTTCCACTTCGACATAGGACAAATTAACATTATAATGGTTTCAAGTCAAAATTTACGTAATTTAAGTACGGAAGCAAGGAAAAATCAACTTTACATGTCTCTACTGTTAGATTTTTGATGAACCTTTTTCTCAGTGCATGGATGTCACCGCGATATTGAACCTGCTTAACGGCTAAAAT
The DNA here is from genome assembly GCF_964235325.1 of Thermobia domestica. Classification (NCBI taxonomy): domain Eukaryota; kingdom Metazoa; phylum Arthropoda; class Insecta; order Zygentoma; family Lepismatidae; genus Thermobia; species Thermobia domestica. Next base: position 346,871,366 of record NC_137455.1, read on the forward strand.
TAACAAATATTGAGACAACTGTAGACACAATTGTCCAAACCAAAACGAGGTATGATTTTACACATGATGTGTAATTACCATATTCCAGTGTTTTATCAACAAATATTAGGGGAAAACAGGCGCGCATCCAGAAATTTCTGTTGGAAGAGGTCAAATTTTTTGGAGGGGGTCCTCCTACAAGACACTATATATATGTATTATTGTACCGGTGTAATTCTACACTCTAAAAGGCAGTAATTGTTGAGTACTCACACTTATATTGTCATAAAAATGACATAACTAGATTATTTTTATTAGAAAAGATATAGTGCAGATGAATATTAAGGTCAGATCTTTATGTTACATATCAGTAATTTCTCTCCTGAGCAAGTGTAGTTTTTATTAAGAAATTGTACAAATATGTTGATTTACTAAGTTTTAGAGAAGGTCAGGACGTGGTGGCATCTCGGGGAGAATCCGCCCTAAAATCGAAAAAACTAGGTAAAACACTGATATATCGTATGCTGTATCTTGTATGGTTGAACCTAACAAAGGTTAATAATTTAATATTGTTGCTTCCCTTTCAATTACTATTTCTATACAGATACCAAAATTTAAAGGTGTGGAGTCTGTAGCTTGCCATAAAAATATCAAAGGATTCCACAACTCTGAAGTAACTAGGAACCGGTAGCCTACATGAAGCATTGTAAATTATGAATATGATAATAGAATAGAATCTAGTCAAATAAGGTTGCAATGAAACGAATTAAAGGGAATAACAATTAAACAGTACAATGTAACGCAATATCACTTGAAAATTGTGAGGCACGCACCATATCTCTTACACGCCCTACAAGAGTTGAGTTGAGTTGATTTTGAGTTTAAGATCCCGTTCAGCAGCGAGGCTATATGAGACGTGGACCTACTGATTAACGTGGAATCCGAACCACATGAGCTCCCGCCGGGAATTGAACCCGGGTTACATACCCTACAAGAGCATGTGTAAGAGAAGTAGAAGGAAATTAAGTGAATAATAGGGAAGAAAATTGAATTTGAATTTCTTTTATTAAAGTTTGCAGAGAACATAAGGTTTAGTTTGAGTAATCCTACAGTAAGTAGGATCTAATTTACCTTGTTTAACCAACAATTCCTCCAACGATTCCACCTCCAAGAGATCCAAACCCTCCATAACCATGGGGGAATCCATATCCTGAAGCTAATCCATACCCATGGAGACCATAGATTCCTGGATAATGGCCATGAGTGATACCGTAACCGTAGCTACTTACACCACCTGTAACAAGGAACAAATTATTGATGGTAATGTATAATTTTTAAACAAAAAAAAATGTTCTGATTAAATCTCAGTAGTTAGTGCGAGACATATCAGTTATGCTGATTTTTCAAATTGGATTATTAAGTTTGAGAAAGATGATTATTCTTACCATATCCAATACCCTGAACGGCCAAGATGACTGTAGCCAACACAAGGAAAGTGATCTGCAAAGTAGAAATAAATAAATATTACTATATATAATGTTGCTTTTATCATATTCTTGTATTCACAGAAAACAAATCTCTTTAACACTTCCGATGCGACAAATATTTAAATATGCTCTGATCTATGAATGGCAGCGTTCTTTTTAAAAGATCATACATCGCTAGAGTCTGCCTATTTCAATTGTGCCCTCGGAAAATATGTAAAACATACTTCGGCTCCACACCCGCTGCCCTCTGACGGAAGAAAACTTCCCTTTACTTTAGAGAAAGAAGTGAATGACCTCGGCTGCGTTGCCAATTTGTCATTCAGTCGTGTAATCTTGGTGAGTAATGATCGAAGGCTACTTAGAATGGTTAACAAGACAGTGGACACCAAAGCCCGTGAAATAATTCAATGGGGCAATCCTATCTGCATCCAACTATTGAAGGGAGGAGAGTCTGCCACAGCAACTTGTCCAACCTGTTTCGAGGGAATTATGGGAAAACATAAATCGACAACAGCGCCATCTGGAGAACACTTGAAATAGAAAGACTCTTTTATGGTATATTTTCTTAAAACTTCACCACTTTAGAAGCTGTTACTCTAACAAAATATGTTGTATACCTTATATTTTGTTTTTTGTGCTTTTCAGTATAACATAAAACGAATATATACATAAAAGTAGAAAATCTTTTTCAACTACATCGACCACGAAAGTATGTCGGTAAATATAGATAAGTGAACACATGAAAATGCCGCGTTATGTGTCGTTATACAAGTGTGGACCCAAAAGTAAAAAAATTCACGTCTTGAAGACTGTTTGTAAATTTTGAAAGAAAACCACGAATTGTGACTAGTTTTGCCAAAACAAAACAAAGAAAAACAGGATTAAGAAAGGCGGTGACATAAGTCCTGTATTTTGAGAAACGAAGTGGGCATGGTGGCCCAGTGGCTTAGTTGTAGAGGGCTTACCTCTGGTGGGTAGGGTTCCTGGTTCAATTTCCAGCCAAGTAAATATGCGGTGGACAACATTGTGTTCGTGGATTTTTGGAGTACTCCTGTTTCCTCACACATTATCATTTTACCAATTCTTCCATCATCATCCTCATTGCCTTAATCATCCTTCTCCCTCAGTCTAAAGGTCATAAACGTGGGACAAACTGAAAGAATTAATTTTATTGCATTTCTAAAAATGCGATTATTTCTTTCTTTAAGAAATTTTACAATTTTACTTAAGGCAAAATTTCAGTTCGCCTTTTACGCGTGGAGGTCAGAAGAGTCGGATCTAGCCCAGGCCGGAGGGCCTAGGCCTCCAGTTTTTGAATGACAAATCTATTTTGAGTGTTATATATATATATATATTTAAATATATATTTGAAAGTTTATAGTAAACTCATATTATACATATTATAGTCTAGCTTTTTTCCCCCGGCCCGTTTTTTTATTTTAGATCCGCCTCTAGGAATCTGATCGAAAGCACCATTAATGGCGTATTTTAGTGCTGGAAGGCCAGGTTTTGCTCCCAATGGGAGTTGACATGGTTCCAATCCTACGTAAAACTCTAGGTCCACATAAAATGTGGCACTGAAAAGGGACTTTAAACGGCACAGTAATCACTCAAAGCTCGATAAATGTTACATGATGCGTTACAAATAATCTTACAAAACATTTTAATAAAAAATGTTTAGCTTCTAATGGCAGCATAGAAGGTGGCTCTATTGTTATGTCTCAAGGGCTCAATTATGATGTATTTTAACTATACTGAGTTGTTATTGACATCTAAGTTCTTTGATTAGTGTTCTCTTCTTCTTTCCTTCCATTCTGACGAGAACAACTTTCTCTTGTACTATACATCCGGGTTCAATGCCGATTAGAGAACGTAATGCTTGTCTTACTTAGACACAGGGATTTAGGTGGAAAAAATATATTTATCGGAAATACTATAATGCAGATGACTTCCTGAACTGAACTCCAGAGTAATTATTAATATAATTGTTTGTAGGTTAAATGTTATTATAGGTGTAAAGTCATAACTAGGCTCCGGATTCTTAGGTTCGAACCTATTTTATTCCTGTAGAATGAATGCAGAAAATTCGTGTTTTCTTTACATTTCAAGTTGCTATAAGTAGAACTATATTAGTTTTATAGGACCTAAAATGTCCTAATTGGGGGTTAGGAACTAAAAAATCATAAATTAGCTTTTAGACCCTATAACGTCCTAAATGATTCTTTATAGTTATTTTTAACTTGAAAAATACTTTCAAACACGTAGTCAACCAGTTTTCAACAATGCAATAACGAGGTTTCCTGGAATTAGCCAGTATGAAATATGCGCCTCTTACATTGTGTGACGTGGAACGCAGTTTTTCTGCATTCAAGAGAATTTTGTGAGACGACAGGAAAAAGTTCACAACAGAAAATGTTGCCAAATATTTTGTTGTTCAGTGCCATTATAGAGAGTGAAGTGACTACTTTTTGAGCTATAGAAAACATGAAAAGTGCCGGAAAAACAATATTTGAACATTCGTATTTCCTCAGTGTATCGTTAGAAAAGTGAAGTTATATTTGTGGTGTATAAAATTTCAAATATAAGAAAACTGAAAAAACTACTACTACCACTATAGTACGACAGGCCATACATAATGTTAATCTATATTTCAGCTATCAAAAAAAGTCCAAGGTAAGAAGAGTTCTATTATTTTTATTACGCAGAAGACTGGTTAGCATAAAGTTTATTAAATTAAGGTTACCATTTAAATATGAAATAGCTAACAAAGTGTTTAAAGTGTAGTAATATTCGGTTTTCAGTAATATAACGCTAAAAATCCTAAACGGTGTTTTTAAAAACCTGTAAAATCCTAAAATGCACTTTTTAAAATCCTAATTTAAATTTTTTAGGACCTAAAAATCCGAATCCTAGTCATAACTATTCACGGTTTGAAAGATGATCTCACTTTTATAGAATAATGACAGAGCTGAGGGACAAAAAGGACTACCAAGCTTCAACGAAAAAGTACCATACGGCCGGCCACTTGTCTTGTACAGCTAACGTAAATATTAGTAAAAATGAAGATTGAATAGACCTTGATTTTACAACGATCTAATTCGCTTCTGACCAATCTTATTGATTAATAATAATAATAATAAATACTTTTGTTATCTGGTAGATGATATTGCCTTAAAATATTAGTATACCTATCTTACTTCAGATTAAACTTACCTGACTGATGAAAGCCATTTTGTTTGCTGTTAGTGTTCAGAAGGAATAATTGATATGGTTTACCTTAAGACCTTCTTTTATACCTAACCGAGAAAGAAAGAAAGTTGATCATTTAGGGAAACTACGGAAAGAAATTCCTTATACACGAGCTTTCTTCTGATTAATTTAATCAATTGAAAGTTTCTAAGTAGCAATTAATCAATGATTCTTTAGTACCATTATCTGTTCTTAGTTTACAACGACTCACCAAAGGTAGTCGCTAACCCTGGTTCGGCTGATAATATAAGTATTTCTTTTAGTGGCAGTAATCGTTTACACCTTAAAATATCTTCCGTAATTATATTCACTAGTATTATCACCTTTTCTATTGAAATTACAAGTCCATGATAAGTGTTAGATGATTTATTCGTTGATTCTCTTTTAACGTATATTCACACAAACTGTCTTGCAATCATACATGTTAATTATATATCCATAAACAACTACATAGCAACTATACAATAATAATGTAATTTTCTTATATCTTAAAAACATTTTTCTTTTGTTAATTTTAAGTAACATTATATCAGGTATAGTGCTTGTGTAGAAGCACTTTCTGCCCAAGATACAGGTAATTATCGACCGATACACAGTATCTCGTTGTATAAAATGTCGCCCGATGATGGGACTAGATATAAAAGTTATAAGGTAGCTTGACTTTTATATTTAAGAACTACTGGTCCGTTTATAATAATAGTATCATATTAATTGTGTCCTTTACATTTTGATTGCCCCTCGTATATAACTTTATTAAGTTTTCTTCATATAAATACATTTATAATAAGTCTTTTATTCCTTTAATATTTATCTTTTATTATAAAAACGTCGTCGCTTACTAATATAATCAACGAAGGGTACGAAGTCAAAAACGTAAGAAATAATTTCATTTTAAAACACATTACAATGATCAACAGTTTCAATCATTAAAAACGGGGATGATAACAATGTTTGGTCTTTCTAGGGCGCATTATATAACAACTACGTTAGATGATACTTTTAATGTATACATCGTATCAATGAGGCGTCAGAATACAGAAGAATCTTATTCAAGTAACATATAAGGTGACGCATGTAGACAGTCGTCGGATAATTAGCTTAATAGAATGAACCTTATACTTAACATAATCTTTGACAAATTAAGTTTCAACACAAATCAATATAATATAAATAACCTTTGCTTTTAATCAATTATGTATCGAACTATAATTCTTCACATTAACAAGAAAGAATTAAAATCATTTGAAAATTATCATTTATTGAAACAGAAGTAATAAAGTATCTACGGGTCCATTACCTACTCCTTTAATGTGTTGTACTTCAAAGTCATAAGGGTTGTTTTCATTATTGTCATTAACACATAAATTTGAAGATAAATGTTCATAAGAATCTATAACTGATATGGGTTTAACCCTTACTACATCAACTGCAGTCAGTTTAAATTCGCACTTGCATATGATTCTAATAAAGTACATTGTACTGCACAAACGTGATTATGTTCCGCATTATGATTATTTTGTACATGAATTGCGTCATTGTTTTGATTTTGATACGAAATGCCATCTCTTGAATTACGATTACGTCTATCCATGTAGTTTACTGTATTTCTGGAATTTCGCCATGTATTTCGACTGTTTTTGAGTCTACTTCGATTAAGTGATCTGACATAATTATTGTCACGATTGATTAGGTTAGGTGGATTCCCAACATATCTTTGCCTATTTTGCTCGTTCTGATTGTTTAAATTTACTCGATTTAGGTTGTGTTCCGTATCGTTTACATTACGGATATTTAGATTACGAACAGGTACAAGGTGATCTGAATTGTTTTTAATTTTACCTACTCCCGCTTGATGATTCAGTGCCTGGTATTGAGTTTCATAACATTGAACAAGCATTAATAAGTGATTAAAACTCATGCACTGCGTAGAAAACAGGATCTGTTGTAATTTAAACGGTAGTAGATTTCGAATAGATGCAATCACTCTAGATTCCGATTGCAACGGATTTACGACTTTTAATTCGTTATACGTATTTACAACAAAATCAACAACAGATTTGTGCAAACGAGGATTAAAAGGTTGGTTTCTAATTGTAGCATCTCTGTTTGCAAGTAAAAAGTCGTTTTCGTAATTTGCAATCAGCGCGGCTTTGAATTCCTCATATGTATTGACGTGATCTCGTACTGCTTTAAACCATAAAGAACATGGTGGGAGTAATAAATGAGGGATTAATTTCATATATTGCGATTTATCTATACACATTATACTGCACTCATCCTGAAATTTTTCTAGGAAAGAAGTAGCATTTTCTAGGAAAGAAGTAACATTTACCACTAAACTTACTCATAGCACGTATTTCGCTCATCTTTACACTTAACTTTACATTCCTTTCACCATTTCGTGTTCGCGTTGAGTGACAATTTCTACCTACTGCGTTATGCGTGGTTCCACCATCTCTTTTCCGCCCATCTGTATTCCTTGGATGAATTCTTTCCAAAATAATGTCCTCATCGGATGGATTACTTGAAGAAGAGATAACGTAAGGTCCACGTTGATCTGCTGCGGGTGAATGCGAAGTCATCTCTTGTGAACAAGGGAACTCCAAACGATCATTAACCATGTTGTTGTGGTATGCGTTGTCCTTAATCTGTAACGTCCTAATTTCCTCTTGTAAGGTAGATATCAATTGAGTATTTGCACGTATTTGGTTAGAATTATCTGTGACCTGAATCTTTTGCTGACGAACAGAAGATTCTATTACTTCCAAATCCTTTTTTACACAATTGACTTCTTGGATTACATGGCTGTAATTATCCTGGCAATCTTCAGATAATCTTTTTAGCTTTTCATCAAACTGTAATGTGATGTCTCTCACCGCCTGGATAACAGATTGTTTCGTCTCTTCTGATTTTTGATCTATTTGTTCCAATCCTCTACTCAATTCGTTGGACATCTGAGCCAAATTTTGCTTCATGGCTTCTAAATCGTCTTTTCGGCTTTGTTCCTGTCGCTGTAATGCCATTAAAATTTTGTCTTCTAATGTCAATATTTCGGGTGTAATGGGAGCTATATTTTGCTCGTTATTAACACTGTCAACAGTTTCATTCTCTACTATCTCACCGATCATAATTTGTCTTGTGATAACTCTGCCACTTCTGAGAATAGTTGAGTTCGTATTCATGAACCTTCTTACAGATGTAAATTCAACCTTACTTTAGACTTCGGGATCTGAATTTACAAGAATCCCGGGTGAGGTAAAACAAAAATTTTACAACGACTCACCAAAGGTAGTCGCTAACCCTGGTTCGGCTGATAATATAAGTATTTCTTTTAGTGGCAGTAATCGTTTACACCTTAAAATATCTTCCGTAATTATATTCACTAGTATTATCACCTTTTCTATTGAAATTATACAACGAGATACTTTGTATTGTTTAATAATTATCTGTACCTTGGGCAGAAAGTGCTCATACTCAAGCACTATACTTGAGATAATGTTAATTTAAAATAACAGAAGAAGAATGTTTTTAATATATGTAAAGAAATATGCATTATTGTATAATTCGTTGCTATGTAGTTGTTTATAGATACCTAGTCAACATGTATGTTTGCAAGACAGTTTGATTGAAAATACGTTAAAAGAGTATCAACTAATAAACCATTTAATACCGATCATCGACTTGTAATTTCGATAGAAAAAGTGAGAATAATAGTGTATATAATTATTGAAGATATTTTTTATGTGTAAACAATTATTACCACTCAAGATCTACTTATATCATTAGCCGAACCAGGTTGACGACTACCTTTGGTGAGTCGTTATAATTACAAGTCCATGATAAGTGTTAGATGATTTATTCGTTGATTCTCTTTTAACGTATATTCACACAAACTGTCTTGCAATCATACATGTTAATTATATATCCATAAACAACTACATAGCAACCAAATATACAATAATAATGTAATTTTCTTATATCTTAAAAACATTCTTCTTTTGTTAATTTTAAGTAACATTATATCAGGTATAGTGCTTGTGTAGAAGCACTTTCTGCCCAAGATACAGGTAATTATCGACCGATACACAGTATCTCGTTGTAAGTTGATCGCATTAGGTATAAACATTTTACATTACAGTAGGTGAAAGATGTCCTCGGTAGGACCTGCACTACAGATCCACAATCGGACCAAAAAACTTCTCAAGTCAATGCATAGGGGCCACGAACGGGTATGGAATCCAATATTATCCCACACCATTACATCCGATACCGGATTGACGACGTCTCGAATGTAAAAAAAATTCAGGCGTCTCGTATCGTGGTGCCACGTTAGCACTATACATGAATGATACCATCATGATGCTCCACACAGAAGCGAGATTTGTCATAAAAGAGGATCCCCAGCCATTCATCTCCTTATGTGTAACATTTATATACCACTGTGATCCCTCATACCTATGCTCTGCAGTCAACACACCCCGCACCAATGGATGCCGTGCAAACATGCAAGGCTCTGCCACACGGCGAGAACTGTTCGTGAGGATACCTGACCCTGTGCAACAGCCTGTATTGCTTCCACCAGTATGCGGTATGTAGTTCTCTGATTCACCAGAACCATACGCACAACCTCGTTTGTCCCAGAAACCCGTGGTATGATGTGATCGTTAGTGTCTGGGAAATCGCTGAGTAGTGCTTTCATGGAGCAATCGAGTCAACATACGCTGCACTGCAGTCGCATTTCATTCAATACTGTCACCAATGTGGCGGATGGATAAATCACACTTGATATAATCTCCTATAATTCAGCGCTCAAAGACTGAAACCTACTGGAAGCACTGCCCCACTAAAATTTTTTGCCGCATGCACACATTCACATCACTCCAACCTTTCTCTACCTATTGAACTGTAAATCTCTGGCTACCTTTCGCTCATTGTCACTAAAGAGAATACCTAGTGTCTTTGCTGCTGTATAACAATGTCCTGCTAATCAGTTATATATCCTTATATGCTCCACCTATTCTGCAAACTTGAACCTCGAACGATGGCTCCTTCTTGATCTTGCATTTTTGATGGCGAGCATTATGTCAAAGAGTTTTGATAAACCAAACTCGTTAAAGCATTTCGCTTATTTATCTGTGCTTCAATCGATTTCAAATTTTATTGCGTTATGAACTTTGTCACCAATCTTCTTGACTGTTACGCAAATTGATGCTGGTCCGTATCCACATTGATAGTTTTAATTTGTAGTGCAACTAAATGGATCAATCTACAATTCTGTATACGGGACTCTTTAATAGCACTGATATTCGTCACAGAAGATAATTTGGTCCAAGAATTATTTTCTTTGTCTTGGAATAATCTTGTTAAAATTATTTTCGTTAATTTTCTTTCAGGAATTACATATTTCTTGTTAGGCCTACATACTCACTTGCCTCGTTTCTTGGAAGCCGTGAAATTGTCTTCATGTAAAGAAGATCTCTCCTAGCATATAGGCGATGAGTATATATGCTGATATAAAATTACTTTCGATAGTACTTAGAATTACAATTTTCTCAATGACTCTTATGTGTACATCCTTAGAATTGTTTTCATAGTTTTTCCAATCCACCTTAGATTTCACAAACAAGCCCTTAATTAGTAAATTTATTTTCTAAATATTTAAAATTAAGCATTTTCACTTGAAAAAAATAATTTTCAAAATAATATTAAAATTAAATGTAAGTAATTTTCAGTTACTTTTATTAAAGTAAACAATGCATTTCAAGTGAAACTTGCATTTATATAGATTAGATGATATGATAAATATTTAAAAATAAGTTACGAATTAAAAGATGGACGAAGTAACCCAAAATTCCTGAAATTTACGAGATGGTGACAGAATTTCAATTTACTCTAGAAAACTGAGATTGTAGTAGGAGGCCAGTAAGTGAATAGGAATCAAATGTAGGCTGATGGACATACAAATCTCCAAGAGGTTACAATGCCTCGCTAAGATGTTGTTGCATTCATTGTAGAATCTCTAAGTACCGTTTTATTTTTTCTAATTGTCAAAGCTTCGTCGTTCTGCATGTATGTTAATTCCTCTGATCCCATACGACATATCTTCTGGTCATTGACAAAACACACAATTCAAACCACGCCGAACTGAAAGAGAGTTTCGATAGTCAGTGGTGGTTTGACTTCTTCGTTTCATGAGGCAGAACCCTTTCGACCTGAAAATCCAAAGAAGACTGGCCGAACGACTCTGTTAATGTCGCCATCTTGATTGACAGATCGAGCAAAGATAAGTGGGCCCGCAGCAACATGATAACGCGCAATCGCATTGATTAAGACTAAGTCTTCTTGACTTGAACAATTTACGAATACACAGGGACTTATATTCTTAGCACCATATAATAAAGATAAGACTATGAGGAAACTAAAATACTTGAAAGTATCAATATTGATCATGGACACCCGAAGGGGGGCAGATGGCTTGGCATATGAAAATTTATATTAAATACCAGAAATATCCGACTAAATATAGCAACCATGGAGATGCCCCCTAGAAATATTCTTCGGGAGCCCCTGGTATTGATTTTAGGTTCATTGTGATACAGCAACGTTATATGTTTCTGGGTTGCGTTAAATACTTAATATATCAACACTTTGTGGTGGACAAACACCGTGTGCGTGAGTTTTCTCGGGGCTCTCCAGTTTCCTCCCACTTTCTTCATTCCACCATTTCATTCATTACTCATTATCACCGTCTCCTTTAGCCTAACCGGCATAACCGTAGGACGTAAAACTCAAAGATTTCATTTTTAATATATCAACAGAGCAAAGCTAAGAAAGGTAACAAGCAAATAACATAGCGTAGCATAATTATATCTTCGTTCAATGTTAAGAATTAGTCCATAGTAAATAGTTATATTTTAGCATGAATAAAATTCCTAGAATGTAATCCAATACATGTTAATTAAGTTAGAATACGTAGAAAGTAAGCTTTAGATAGTAAGTTTATGTCTATATAGAAAGTAAGCTTTAGGAAGTCAGTGCACGAGTAGAGTAATTAACTTGTTGTAGTTCTATTTTAACGCACACATGAATTAAATGCGAATTAGGAGTTTGTATAACCAACATAATATTTTATCTATTTTGTATATACTTTACCGGTGCTGCCATCAGTTGTAGCTCAGAATAATCTCTAAATATACTCATAGAATAATGTAACAATAGGGGATGGAACTGATGCATAACAAGGTACTTAACAACGAAATTATGATTGAATTTAAATGAAATTCAAATGTTTCTATTTTAAAGGTGACTAGTATGGAAAAGGTGAAAGAGAGAGATAGGTTATGATTGAAAGATAAAGGATGAGCACTAGCCTGATAGATCCATCGAGACTGGCGTCGTCCTGGTCATCTGGCACGATGAAAGGTTTTCCGTGAAGGAACCTGGATGTTTTGGTAACACCCAACAACTGGAATTGAATCCTGCTGGACTGCTAGGGGCGTCGAACTCTCTCCGTGATGCGTCTCAACAATAATGCTCCTTGGGATGTCCTCTTACATCTTCATTCCACTAGTCTCAACTAACAAAAGTATCTGCGGCGATGAACCGGCAGAATGGTATTCTTTGAACTTGGAGTCGGTGGTCCTCCAATGGTGGGATCTGCTTGTCTCCGATGATCCTGCACCTTCCTCAACTTCGTAACGAATACCCCTTGTTGTTGTGTTCCTCGTGGTTTTGATCAACTCAAGAATGATGACCTAAGAGTTCAATGAATCGGGAAGTTTCAGGCTATGTTTGAAGATATGCGGAAAGGAAAGAAGGAAGCTAGTCGAGTTTATTTAACAAATAAGCATTTACAATAGGTGTCAGAATGTACAGTTCTAATCAAAGTTTTCTTTCAATGAGTTTTCGAAAGTTCATTTTAATTTCGTTAATAAAGTAATTTAATAAAATAATCGAATTTAATGAATTAAATTCGCAGTTAGTTCTAATACACGGTCACTTCATTTCCAATACACAGTTACTTCACAATACTATAAATTATTTTAGTATAGCCTATTAGGATATATATTAACTTGTTAACCTGAAGTAAGTGTTGAGTTAGTATGCATTATTTAATTTGCGTTAGTATATATCTAGGAGTCCATATTAATCACTGGATATCCAAGGGGATACAAATGTACCCCATGCATATGTTTTACTGTATATTTTATGTCACAGACACCCGAGGTTAACCAGCGTTCTTTATATTGTGGGTCGGACTGTAAGGAAACCTATTTCCTCAATAACAATTATATTGTAAGAAGATCTGCTTACTTATGTGGCTAAAACTACACTGGGGTACATTTGTACTCCCATTGGGTATCTACAGATGTTACGTTGCTTGTTTCAGGTATTTTATTGTTGTATTTTAATGTTGTAAAGAGCAAACTAAAGAACAGGTAATATTAGAGCCTATTGCAATATTTCGTTGCAATGTTGCATTCATATTGCAATAATACAACCTACCCTGCCACAAAGATATTACGAGATCAATACAGTTCTATAGCGTATAAACAATTTTCCGTTTCACTAACCTAACCTACCTAAACTTAATCTAAACTAAAATACACTAACAAAACCAATATAACTTAACAAAGTACAAACAAATATAAATTAACATAGCAAAATTATCGATCCCACAAATAAAGAGGTTTCTAATTGCAAAAATTTGTATTGGGGTACACCTGTACCCCTGTTGGGAATCCGGAGTTAAAAATATCATGAGTATCCGACGGTTAATATTTATTGTTTTCTTCCAGAAATGAAGCCTCTAAGAGTTGCAGAGACATAACATGGAATGTCCAAGTATGACGAATTTTGGTTTCTATTATTTGTGTTGACTTCCATCTCACGTAAATGATATGTCATTCGTAAACATTTTCTTATGTGCAAATATCTCATTTAATTATAGTATGACGACATACTTCATTAATTTTATTCAATATTGTTTCACTTCAACGTAGAACTCATTATTTATTCATTTTCGTTGGATTAAAAAATCGAATATATTTCAATCAAAAATCTGGAGAACTAGATATAATGTAACCAAACCCAAACTATCACTTAACTCTGTATGATGTCCTTATTCCGTAACAAATAAGAAAACTCAATTTAGGGGCCGTTCAAAACTTTTGTGACCCCTGATCCAAAAACTAATTATTGGCAAAGATCTCAATCTTTTGATGTGTTTTTTTTTATCATTCCTAAAATCCTTGTTTTACTTTACTATTTTTGAGCGGACGGTATTCAATAAAATACACACCCAACGCTAGTAGTTGACTTACTACTCCCTTTAAACCTCGCAAGATAAATGATTAATTGGACAATTTGAAATTGATCGATACTATTTACCTACCATTCAGCGAGTTTGAAATCCATTTGTAGTATCAAACTTTAATCACTTCTGACGGTTTCTGAATACAATATTGTTACTCGTTACATTTGCAGCCTGTATATCGCATCTGTTATGCACGTACTTCTTTGTAACGTCTTTTTAAAACTAAATTGTCATTAAAGATCGCCTTTTTTAAAGAGTAACGAAGTAATCCACAGCAAAAACAGAAGATTATGTAGTGACATCTATTGTTGTTCATTCGGAGTGCAATTCTTGTCTTTGCATGAGTACTTCTTACATGTAAAGTACTGGCAAAGAAAAACTCTAAGATACATAATCCAACAGTAGTATGATTACACGAGGTTAAATGAACATTACTGTTAGTGTGAAAGCCCATGTATGTTATATGCTATGATACTCTTGCTAATAAATGTATGAAGCCAGCTAGTTTAAGCTGACCTTTAGAAACTACTACTGCAAATATTTGCAACATAAAAACAATTCTCTAGAATTTTTCAACTTAAAAGTAGCGGAATTTCAGGAAGTCCATATATAACTATACTAAAACTATACTATAACACTTTGGTGTAAGTTCTCAAGAGAATATGATGTTGGTTTCTTAATAACGCTGCAAAAATTATTTTTCGAAACAGAAATGGCTCATACTATAGGCGAGGACTTGATTCTTCCTGCTTATGTGGCATTCTAAAATGTGTGCTTGGCGAGTCGGCGTCTTGAGAAATCAGTGAAGTACCTATGGCGAACACCGTATTGAAACGACAGGATTGAGGCAGCATTTATAAAAATGAAGTTGTTGGCAAGCCGAGCTGATAATAATAGTCTGAGTACCTTCCCAACACTGATTGAAGAGTTGCCACAAGAAGTTCTTCTTGTTGGACACCTGAATGATGAGGGTCAAACTCAGAAATTTCTTCCCACCATTAGATGCTGAAAACGTACGGTATGGATAAAAAATCCATTCCTGGATGATATGATAAAATTAAAAACTTTGATGAGGAACAAAATGAACTTGTTCGTGTTATTTGCAATTTCCTTTGCTCTCAGACGCCCGGGTTACATCATCTGTCTCTGCTCCTAAAATTTCTCGAAACTTCCATGTTCCCAGTTTTCTCAAAACCACATGTAACATCAATGGTGCGATATTTTAAAAATATCACTTTTTCATCATTACTCAACTAATTGGGGTAATTTACTCACTGTCACGCACATTTCTGGACCTATCATTGACTGATATTTCAGAAAAAAATAAGAAAGAAAAAGAAAAAAGAAAACGAGTATACAACTATGACTGTTCTGAAAATCTGGGAAATCTAGTAATGGCTGACTTAAAATATGTTTCAAAGAATTTGTACTTTGATCAATTTACCGTGAAGGTATTTTCAGATTATAAGAAAATACGTGCAACAGCATTGAAACAGTTTCATTTTGTGGCACATACAGTATCCTTATGAAAAAACATTTTTGACGTATTTTTCTCCTGAAAAACTATAAATGTAACCTCGATATTCAACCTGTTTTATGGCTAAAAGTAACAAATACTGAGCCACATGAAGAAAGAATTGTTTAAAATAAAGAGAAATATGATTTTATTCATGACGTGCAGCTTCTCATATAGCAATGTTTTATCCGTACGTTTTAGAGGGAAACAGGACCCAAATATTTCTGTAGGGAGAGATCCAATTTTGGAGAGTCCAATATTTCCAGACACTACATGTAGTATGTAGTATTGAACCGGTGTAATTCTACACCCAAGAAGGCAGTACTCCTACTTATATTCTCATAAAATGACAAAATTAGATTGTGTTTATTAGAAAAGAAATAGTAAAGATGAAGTGTAATATCAGATCTTTATGTTACATATCAGTAACTTCTTTCCTGAGCAAGGATAGTTTTATTAAGAAACCAGGGATACTTCTTGGGGAGGACCTCCAAACCTGAGAAAACTAGATAAAACACTGATATATTGTGTGTTGCATACTTAAGGTGACAAAGGTTAGTCATTTAATATTGCTACTTACCTTTCAATTACTATTTCAATGCAGAAACCAAAATTTAAAGGCGTGGGGTCTGAAGCTTGCCATAAAAATATCAAGGGGTTCCACAACTCTGAAGTAACTAGGAAACGGTGGTCTACATGTAACATTGTAAATTACAAATCTAGTGTCATAATAAAATCTAGTCAAATAAGGTTAACTAACTACAATGACATGAAATAAAGAGAACAACAAATAAACAGTACAATTTATTACAACACCAATTGAAAATGGGGGAGGCCTATAAGAGCATGTATGGGGAATATCCTGTTCAGTCCTGAGCATATTTTTGTTGAGAATTTCATATATTTCTGTGTTTGCTTCCATCTATAGCCTTGGTGCGCATGCATATGATGGGAAGAAACGGGTTACAGTGCTGCGACATTCGAAATCAGTCAGTCAAAAATGCCTCCTACTATGATTATGTCTAATACAGGAGACACGGGAACCGAAGAGGATATATAAGAAATCTAAGTGAATAATAGGAAAGAAAATTGAATTTGAATCTCTTTTATTACGTTTTAACAGAAAACATGTTTGACCCACAATATAATTTAGAAACTCATTATGGATACGGTTTAGTTAGAGTACTTCAACAGTGAGCAGCATCTATTTTCCCTTGTTTAACCAACAACTCCTCCAACGATTCCACCGCCAAGAGATCCAAATCCTCCATACCATAAGGGAATGCGTTTCCAGAAGCCAATCCATAGATTCCTGGGTAGTGGCCGTGGCTAATGCCATAACCGTAGCTGCTCACACCACCTAAAAGAATAAACAAATCCTTAATGCTAATGTAAAAATTTTGAATAAGTTTTCTTTTGTTCTCTTTAGACGTCAATAGTTAGTATTAGATATTTATACTTATACTAGTTATGTCGTTTTTTGAAATTGAATTACTAAGTTTGAGAAAGATGATTATTCTTACCATATCCAATACCATGAACGGCCAAGATGACAGTGGCCAGCACAAGGAAAGTGATCTGCAAGGTAGAAACAAATAAATATTATTGTATATAATGGTTAAGAACCAAAGCTCCTTAACATTTTCGATACGAAGGATATTTAAATATGCTCTACTCCCTGCATGGCACTTTCAGCCTTCTTTTTTTTTTTAAAAAAAAATCATACATCGCTAGGACCTTCCTATTTCAATTGTGCCCTCGGAAAATATTTAAAAATATTTCTGCTCCACCTCCGCTGCCCTCTCACGGAAGAAACTTCCCTTTACTTTGGGGAAAGATATGAATGACCTCAGCTGATTGCCAATTTGACCTTCAGTCGCGTTACATTGCTTAGCAATATCGTAGGCCAGTGGCGGCTTAAGGGGGGGCGAGCGGTGCCCTCGCCCCGGGCCCCACTTTCTGGGGGGCCCCGGCGGTAGGTAAGAAAATAATTACTAAGGAACTTCGTTAGCATGAGCCGTACAAGAGATGTCAAGGTTTATAATCCACACCTTCCCTAAAAGAAAACGCAATTAATTGTCAATCAATATTACACCAAATGACGGATGAAACAACAAAAATTTGTCTAATAAAGCTAACCACTGCCGGATTTCTGTATAAGCTATACAAGCTATGAGCTTAGGGCCTCACTCTCTTGGAGACCCGAAAGAAATTTAAAGAAAAAAAACTGAATGTAGATTAAAAATAAATAAAATAAAAGTTTCATTATCTTGGAGGCTCCCAAAGAAATTTAAAGGAAAGAGTTCTGAATATAAATGAAAAATAAAGTAAACGTTTCATTTTCTTGGGACTCCCAAGAAAATCAAAGAAAAATGTTGAATGTAGGTGAAAAATAAATAAAATAAAAGTTTTACTCTCTTGGGGCCCCAAACAAATTTAAAGGAAAAAATTATGTGGATTAAAATATGAATAAAATAAAAGTTTCACTTTGTTCAATAACCTCAGAGAAATTTAAAGGAAAAAGCTGTGTAGATTAAAATATGATAAAAGAAAGTCAAAGTATTTTGTGTTGTTTACATTCTAAGGTCTTATGATACAAGTAATGGGGCCCCATCTGCTAGCCTGCTTCCAAAAACATCACTGTTTATTTATTTATTTATTCACATATCAGTTCAAGAGCAGGGTAGAAAGAAGGGATGAACGTAATGCTTTATTAGGGTCAGTGGCGTATTTAGGGGGCTTAAGCTCCCCGAAATCTTACTTACTATAGTAAAGTATATGAAATATCTTGCACAATTTTCACATTTTCATGCAAAGCCCCCCCCCCCCGAAATCGCAAATACACCACTGATTAGGGTACTAACATTCTGTTGCTAACTGAAAGCTCTTTGGTGCAGACGCTATAGTCGCAGATTCACTTGTTTTTCTCATCTGTCTTTTTCTATTGTCCTTTACAAGTCGAATTTTCAGCGAGCGAAAACCTTTTGCTTAGCTGGTTTCCCCATTTCTGCTCTTGTATTTGGCGTATGAATTTACATTTCAGCCCACAAATTTAGAGTGAAGAAAATGTTCAATAAGAAAACAAGTGTTCAAATATTCAAAATACTTCAGAATTATATTTAATTCAACTTCTGATTGTTCTCATGTGGAAGAGTTGTCACAAATCATTAGATTTGTTGACATACAACGTGATTCTGTTCAAGTTTGGGAAGCATTTATTGATTTTATCTCCGCCATAGGAAAGACTGCTGAAATACTGAAGTAACTACAACGTGATAGGCTTGATATTAAGATTGCAGATGCCAATCTTGTGATAAAATCAGTCTACAATGACCAAACAATATTCTGGAGTTCAATCTTTGATACGGAATATAAGCCCTTTGGCCATTTTCGTTCCTTGTAACAATAATTCATTGAACCTTGTGGCTTACATGCTGCGCACGTTAACGTTCCGGCGAACACTTTATTTGGAGCAATGGAATGTTTTTGGTATTCTTCTCTAGATCTACCCACCGATGGAATGTGCTGCAAAATCACGTAAAAATTGGTCTGAAACGTAAAACTGACATTAGATGAAGTTCAAAAGCAGAAGCTTTGAAGGCACTTTCTAGTCAACTGGATGAAGTAATTGATCTGTTGGAAGATCTGCGTGACACTTTGACTGAAGCACTTGATACTAGAGGAAATGCTTGTCTTTTTCTTGCAAGCATCCAGTCATTTAACTTCATCGGTTTAGTATATTTCTGGTCTGCAGATCTCTCATATATTAATCGGATCCAAAAATGCCTTCAATCTCAGGATATGAGTTTCAATCAAACTCTTATTCAGTTACCGAGCATGGTTGACACCATTGATACGAGGAGACTTGAGCTGGGCAAGAAAATCATATCTGCAACTGAAGGAAGTTGCAGAGCATGGAACATAACTGTGGATACCCACAGGAGAAAGAAATGCATACCTGGAGAAGCAAAGAATAAACCCCTGACTGCACAGGCCAAAGTGAAGCGCTCTATCAATGAAATTCTAGATGAGATGGGACAACAAATGTATGATCATTTTACTCAGATGCATGACCTCAACGACAGATTTGGTTTCCTGTGTTCTATGGCCTACTTTGTGCAGCACTAGATGAAGAGAGCAAGGAAAAGCTAAAAGCATATTGCTATGATTTGGCTTTGTTCTACTCGAATGACCTGGATGGTTTAGAATTATTTCAGGATTGTAAGAATATAATCCGTTCACTAAGGCGTGCTCAGAAAGCTAAAGAACAGTTCTACTTTTCCCCACAAGGCATCCTGAAATATGTATCTTCAATGGAACTTGAAATTTACTAAAGTTTGCCAACCGCTCTTCAGATTTTGATAAAACTACACGTATCTGTCGCATCATGTGAAAGGTCTTTCAGCAAAATGAAATTGATAAAATCATACTTCCGTCCCACAATGAGTCAAGAAAGATTCACGAATCTGGACATTATTTCTATCGAAAATAAACTAGCACCCACTTTGGATTCTGATAATATAGTTGAGACTTTCGCTGCTACCAAAGCAAGGAATGTATCATTCTGAATGTTGGTGGAACACAGGCTAATATGGTAGTGGAACTACTGTCGAAAGTAGTTTCATGTTTCAAGTAAAGGCAATAAAAATACAAAAGTACCAAAAGAGCAATAAAAAGCCGTTAAGATCTGTCAGTTGACTGATGATAGCTGGTAATGAAAAGTAGGATGGTATAACCCGTAGTAGAATTCTGTGCTTACATATCTAATCTATAATATATCCCCAATTATTCAATACATTCAGGATTTTTTGTTATAATATATTCTAATACTAGGTTAATAAGCGATAATGGAAATAGTCATAAGTGACAGAATATAAACATGACTGAATTATTAAATACAAAATAATATAATCATAAAACAAGTTTGAAATCTGGAAACAGTAGTAAAATAGACAAGCAGGAGAGAAATATTCTAGTGCTTAACTATTCATTGATACTTCGACAAAAGTAGTGGGGCTAAATAGATCGTACATTATCACAAGAGAGAAACCTAGTGAAAGATAAATGAAGAAGACACACAGGAGAGAAATCTATTCTAGCCAGTATTTACTGCTAGTTCGATAAAAAAAAGTGTTTAACTATTATGTATGATCACTGGAGAGGAACCTAATGTTAAAGTGAATGGGTCTAATTGTAGAAGAAAAATCTAACCAAATAAAACCCAGGTAGCGCAAATTCCGAGAGGGAGAAACTATGAATAAACTGACTCATACGAGAAATTGCAGAGGAGAAACACCAAAGGCGAGAACCGAACAAATAATTCTAGAAAAGAGCTTACATTTAGAAATCGCATCAATTATATTATTATTTGCAATTTTTGCAATATCAGCTCATTGTTACAATTTGTAGGTAATTTTGTCCCCAAATGTATTATTAGGAGCATTACTTCCACTGCTCCATCTAATTACAGTACGCGTTGATACTAGGATAGTATAGGTGTAGGATAAATTCTTGATTATTGTTTTGTTTGTTCTTAAGATTATGTTATTTTAGTCGTGGGTTGTAGTTTCCGTTACACTTGTATCCCTAATCCTTTCTCTATCGTGTCCTTTTGTTTAAAAATGAATAAAAAAGAAAACAATATGCAATGATAGTCGTGGTCCAGTTTTATTTTTAGATACCAGCATGAAGGCGGTTCTAAGTATTAAAAAAATAGACAGGGATGCTGAATGTCACCCCATTTGTTTAATATTATATATATATATATATATATATATATATATATATATATATATATATATCAGATTAAAATGATCTAAACACACACACCGAGAGGAGGAGTAAACAGAAGAAAATGATTATGTAAATTAATGTAAAAAATAGAAGTATATAAATCATGATTGTTTGAAAAGGGGCCCCGATCTACTTCACTGGCCCCGGGCCCCACTTTGCCTTACGCCGCCACTGTCGTAGGCTACTTAGAATGGCTAACAAGACAGTACAAAGCAATGCTCGTGAAATGATTTAATGTGGCAATCCTATCCGAATCCAACTATTGAAGGAAGGAGAGTCTGCCACAGTAACTTGTCTCACTTCTTTCGAGGGAGGCCCAAGAAAACACACATCGGCAACAGCGCCAGGCGGAGCAATTGAAACAAAAAGGCTCTTTCATGGTGTATTTTTTTAAAACTTCACCACATGTGAAACTGATTACGTGCTTTTCGTTTTTAACAAAATATATTGTCTACGTTATATTGTCTTTTTGGTACTTTTTGGTATAAGATAAAAACGAATATATACACAAAAGTATTAAATCTTTAATCAACTTAATCGAACACGAAAACACGTCAGTAAATATAGTTAATCTTAGAACGCACAACGTCCTTCCGGCAGGACGTAATGTCTTACAATTTCTAATATGTTGATCTCTAAATTAGAATAATGTGTGTACTTCCAGAAGGAAAGAAAGTTCTCCTGGTGGAAAGATCATAGATAAACTCTTTATGTTGGTACGACTATTGGTTCCGTAATGACGGGATATTTCCTAAAGGTGATCGTGTGTACGTTTATGTTCTTTATTTTGATCTACCTAACAACAATAATGTGTGGAGTAGAGCGAATTTCTGTGATAAGTGGGAAAGAGAAAAGTGTTTTGGAACAATCGCGTCCATGCTGTGTTATACAACACTCAAACTGTAGCAGCTTGTTTTACCTATCGTATAAGATTTTGTATTCCTCTGAAGTCCTAAAACTTATAAATACTGTCTGAAATTTCTGAGTTATTGTTTCCATATTTTATGTGTATATCTGCAACTTTGCTTAAAAAAAATAAATAAATAAACAGAGTGGATAGCTATTATATGTATGGCATATCCACAATTCACTTTTACATTAAAAATATTAAAATCCAAATATATCTAGTATTTTGCTAACACTAAACACTCTTATATTGTTTTGTGTATATTTTAAAATACGTACTGCTGGAAGGCTTCCGTCCTTTCGAAAGGACAAACTCACATTCTTTTCATTAAGGAGGTGCTCCTTGCCAGCAGGACTGCGGCTCGTGTACAAGTCTTTCCAGAAGAGCCTTCCGGCACGACAAAGGCTTGTACGTTCTATCATTAATGTGTACACATGAAAATACTGCGTCATATGTCACTATACACGTGGAAAACAAAAAGTAAAAACTACATTTGGTGCAGACTGTATTTGTTTGTTAATTTTTGGAAAGAAACCATATGAGTTGTGCACTGGTTTTGCCAATCCATGAAAAAAAATACGAAGGAACGAAGTGACCTAAGTCATGTATCCTAAACATACGACGTAGGCAATGTGGCCCAGTAGCTTAGTTGTGGGGTCCCTGGTTCGGTTCCCGGCCAAGTACGTTTGTGGTGGACAACATCTTACCCATGGATTTTCGGGCACTCGTTTCCTTACTCATTCTCATTCTACCTATTCTTCCATCACTCACTTTCCTTGATCATTCTTCTATCTTGACCTAAAGGCCATAATCGTGAAATGTTAAACTGTAAGATTTCATTTAATTTCATTTCTAAAAATACGATTATTTTTTCTTTTCAAATTGAACAGGGTAGCTGAACTTAAGGTAAACTTCCAGTTCGTCTTCTATATATGGAGATCAGTAGAGTCGGATCTAGTCCGAGGCCGGAGGGCTTAATATCCCTAGTTTTTGAGTGACAAAACTAATTTCAGCGATAATTTGCATATATTGAAAGTTTATAGTAAACTCAAAATATACCTATCATAGTCTGGCTTTTGTTCCCCCCCCCCCCGGGGTTTTTTTCGTTTTAGATCCGCCTCTGGATTATCGAAAGCGTTATTAATGGCGTCTTTTGGTGCTAGAAACCCAGATTCTGTTCCCGAGGGGACTTGATGTTGTAAAACTGTAAGTTCACATAAAAGGTGTTCCTGAAAACGCACGTTCAACTCCACAGCAACCACTCAAAACTCGATAAATGTTAGATGGTGCGTTACAAGCAGAGCCGTAACTGAAGGGGAGTTGGACGGTCACCCCGAGTGCTGATAGCAAGAAGGCGCCGAACGAGCAAGAAGAAAGTAAAGGTGTCGGAAAAGAGTAAACGACGCGGCGCCCCGTAAAAGAATTGGCGCCCTATTAAATCAACATTGTTGTCAGTTTGCAAAGAAATACTTTCGTTAGAAATTTTCTTGCCGAGATATTCAATATAAGTCACAAGTTTTTACTTATTACTTAAAGAAAGTTAGATTTCTTAATGACTATGTGATATACAGTGTCGAGTAATGATTTATAGTATACTGTACGCAGGAGCGTTTTCAAAATCGGAAACGATTAAAGTCTGAAATACGTGTTCAGCGTTATGATGGTGATGAGTTTGCTTAGGTAATGACGCTTTCCTACCCAATCGGATTAATCACGATGGGGAGAATGAAGGTATGAAAATGAGGGGAGTGAAGAGACACATTCAAGCTGCTATTTGCGCGGGTATATTAAAAATGAAGGTAAACAAGGTGAATAATAACATATTCGAAATCGCAGAGTAATGGCTAAAAGGGTCAGAACTTAACCCAACGAATTTCATCATTTTCAAAGACTAATCACTACTAGTGATTTTTTTATTCCATTGACATATGAGATGCTTTAAATTTGAAGGAATTTATTGGGATCATTTCTCGATCAGCTAGTTAGATCGCCAGGATATGTTTTCTGTGCATACGTATGAGTTATGCTCTGTTTTATCTATCTACATACAGGCAAAACATAAACCTTCTCCATTTCCGTTATATTTCACAATTTTTCCCCATAAAATAACTGTATGGCTTTTAGAACCGCGCCGCGTTCAATGGCGCGTTCACAAAATCTCTCCAATCACGTCTGTTCTTAACCAACTGAATCCAGTTTCTACTTTGTATCCCTATTTCTGCGAGATTCACTTAATATTGTTTTTCAATCTGCGCCTAGGCCTTCCTAATGGTCGTTTTCGGATTGGATTTGCAGATAAAACTTTGAAAGCTTTCCTACTTTCTTCCATCTTGGCTACATAACCTGCGACCTCAGCCTCCTAGATTTGATGCTCCTAACAATATTTGTTAAAGGGTGTAAATTATGCAGTTCCTAGTTATGAAGTTTCCGGCATTCCCCATTCCCGTTCCTCTTGGGTCCGAATATTCGTCTTAGGATTTTATTCTCAAATACTTTGAGTTTGCGTTCCTCCTTTAAACTAAGCGATTATGTTTCGCAACAATACCGAACAATAGACATGATTATCGTTCTATATATTTTGAACTTCAAATTCCTCGAAAGAATTCGCGACAAGAGATTTTGAACTAAATCATAACACGAATTCCCTTATTTCAGTGGAAATTCAATTTCTTCTTAAATATGATTTGGTCTGTTAATATTGATCCTAGATACTTGAAAGTATCCACTTTATCGAAAATACATGTTATTTGATACTTTGGGGCATCCATAATTTGCAGTATTAAGATCCCAGTGAACTTCCATATATTTAGTTTTTTCTGCATTTACTTTTAAATCTCAAAGCATTTAGTAATGTCTCTGTATTTCTTTCCATTGGTCTTCTATAATCTATTACAATTATATCATCCGTATACACCATAACCTGGTGAATATCATTCAGCTCAGGCCTTGGTTGCTATCTTTGATTTTCCTTATAGCGTACTACAGAACAAACTTGGATAATAATGTCGACAGCGCACCTCCTTTACTCAGGCCATTCTCGACGAGGAAGCTCGTGGACAAGAATTTTCCTACTCGGACTTTACTTTGGGATTCCCTTAAACATATCTTAATTAATCTAACTAGCGTTTTCGGTATTCCAAATTCTGTAAGATTGTTGTATAATATTTAACTCCTAATACAATCGTAAGCATTTCCAAAACCAATAAATAATTGATGTATCTTGGTATTGTATTCCCATTTCTTTTCAAGTATTTGTCAAACGATAAATATCTGGTCCATAGTTGATTGATTTCGTCTAAATTCACAGATAATCTCCGATAATTTCATCCACGTATGGGATCAATCTTGCTAATAAAATGTTTGAAAGAATTTTATAGGATGTTGACAGAACAGAAATGCTTCGATAATTGTTACAGTCCGCTTTGTCGCCTTTCTTGTGAATTGGAACAATGATTAATTATTTCTACTCTTGTGGTAATTCCTCCTTGTTTCAGATAAGGAAAATGAGTTTGTGTAACTTGTTCCACAATTTTCTCATCCACCTAGAATTATCTCAGCCGGAATTTCGTCTACACCCGGAGATTTGTGTTTCTTTAATTTGTT
This sequence comes from Thermobia domestica, assembly GCF_964235325.1. Lineage (NCBI taxonomy): Eukaryota > Metazoa > Arthropoda > Insecta > Zygentoma > Lepismatidae > Thermobia > Thermobia domestica. Next base: position 346,897,216 of record NC_137455.1, read on the forward strand.
TATTGTTGTTGATATAATTTCTACTTCTGTTTGGCTAGGCTCTGAAATTTATGATTCTGCTGTGCATTTCTCTTTCCCCACGAACATTAGTTTTTGCCTGCGTGTTAAGCAAATCGTTAGAAAAATCTTTCCGTTTATTCAAGTTATCTGTATCAGTAAGAATTTTTCCTTCGTCTCTCTTTATATACGCGCGAGGTTGATACCCTTGCTAAAATTCCTTGATGCCCTTTAACATGTCTCGAATTTTTTTCTTTTACTATTATCTTTATTAAATTAAGCTTTCAAAAAGTCACGTTTCTCTCTTCTAAACATTTTGAAAGATTCCCGTCTGTTGTCAAATAAATTTAGTGCAATTATATCTTTCAGATTTTGTAGCCAACGCAGTTTCGTCTATTTTCCCTTCTCCGTTAGTTTAGTACATTCCTGGTCTAACCATGATTTGTTTCCACGTATTTCCACGTGCTCCAATTTTTCACTTGCTGAAATTTTAATTCTATCCCTAATTGGAACCCAAGTATCCGCAACATTATGCTTTCAAAACCTTCTAAAAACAAGAATCTATTACATTTCAATCTGATATTCCCCTGTCGTCTGATTCTCCTCTAATTTCTTTAAACTAAACATCTCCGTTTTCAGATGTTGAATATTCTCTTTATTAAACGATAATCTCTCTCTCTCTTTTGTTATCACTGCTATCAGATATCAGTGTCACAGTCGGATCCTCTGAAGGAGCAAACATCAATTATGATAGACTCTCTCTTCTATCTACTAAAACGTGATCGATTTGATTGTGTGTTCTTCCATCTGGCGAGATCCACGTCTATTTATGAACGTTGTGATGTGGGAATTTTGTACTTTTCACGATAAGATTTTTGGGTGTTCCAAAGTTCACGAAACTAACGCCGTTGTCCAGTAGCGGATTTAAACGGGGAGCTTTGGGGCTGAAGCACCCCCAAATATCAGAGAAAGAGGAATTTGAGGTCATTTACACTGAAAATGATGAGCATTGTGCTGAAGTGGTAAATAAGTTTTCATCTGAATTATGGAAATTGATGATCGAGGTTTCCTTTTCTGTTTGTCTTTAGATATTATTTGCTGATCTTTTCAATTACGAATGTCTCAACAGTCAAATCGCGAACTAAGTAGTAAACAGATACCCAGAGAGGAGCAGTGGAGAACTTCTGTTTGGTGATGCTAACTGAAGAAGTTTTGTACTAATGTCTCGTAGTACATCGCGCGATTCTGCGGATTTTCGTTCTCCTCTTAACAGATACCATTTTCCTCCATGTTTTCAAAATGAAAAGTGTCCGAAAACTGTTCACTCACCCTGTATGTCGAACACAGAGAGTAATCCCTTTCCTTCCTAAACCTCCTAAATGAAGTCCTTGCTTATACCTTCTCATTACTTTCAAGGCACACACCACTCTCCTTACTAGATTCCGTGGATCTTATCCTATCGTCACACTCAAGCCAAAAATAATCAATACAATGGCTAAATCGGTCTTACTGCTTAACGTGAAATCACACTATATGGTTTGTACTCGAAAAAACAGTACAACTTAAAATCGAACCCTAAACCACGAGTGCTTAAAATTGGCTTTGTCACTGAATATTAACCTTGGCTAAACGAATCGATGTAGCAGATTCAGGCCCGTATCACGGGGGGCAAGGGGGGCACCTTCTACCGGGCCCCCTTAACTTCTACCGGCCCCCTCCTAAATTTTTGGGCTGGCTACGGACCTGAGCAGATTCGTGCCACTCCTAAGGATATGCTGTTACTTATCTTTCCAACTCTTAATCTTGACTGTCCTCTTTCAAAGGTCTTGGCTAGAGTACGAGCCTCTGGTGCAAGTAAGCCTGTGTTCGAATCCCTCTGGGATGTCTCATATTGCCTCCGCTCTGAACAGAGGCATTAAACTCTAACCAACCTATTATGATTACTTTCGCGCACCGGAAAGTCATTTTTCAATCTACTTACCAACTACAGTAGTATATATATATATATATATATATATATATATATATATATATATATATATATCACATGTATGTTCCATGGAAGCAACTTATCTCTCTTATCTTAGATGTTTCATCTGCATTATATTCACTAACAGCTACTCGTACAACTGTGCACGCAATTAGACTTTTGTTCAAGATACTAACATAGCCATAATAATATATTATGGGACTGTAGATGGGACTGTAGATGGGACTACTAGATGGGACTGTAGATTAATTAGTTGTCTAAAACAAATAATTAACTTACGTTAGGTCTGCTTCTGAACAGAAATACAGAATACAAGATTATGAAAATTATGGACGTAAAACCTTTAGAAAATGATGAATAATATTAGCCGCTAAATCTAGAACTGATGATTTTAACTTCAGTTTCCCCTTATCTTTATTTTTATCATAAGTTATTTAAATTAAATGACCTGCCTTTCCATCATAGTCATAAGTATCGTACTTTTTACTATTGTTCTTTTTTTTCTAGTGGTACTATAAAATTATTATTCCAAGGTTATAATTTTTATAAGGATGTCTCCAAAATGGTATGCTACAAGATGTCCTCCTCATAAAAATATATATAAATAGTATAATAATGATTAAGAACCTAGGAATCTTTATAAGCTTCAGGAAATGGAATGTTGTTCAAAAATATTAAATATTTCCATAACTGGAACTAATCATGTTCTGTCTAATGGTGGTATTTGTTAGCATCAAGAGTAGATAGAAGCATCCAGTTTGCATTTCGGAGATACCTTACCTCACTCCCTGAAACTAAGATAAATTGCGATTACATACTACTCTTGTCAAGACACATGCTTTCGCAGATAGTATCCCAGTACACTCCATTTACATCTTGATTTGGTCCTTTTTACCCCCAGTGACAAAATTTTATGGAATATAGCATGTGCACAGTTTAGACAGAACAATTCTATGAAATTGAATCTCGAAATTTTGTGTACACAATCACAACAAAATATTAGGCCACGAATAAAAATAGAAAAGAAAGAATGAAGCACCAAGGATATCCTGGTTTTAATGGGTGGGAGATGGAAATTGAATATCAACAGCAATGAGGTTAAGACGCAGTATAAAACAATAAGGAATGAGATTATATGTAAATGCAGACTTGCCAAGGAGAAGTCGATTAGACAAAATGTGAACAAATAGAAAAGAACATGAATACAGGAAGACTACATGTGACTTATAAGAAGGTTAAGATGAACTTCAAACCACGGAGAACAAAGACCAATTACTGAAAGATAAAGAAGGAAGATCCATGACTGAAGCTGCATATATTGTCAAATATGGAAGAAATATTTAGAACGGCTCTATGGAAACGACAATTAATTAGAAGAATTAGAAAATATAGAGAAAGTAGAAGAAGAGGTAGGAGAGATCATACTCAAATCAGAGTACAACAGAACATTACAATACTGAAGAATATTTCGGAAAGACGTCATAGGGTGATTGGACTTACCATGGCACATGGCGGAACGCGTTAGTAGCTGTGGTGAGAATCACAGAAAGAAAAATACCTAAGGGAATGATTGAAATATATTTGCGAAATAATACAAGGTAGAGGGAAAAAAGCTACAGAGAAATGTAAATTCTGGCTAAGGCTAACTGCATCAAACCCATCGAGAGATTACTGACCTGAGATGATGATGAATTGAAATAGCATCTTTGCTTCTACTCAGTGTGATATTTGTTTTACTTACAAATTCCAAAGAAATACTTCGTATCATGCGAGGCATTTACAAGAGCTTCTAAACGTAAGAATATGATGGGTACAGGGTAAGTGCCAACATGACACACTAAATCAACTTTCCAAGAAACATATGAGGGTAGCTACTATCTTTACTGTATTATAACAAAATGAGAATTTTGACAATAGTTTGCTTAGAAGTTTGTTAAAGTTAAGAGCATGTTGTATTTCATGTTATGGGCTTATGACGTAGGAAGGGAAGTTTCCTTCTTACCCCGGAACAACTTTAGAACATGTTGTACTTAGACATTGTACTGGTTAACACGAAAATATTAGTATATCAAATTGGTTACGTAATGACTCAAGATGCAAAATAATATACAAACTGTTGAATAGAAGCTTCTTTACTCTTATTTATTTCCATTCTCTAACTGGCAAGGGAAACTTATGGTTTAATTCAATTGTTGTAGAAATCTGAAGGATATTAGATATGTTGCAATACTCCACAAATATCTTGAGCGAGCTTCAGATCTCGTAGAAATAGCTTCAAACTTTAATTGAGTTGAATACTTTTATGTATCTTAAACTTTGTAACGATTCAGTACTTTTTATAATTTTCTCTCATGTCTCTGAGGTTCGATTTGGAGTAATTGACTTAAGCACTTTCCCCCAAGATCAGATCATCAGAACAATCATCAGAAATAAAATAGATTGAAAATAACAATGGCAATTAAAGTAGTTTTCATTACTAATAATTGAACTGAATTATCATTAATCTGTGATAGCTGACTTTAAAAAATAACTTCTCGTATAAATCGAATTGTTTGTAGTGTGTTCCCCATGGTGCGCGAGGTGGTGCACTACAATCTACCGTAAGACGGGGTTACTATGCACATCAGGGGTTATTTTGCACAAAATATGAAAAGAGTTTCATAGTCCTCTGTTGGCAAAACCATGAACAATAAAGAGAAAGTTTCAACTGGCACCGTAAGATAGAACATCTAACTGTATCTTGACCATAATGTTGGTGGTTAACATCAGTTCTAATTACCGAGAGGGTTTGTTGTTATAGAGGCATGCAACGCAGTCACTGTAAAAGCCGACAAAATTTGAAAGGTATCACCTAGTTAAGTCAGGTTCGAAGAATATTACTGTGTGTAATTGGACTTTGGTGCAATAGTTGAAATTGAAATGTGAAACGTTTCACAGTCATTAAAAAAGTAAAACTGGAAGACGGCGCTCTCAGTCTCTAATCGGGGTTACTTTGCACCGGTCCAAAATACATCTTAGATAGGAAATTATTACTACTGGAACCTTTTACATTCTAATTTAGGTAAATTTCCTATTTAGGTAGATGCCGGAATGAATTTCTTGTTAGAAAATAAATTATGAACAGTGGCGAATCCAGAAGAGTAGTTTGAGAGGGGGTCCACTCACAAAAGCTTTGTTTTGTTTAGAAATCACTAGACTTTGGGGGAGAGGACTTGAAGACTTGAAGCTTATAGGAATCACTAACATTAGGTTTTCTTTTTTTTTTTTTTTAAAAAAAAAAAAAAGAAATCATGCAATTTATGTGGGCGTCAGCCTGAAAGTCCCAAATCCCGTAAATCTTCCACTAATTCCGGTTGGGATGATATTCTTGGACATAAGGAATAACCAAGGCAAATCAGTTCATGGGGATTTATTTTTCTATTCTTGAGTTGGCATCTGTGTGGGACATACAGTATGCTAAACTATTAGAATGTGGTTCCTGTGTCGGTACCACAAAATATATAATTTTCTTCACAAATATTAGTAATTCATACTATGTAACGATACCAGTACCATCATTATAATATCAATATTGGTAAACTGTATGCAGTTTTGTGCAGAAAGTAATATGTATAAATACTGAAGGGAATCATTGCACAGAAACGTTATATTCGTACGTTAACATGCTTTTTTGTATGTTGTTCAAACTAACTCGAACTATGGGGTTACTTTGCACTAAAGTTTATATTTCATGAACTATGGTCATACCAGGCCTGTAGCCAGCCCAAAAATGTAGGGGGGTCCGGCTGAAGTTAGGGGGGCCCGATGCAACCATATTATAGTTCACCACAATATTATAGTTCATCTGCCAGTCTACCGTGAAAAGTTTAGGGGGGCAGCTAAATTTAGGGGGACCCGCCTTCCCTAGTCCCCCTGGATAAGGGCCTGGGTCATACTGAATGTTAACTAATGTACTTGCATGAATGTTTTCCATATATATCTAGATATTATATGTTTAAAATACAACGTTCTAAATCATTACGTTTGTAAATTACATGCAATTTTCTTTAAAATTCCTTAAATTGTGTGCAAAGTAAAATTCCTTAAATCGTCTTACGGTACTTTGACGAACATTATCTATTTATGTTTAGATACTAAGCAGTCTCATTCTGTATACGTTCTGATTTTTCTTCTAGCTGGGAATAAACATACGGGCAAAAGAATTGAGTACGCATGTACCATCTAGGTTGATCTAGATCAAACGTGGTACCAAAAATGTGCACCAGAATACAAAATTTAGTTCTCCTAGCTTGGCCAGAGCAGAGGCAGAAAAACCACCTGTAGCTGGAATCTACGGATTTTTCTTCTAAATTCGCTTGATGTTTTCTCTTCCTGTAACTATTTCATTCTGTGAAGGACCTTATTATCTGGAGAAAAACCTAGATCTTCATCTCCTGATGGACTTGCTAGAGTTTTGAGTTTAACGTCCCTTTCAGCAACGATGCTACATGAGACGTGAACCTACTGATTAACGTAAAATCTAAACCACACGAGCTCCCGCCAGGTGATGGACTTTGTGATGTGAAAGCTTAGCGATTACATCCTAGCAGCCCTGAAGCGTGAGCGTGCAACATACAACGAAAATCATACTGTGGTTAATATAATTGTCATATAGAGAATAGAGAAGGATATGCACGTTAATTCAGATTCATTTGGTGTACATTGTGTTTTCTGTATGAATTCCCATTCATAGGAATGGTATAAATTCAATCGTCAGTAACATCACGAATAATAATAAAAATCTTTGTGCAGAATATAAAGAAAGAGATTGGCATTCAGGTCTACTGAATAGCAGGACTATTAACAACAAAGAATCTTAACTCTTTGCAGCGTGGTGATGCAGTTTGTGCATCAAAATTTTATAGGATGATTCTGCATGGTGGTGCAAATTTTGCATCACTCTAGTAGACGTTCTGCTGGTTCTTTCAAAGTGATTCATTTTCTGAATCACTTAATCAATGTAGTTTAGATGCTTGTTCCTAGATGTCATGTAAATATATTTTCACTCATTCGTCGTAAATTAAGTGTTCGCACTTCTGCCCCAAAATTCATGCTGTTAATTTTAGCAAAAAAATAATACTTCCCGTGCAACATAGAGATATGAAATAAGTATTTCTTTGTGCCGCGAAAAGAATACACAAGTAATTCAGATATCTGCCAGAACTCTCAACACATTTTCTGTAAGTATCACAATTTCCATCGCATATCTTGAGTTTCAAACTTTACATATCTTTCATGAAAAAAACCAATCTATCTTCAATAAACGTAAAAATAATGCTAATTGTGAAATTTTGTTGCTATAAAGTGTAGGTTAATGTAACGTTTTATTGTATTCTGATTGCACTTTGATGTTAAAAGGGAAGAACGTAATTAACGGGAAAAGGTGAAACGAGAAACGTCCAACTTCGAAAACGTTTCATATGAAATGACTGAAGATGAAATTAATCTTAGTCTTATTACGTTCAGTAGAAGATCATGACAAAAAAAGAGTGATGGAAATGGTAAACTCATAACAAAACGTGCTTATTTTTCATCTGCATTTTCAGTTGTTTCTTTCCGTTATGGAAAATATGTGTTCGTAAGTTGTTTGACAAAGGTAGACAATTGGAATTTTGGAATAATTCACTCATATGTTGAAGAAAATGACTGACATATACTACTATCATTGTTCATGTATTGAAAATTTTGATATTACGCAGTAAAAAATGGTTGTGTTAATTCAACTCAAATTTAACTCAGGGCAGTGGTTCCAGCGTGACTATCACTATGCGGTGTTAATTAAACACAGACCCTCTGGTGTTAGCGTCTGGTGTGTTACGTTTTCAACACAACCGGTGTTTAGCGGTGTTAAATTCGGATCTGTGTTTGTATTTTCAATTGTTGATTCGACACCAAGTCAGGGTCGGTAGTGTGGGGAAAAGTGTTGAGTATTACTTGTGGCGGTGTTGCACCAAGAGGAAGAAAATAACACAGTGTGTAATGCGTTAATTATTTTGTGTTAATATTACACCATGTCAAGTATTAATATAACACAGTCTCTGTGCTATTTCTACATCATTTTCTTCTTATTTCAACACACAATCTGTGTCATAATTCAAGGTCAAAGCCGTATAAGTAACACCGTTTTGGTGTTAAATCAACAGTCTTGTTAAAATTCAAGGTCAGACCACCAGATTAACACTGTTTTTGGTGTTAGTTCTACTTCAGTTCTGTGTTACTATAATACCTATTTCAGTGTTGAAATAACTCCGTGTGCGGTGTTGATGGAACCGTTTTTCTGTGTTGGAAAAGCTTGTAGTGTGCATGCTTACGATTACTGAAGATTCTACTTTTAAAATAAGAATAGTAAACTACAAAACACTTCATTTAGAAAATCTTCATAAACTTTTTTGTCGTCCTCCGTAACACTTATTGTAAAGTATTTCTTGATGGTTCGAAACACAACCTTCACCAACAACTTGTTCAAGAATGATAGGAAACTCTTACCTACATCCTTATAGTATGTTTGCCTCTTAATCGTGTTTCTACTGGTTTTCCTTCATTTTTGAAACAGTCCCCGGTGTTGACTGGTGAGCTCTAGTGCAGTCTAGAAGTGACACAGTAATACGGTGTTGTTTCTCGTTGTTGACATATTTCTTGAGAAACATTAGGTAAAACAATTGAGAACACATCGTGCGGTTTGCACGTTGAAATTTTTGCGAATATCTGGATTTTTTTAAGTATTTCTTTCTACTATGTTTGACTGTGGCTTCAGACATAAGCCTTTATAATTAGATGGCCCGCATATTTGGCAATCACGCAGAAAACAACACGAAGATTCTACACTTGTGTTAATTTAACACACAGACTGTGTGTCATTGCAACTATCGGCTTTTGACACACAACTCCAAATGGAGAGTGAATTGTTCTAACCACTTGTTGGTTTGTATTTTAACACAATTGTGTTAACACATAGGCATGTTCTTGAAATAGCACAACGATTTTTTTACAGTGTAGCATAGCTTGGGAAATCCAAGAGCAAAATAGGAATTTCTGTCTGTCGAGATGGGACTTCAGAACGTATTAAGTTGGCATTACTGTCACAGCGTACACCATATATATTAAAATTCTCAATACGTACACCCTTGATATAAAACTTCCTACATTATACGCCTTCGATATCAGAATTTATATACCATGCGCCTCAAATATCAAATTTCTTTCAGCATATATAATTATATAGGGACTGTTATGCTAAAAACTGTTAACTCCACTTTGACAGATTTTAGAGGAGACCAAAGAAACCAAAAAATCAAAATTGCTCACGAACAAAATAATAATCAAGGTGGATCACCACACGAAAGTCAATACATATTTTAGCCCATTCCCTTAACTATTGCGCAATGAAACGTTACATGTTATAAATATTGTACTATAAGATAGAGTATTGTTTCAGCTACAGCACAAGATACTGATTCTCTTGGTTGTGTCTCCTGATATCGAAAAATGTAACAAATAAAAGAAAATATTTGATTCGTTTTACAATGAGCACACAAGATGGCACTTGCTGGTAGATCTTACTAGAAGTGCTCCGTTTTATGAAATGTTTATTTGTATGTGTAAACCTATTTTAAGGTAAAAATCTTATCACGAAAAAGATATATTGTTTGACCGTTTTTCGTGTTATGTTTCATATTTTACTTAAATATTAATTTACATTTAAGGAAATAGATTTTGAGACGAAACTTGCGCAGAACGCCATAATGCGTTGTTGCCAAATTTGTACGTTTACTATAGCAGTCACAATAAGAAAATTCTTGGATTCTAGCGTCACAGTTCGAGAACCGGAATCGCGGTAAGGGTCGAAAACTAAATTATCTAGTAAGTATCTAAGCAGAATTCCATGATTACTTCCTTTATTATTTGGCATCAGTAAACACTCGACACTATCTGGCAATGCCGAAGTATTCAAGCAGCGTTTAGCATATCACCGAGAACACCTAGCGATCAACCTTAAAGAAAACAATGATATGGATAAATGCGTTGTAAGAGCATGGATTAAGTGTCACTTTTGCATCCTGTTTGAATATTAGTGACCCTATAAAATTTACGTGTATATACTGTATTGTGTTGGACTTACGGGTTTTAGCATATTATAACCTTAAAAGAATTCTAAATTCTTTGAAAAATTATTTTCCCATCTTGATTTCCTTCTTAATGTTGTGTTTTAAAAAAAAAGACCGAGTAAATTGGGTTTGTAAACATACTACAATTTTAAACATGGCGACTTCTATTAGCAAAAGCGTAAAATGTATTCCAATGTAATCGTTTTCCTCAGTATACTCGATGTCATAATGTCGATCACTACATCTTAAAGCAGTTTCATTAAAAATGATTTACTTATAATATTCTCAACCAGATGGGGACCCAGGTACGACCGAAATACTTGTGAAGAAAAGAATCAACTAGGACTTAACGGAGTTTCGGGGGGATTTTTACGCGAATTTTAATTTGAATTTAATGGATGTTACACGATATCGTTTTACCCATAGATAGCAGACACATCAGGGTTCATTGTAATGTTAAGAAAGCATTTTCAGCGAAAAGTGAACTTAATGAAGGTTCAGTATAACGATCCTCATATATCAAACTTTTCAGTGTACCCTTTAAATATGAAATTTTATACATCATACGTATAAACTATCAAACCTCTCAAAACACATACATTAGATATAAAGTTTTTAACAGAATACATCTTTGATATCAAAATCTCAAAACCACACTTAGTATACCAAAATTTCTATATGCCAAACTCCATAGCATTGAAGTCAGATGTCCTGTGTTGCTTATTTCACTGACCCTTCTTTCCAATACACCTGCCTGTGAATCAAAACTGTGCAGTTTAGCGAATTGTATACAACGAGCTGGTATGTTTCTTAGCGACTGCCACCAATCACATCAAAAAATGAAATGAAATGCAATCTTTGAGTTTTACGTCCCAGGGCTATGCCGGTTAGGCTAAAGGAGACGGTGATGATGAGTAATGAATGAAATGGTGGAATAAAGAAAGTGGGAGGAAACGGAAGAACTCCGACGAAACCCACCCACACGGTGTTTGTCCACCACAAAGTTCACTTGGCGGGGCTGGGATCGAAGCCGGGACCCCAAACAATCACATCAAGTATTGATATTATTTTATAGCAGACACATCAACAATCTGATAAGATATTAGGGCAACAAGATTTAGAAAATAATAATAAACATGACACACTGCAAACTGTCATTATTTTACGATCCACTCAGGTATAGTCATTATTAAGTAGTTATTCATAACATTCAGGAAGAAGGTTCTATCATAGCTTTTCAAACTATTTTTTTTATTTATTTAAGTTTATTCCAATTTTAATTTTTACACTATCTTTTGAACAGGAACCAAAATTATATACGATTGATTCTTATATATCATATTTCTGATGTCTGAATTTGTTGCAGAAGGGTTGTCATTCCTTCAAAATACTGTGGAAGTCCGTACAAGAAATTACCAGTATACTATGAGTCAAAAACTAGATGCTTTATTATTGAAGAAACAGTTTGCGTTTCGTTTGCAATTTTCTCGGGCCATGGGTCGGCTTTCTGAAAAAAAAAGAAAGAAAAAAAAGAGAGAGAGAGAGACTCTCGTTACAAATTGAAGTCTGGCTACCCTATACAATGTAAACTACGTCACTTAATCGGCTTTCGATAACTTTGAAATTTAATGTCGGAGAACCAGTTGGAGACTGTCAACCGTTCTGGGTTTTCTCTCGTCCACAGAAGAGAAAGTGTCCAATCGGTAGATAGCATTTTGAGAATGCATTGCTTGGCTTGGTGATTTTAGGGTTTAGGATTTTGAATTCTGGGCTTTCGGCATCTATGGTCATGTTACTTGTCACGATTGAGGGATGACGAACCTCGGCGAGCACATTAGCCGAGGAAAGCGAAGAAGGAAAGGATTGGGAAAGAAAGGAAGCGGCCTGGAACCTATAAGTTAGGTACCACCGCGGCATTTGCCTGGTGTGAATGAGAAAAACACTGGGAAAAGCTCATTCAGGACGGCTGGAAGAGAATACCAGAGTTTCTCAACCTGGGAGTCGGGACCCAGACTCTCCTAGACATATGGGGACAACGGTGGCTCAGTGGTAGAGGGTTCATCTATTGGTGCATGGGGTCCCTGGTTCGATCCCAACTCGAGTCAAGTGAACTTTGTGGTGGACAAAGATCGTGTGGGGGGGTTTCCTGGGGTTCTCCCGTTTCCTCCCACTTTCTTCATTCCACCATTTCATTCATTACGCATCATCACTGTCTCCTTTAGCCTACCCGGCATAAACGTGGGACGTAAACCTTAAAGATATCATTTCATTTCTCCTAGATATATTTAATTCCCCTACTTATTATCAAAAACAGCACAAAAATAAAGAATCGTTTAAAAAATAATTGGAATAAAATAGAAATAGAAATGGTGAAAAACTGCATACTGGGATACAGTTCAAATTTAGAACCAATATTAAAACTTACCCTGGTGTGACTTCACTTTGCGTCAAAAGCGATAAGCAGTAGTAATGAGAAAGCTTATTACAAATCTGAAATTACTTAGGGGATAGCTATCAAGAGGATATAATAAAGCGGAGATTGTGACGTGAAAGATATTGAGAAAGCCTATTCTAGACCTTTATAGCTACCCTCTAAATAATCAATATAATAATTTCTACTTGCCTTTTTTTTAAATATTCATTCTCTCTTGCTCTCAACAACTGTAAAGTTTCTAATGAACAAATTAATTAAAAAATAAAGGAAATTAAATTATGATGCTTCCTCTCGGTAGTAATTTCTCTACGTGATCAACTTTCTTACTTCATTTAGGTATAAAAGAAGCTTCTAGTGTATGCAATATAATCAGTTCTCTGTGAATATCAGGAACAATCATATCCGCAATGGCTTTCCTCGCCCAGGTAAGATTATTACGTTGTATTTAAAAATTCAGAAACTAATATAAATTATTAGTATCAGAAATTGTAAGGTGTATTGATACATAACAGGTTAATTATGTTTTCTAAAAGACTCTGTGCTAGTAGTAATAATCCAAACAGCTGCTTTTCATGCAGTAAAAGAGAGTCTTATATTCGCATCTTTTATTATTTTAATAGAATGTCACCGCACTGTTACAAAAAAACAAAAAAAAACGTAAACTAATTCGAACTAATCCTTAAACTGTTTATGTTTGGAGCCTCTGCCGCTGATCTAGTCACTAGACTGTGCATTTGATGCATGAGATCTCAGGTTCGATTCCGAATCAAAGATCATCTTGAACGTACTAGAATGGATTAAGTTCAACTTAAACTGTAGGACTGTCCTATATTGCCTCGCTTCTGACGAAGGAGATAAGTACTGCACAAGTTAATCACTTAATTATATTTTAGTTTACGTACAATTAAGTAGGAAACTGTGTTTTAAGCAGGGAGCAATGGCACGTGATAACTACATGAACGGGTTTCATTTGTATGGTGTGATATATTCTCAACAAATATTGAAACCGGAAGTAGTAGTAGATTTCCGGTTTTAGTTGAGAGATTAGAGTGGAGATGGAATATATTCTTGCGATAGGAATATATTCTTTGGATATTTAATTGATTCCAGAAAACGTTTCTCGCTATCTGGTATCCTTCTTACTCTATAGAGATCAACGTTAAAACCGGAAGTCGTTGATTTCGTCACTTCCGATTTGAAAAGGCTAAGAAGGGTAATAGTAACGATTCTGAGAACACTAAATAGATTCCAAAAAAAAAAAAAAAAAAAAAAGTTTCTTGTTCTTCCTATCGTTTTGTATCTTTGTATACCAGTGTGCGAATTGAAAAATTTTCCCAGAGGGGATGAATTTCACCCATATGCGCACCCAGTCCTCCCACACACACACACACACACACACACACACACACACACATAAAGTAAGAATTGTTCCCTTTTTCTATCTTATCTTTATGTCCATTTAAAAATACTCCAGAGGGGGAAAAAGTTATCCCTGCCAGGGATAAAATTTTTCTTCTCCAGGGTGGGAAAGATTTTTGTCAGGGGGGGAAATCCCTGGCATCTCCCCCGCCAATTCGCACCCTGATGTATACCAATATTGAAACCGAAAGTTATAATGGATTTCTACCACTTCCGGTTTTAGTAGAGAGTTAGGGATACACATGAAATGTATTCTTGACACACTTAATCGCTTCTCGCTTGTAGGAAATCGCTTCTCGCTTGCTTTACCGTTTTTGCTCTATAGAATCAACGTTAAAACCGGAAGTGGTTAGTTTCTACAACTTCCGGGTTTGATATCGTCTCTATCAACGAACTCGATTCCTAATTTTTAACCTTCTATATCCTACGAAAATTGACAATTATCCACCCAGTAGTACTTCAGACTTTTTGTCCCCGCACAGACTGACACAGGAATAGAGATAGTCTTGTCTCCCGAACGGATTGACACAGAGACAGAGGGATAAAATAGTCTTGTCTCCCGGGCTATCTTGTAAACACTGACAGACATAGTCTTGTATTCCGAACGGAGAACACACAAATAGACATAGTCTATCTCCTAGATGGATGTACACACAGCTCAAGATGGGCTTATCTCCCGAACGGATTTACACACGAATAGACATGATCTTGTCTCCCTGACTGATGTACATACGAACAGACATAATATAGTCTCCCGGACTAATGTACACTCATGTCCAAAATGATTGTCGCATGTACAGGGTAAGAACCCCTAATATGAGGATAGGCACCTAAATTGAGACCCCTACCTATCTTGTGAAGCGAGAGCTGCAATGTAGTGAAAGCGAGTTAAAACAAAAGGAAATAGCCCATCACAGCACCGGAAGTTACGTGGACTCGTTATGAGGAGAGTTGTTAGTATAGTGGAGGCTGGAAGAAATTACAACCCTACAAAGCTTTCTTAACGTGCACACATTAGGTGCTGAAAATGGGGAAGGTAAATTGATATTAATTCTATCTTTACTTTCTTTTATACCAGTGAATATGCGTATTGCATCATGTAATGAGTTACATATTTTCTTCCACTTATATTTGAGATGACGTTAGTTATTTGTTTCTCGGTCGAATGTCTTATTATGAGACCCTTAATGGGTTCAGTATATGAGACCGGTTTCATAATGTGACCCGTAGAGTAATATTGGGTCTTATATTAGGAGCTTATTTGTATCGACATTTCTGCATTCACAAAATAGTCTCTAAGACAGTCCTGTACATAGAGCCAATGATTTCGTCGGCATTGTACTATCATTTTGGACACATTTCTTATCATTTGGTACATATTTGAACATTAAAAGTAGTGATCAAAAATCGTTGCAGTTTATGCGCACAAAAAATGTAAAATTTTACAATGCTTATATTCTAAAATTGAAGAAAGTGAGTTAGATTGAAAGTATAACGTTTTATATTTTTGTGCCATCATAGAATTTGACTTAAAGACAGTGGTGAATGGTGAATTAATAAAAGAACTCTTTTAGAGTACACAAAAAGCCAGGGTCTTTTATTACGTACCCATCATAAAAATGGCAGTGTAGCTACTTTGGTGACACTTTTCAATATAATTTTTCATTGTTATATTTTTCTGTATTCCAATAGTTTGTACCGCAAATTAGACATTCCACAGAATATATTAAAGTAACAACAGTGTTTGTTTATGCTATAATTAACTAGTATATAGCATCTGAACTTTTAGGGTCTCATATTTCGGGTTCTTACCTATAACTGTCTTCTTGTAGGAATATAATTTGTTAATGATTTTGCAGGGTACTTTTAATACTGATACTATGTGTATAATCGGGAAATGTATATTTGTGGTAAATTTCATAGGAAAAGAATTATAAATACGAAAATTAGAATGAGTAAAACAAAATGTTGCTAAATGGACAAGAATGTTTTATTTTCGTTTTATTATTCTTATTTATTTCTCTTTTGCATGAAATTTTCCACATACACGTCTTTGCCAATTATACACTACTAACATTATAAGAAATACCGGGCGAATTAGTTATCAAATTATATTCCTACAAAAACATTTATAGACATGCGACAATAATTTTGGCCATGAGTGTACATACGAACAGACATAGTCTTGTCTGACGAATGGATGTACGAACGAACAGAAATGGTTTTGTTTGCCGAACGGGTGTACACACAGACAGATTTAGTTTTGCCTTCGGAATGGATGTGCGCACGGACAGACATGGTCTTGTCTACCGGACGGATGGGGACATGATGAAAAATAATGAAGTTTTTGTGAACCAAACTCATTAAAAATTAGAAACACTGATTCGAGTTTTATTGAATAGTTTTGAATAGCTACTGCCTAAAGTCGATTGACCTGAGAGTTTTATAAATAAAATAACATGCAATTAATACCTATGTACGATGTATTAATATTAGATATGAATTGTTTTACAGATTACTTTCCTTGTGCTGGTTGCTTGTATCTTGGCTGTTCAGGGTATTGGATATGGTAAGTTAAGCAAATTCTTGTTTGCCATATTTGTATAATGCACATTCTTTTAGGCTAACTTTTGCATCTAAAATTAGAATTCAGAATAGAATTTATTTAGATTTTTAAACATTTTTTTTTTATTTTTTTAAAAATTCTTATTTGTGTTCAAAGCCTGGTATTGGCATGCAATACTTAAACTTTGTCAAACAACATCTTGCACAAGTCCAACGATTCGTCACTTTTTTTTTTTTTTTTTTTTTTGTAACAATATAGTTTTAATCGCAACTCAAAATTAATGTGCCTATCATCAGTATAAGATACATTTATAAAATAAATATTCCATGTGCACATTACTGACCGGGAAATACCTTTTTGGTTCAGGATGTTGAAAGTTGAAGTAAGCGATAGAATCGATTAAATACGTTATTTCCTTCAAAAACAAACAAGTGAAACTGCAATTAGAATTTTTCATTAAAACAGGGGCGTCATCTGGGGAAGGAAAGTTCCTCCTCCCTGAGTTCAAAAACTACACATGTTTTAATCTATTGTATAGCAAGATACTACCCTGAGTGCTCACTGAATTGCGACCACCTACCTAATATTTTGTTGGTCCACCTTTTGCCCAGTGGACGACCTGGACACAGTGTGCCGTGGATTCTGGTAGTTGCTGATATATTTCCACGGGAATCTGGTACCTTATACTCCTGATAACATCCCACAATGAGACCTCATGTTGATGCACGAGTCATGGTGCAAAGAACTCTTTCCACAACTTCCCATAAATGTTCTATAGGATTAAAATTATTTGACTTATGGGGCTAATTCTTACGCAGTAGGTCAGTGAAATGTTCCCAAAGCCAAGTAAGTAAAGTCCTGGCTTGGTGACACGGTGCATTGTAGTATTTGCGAGTAGAAGTGTTGTATTGTAGGGTGTACGTAATTCTCTAACACTTGCAGGTACACAATGGATGTCTCGCTGTAGTTCATACACACTAACAGTCCCAGTCCATGTTAACAGAAGCATCCCTAAATCTTACAACCGCCCCACGTGCCTGTATAGTACGCACTATGCGCGAGAGATTCATAGTATATTGGTGCGGTTGACGCCACACATGCACACTCCCGTACAAAAGGAGTAGTACAAACCGTGATTTATCTGGTCAACACACTCATTTTGAATAATCTATGGACCAATTAGCGTGTTCCTGTGCCCAAACGCGACAAAGTCGGTGGTGATGAGTGTGTTGTCTGCTGTGGAACTGCATTCGTGCCAGTGTACGCTCTATAGTTGCGTGGGATATGGATGTTGTGCATCCACCATTCTGTTGGTTACGTAATTCTGGGACACTGACGATTCGTTTGGCTGCCACGAATCACATGTCACGAATTTCCGTCACTTCCTCCGACTTAACACCTTATAAACTTCTCACCTGAAACACTAGAGAAATTAAATTTCACACAGTGACTACCAACAGAAATAGCTACGTAGCTAACGTACACAAACATAAAATAATTACTTTCTTCTTAGTCAGGACACGAACTTTCAACAACACCCTCGTAGTTTCTAATCTATTTTGATGTGTACTTATTTTTATCATTATTGACTTTGCAATACTTGTGTTTCATGTTTCAAACTTCGTGTACTTATATGTCGTAGCTGAGGACGTAATTCGTAAAGGAGTGCCGCTAATTTTATTTTTCAGAGTTGGCATCCTTAACTACTATATACGTAATTCCATACGTGCAGTATTTTCCAATATTATATAAATATTACTGATTTTTCTATATTGTCTGCAATGGAGAAAACTTCTAATGTCAGAAAGTAACGAATTTTTAGAATTCTCTCGTACTTCGGAATGGTAGTCGAGTATTTTACTAATGCTCCCTTATAACTAAATGGAATGGTTGGAGATGGAAGAAACAAGTATTTGATGTGCGATAAGATCTCATGTAATTTTGACTCTATATTATGCTGAAGGTCTAAGGTACGGTCTTATTCAAATAATCCTGGTCACAAATAACTATTTTTAAAGCTATTTACTCTTCATGTAATAGAAATCAAATTACTAAAAATTATTTTGCTTGACTGTGGAAGGCATTTATCTCAAGTAAAAAACATTGAAATAGCTTAGTACGATTTTGAGACTACACAGGGATAGAGCGATCAGGTTTTTTGAGAAATAATGTGTAGCGGATTTCAGTCCTACTTTTCAGATAAGGAAGTATTACAGAAGGAGTACAATTAAATGAAATCCAAGTAGGATTAATGTTGAAAACAGCTAACTGAAGTGAAAATTCTGTAATCTTCTAGAATCATCACTGTATACAGGGTGTCCCTGGAGAAAGTGATTATACTTTGGAAAATTGTATTATTGATGATTCTAAGCAAAACGTCCACATACATGTGTCGTATTCTCAATGGTATGAAAGCTATGTGATGTGAACCATTTTTTGACTTTAGGATCCTTATTGCTCACATTGTAGTTATTGTACAGAGGTGATAAATAGCGCAATCGAATGACCTTTTCAATGGTGTGCAGCACGTGGCATTGGTGTCTTTGGAATAAGAGGATTTGAGGGAAATTTAGGAATAAGTGTTCCCATCTACTTCGCGTTCTACTTCGCGTTCTACTTCTATATCGTTCGCGCCTTTGGCGTGGGATACTCAGGTTCGATTTCCCGTGGAACTCATATGGTACATAAATTATTTATTGATCTCAGAAAGCACTACGGCTCGATTAGGAGGGAAACATTGTATAACATTCATACCGAATTTGGTACACAAGCAGGTTTAGTTCCATTAGTAAAGATGTGTTTAAACCTAAAGTAAACTAGGAAGAAATACTTGTGCATCACTTTTCACATCAAGAATGGCCCGAGACAAGGAGGTGCGTTGTCGCCATAGTTAATCAAATTTCTTGCAGAATATGTTATAACGAAAAGTAAAGATAGCAACCAGAGCCTAAAGCTGAATTTCAATCATGAGGTTATGGTTTATGCTGATGATACCATATTGATACGAGATTATATGAAGATAATAAAAAGATATGCAGAGGTTTTATTAAACACCTGCAGGAACATGGATTTAGAAGTGAACACAGAGAAAACTAAATACAATAAAATTCGCCGTGATCGTAATATTGCAAATTATGGAGACATCAATATATCAAGTAATACGTTCTATAAAGTGGACACTTTCAAATATCTAGAATTAACATTAACGGACCACAACAACATCCACAAAGAAATTAAATGTCAACTGGAAACAGGTAATTTCTGTTATTAGCCCAGTCCAAATTGTTTGTGGTCTTTGCGAATTCTGTCGCAGAATTTGAACCTTAAAATATATAAAGCGATAAATCCAATTTGTACTGTATGGTTGTAGAAACTTCATAATGAACAACTACATAATTTACACTGTTTATCTAACATTGATAGAGTGTTCAAGTGTAGGAGGTTCAGTTGGAAAATTTATGTAGGTAGAACGGGAGAAAGTAGGGACGTTTTCAAAATTTTACCTGAAACCCCAATCGTAAAAAGACCTAGACACAGATTGGAGAGCAATATTCAGATGAATATCAGAGAATAATGATTACAAGGCTGAAGCTGGGTCAAGTTGGCTTAGGACAAGACTCAGTGGAAAGCTCTTGTGAATTTAGCATTGAACGTTCAGGTTTCGTGGACCCAAGAGTAAAGTAGTTATTTATTCAACTCATTAGATTCAAATACTATATAACTTTACCGTGTTTCATCTTTCCAGGTGGTGTAAGTAGCTACGGTTACGGCATTAGCCATGGCCACTACCCAGGAATCTATGGCCTCCATGGGTATGGACTAGCTTCTGGCTATGGATTCCCTCATGGTTATGGAGGATTTGGGTCTCTTGGAGGAGGAATCGTTGGAGGAATTGTTGGTTAAACAATGAATAAATCAGCGGTCTTAATTGGTTTACTTGCATTGCTTATCCATCAGGACATTTCAAGACAAGAAACCTTATCTCTTACACGGAACCATGTTCTGCAATACTCAATAAATACTACTTTATTTTAAATGAATCTTTTTCATTTAGTAAATATTATTTGTCTCGTAAAAATCTGTTTCAGCCATCAGGTTAATTTAGACCCTTATTTTAATTGCCCTAGAAAGCATTTTCAATATTTAAGACATCCCGAATGCGTATTGTGTTATGAAATTACGCAGAGCTTTCTGGACTCTGATGCGCTTGTTTAAAATAGTTCACAGATTTGCTGCATAGAGGACACTAAAGTTATACGACTGCAGAAAAACGACTGCTAACAGACAGTTATTTAGGAACTATGTACTAGAATATTATTATTTATAGTGAAAATCTCAATCGTTCTAAAACTTTTGCAAAGCATTGAACAATAATTCCAATATTTACAGTTGAAATGTGTTTATCTTATAACTTACCACAAAGTAAAAATGATATCTTGGTACATGAGTTAATCTGAGAGACAGTTACGGTAATTTCCACCATCATAACACTTCAGATGTGACACTACGGTACGATAGTTGCCCCTCGATATCATCTCACATGGGTTTAATTCATATGCTTTTCAGCTGAAATAGGAGGTAGGGTTTCCTCACTAAGAACACGAAGATACAAGAGAGAGTTATGGTAATTAATACTAAAAAATAGAAGCAATAAAAGTGAATCTTGTATACTATGGAATTCTTCATAAGAAAAACAAATTTCTTTTTATTTTCTTCTTGGATTGGACCATTATCATGATCTATGCCTCTAAGCCAGCCGTGTATGAGGGACTAAGGAAGCAACCTGGGACCTGTACCGGTGTGTTAGGTATCATCTCGACATTTTCCTGGTGTGAATGAGGAAAACTAAGGCAAACCTCAGTCAAAACCCAGGATCCTGAGAAAGCTGTTACACATTTCCGACGGAGTGTACCAGTTTCCAGTAAAATTGAGCTATTAAGTGGAGTTTGTTAGGAAACCTGGAATTAGTGGGTCAGAACTTAACCTTAACCTGTGGAAGAGGTACAAATTAGTGTCTCTCCTTGAATCTTTTCATAGCCTTCTCTATATTTTTTATATTTGTTTCGAGATTCAATAACGTCTTCGTAAACACCTCCAATTTGTAAAATGTCTGGTTGCACTGCTGCTCTGTCGAGACTGCAATCCCAACTCGTGTGTTTCCATGTAGTAGGTTTGGAACGCTATTATATCCATTTTGTGTCAAAGTGACATTATTGTCAATATTGTTCAGAAACGAGAGTTTTTAAACTATTTCTGTTTATTTTAAACCTATTTCAAGGTTCCCGAAGAACATTTGATCAGTGTTATCATAATTTGTAATACCATTATAAGACTCAGGAACAGCCACTTAAAGGTGTCTTGAATAGGTTTCTTCCCTCTCTTCAACATTTTACGTATTGGTATTTACAAGGGAACTAGGTAAAGTGGTACGTTGAGACATGGATGTGTTATATATCGTTGGAAAGGTCACACCGTGTATACTGCACATGTGAAATATCTCACTTGAATAGGGCCTATAGGGGGCGTGGCGACATTTGAAGATCCCAACAGAGCACGCTCCAAAACACAAGAAAACGTAGACAAAATAGAAAGCTATGACGTAATTGTTTTGCGACGTGGTATATATAGGTTCAAAAGGATGCTGAATATGAATCTGACAACAAATGTTTATAAAACAAAATGGCAGATCCAACATGTCGGACACAAGTTACAAAAAACAAGCAATGGGTCTGAAATTGGGTATATAGAGATATTCAACATCGTTAAGTATGAATCGGACACCAAACTTTAAAATTTAACATGGGGGATCCAAAATGGCGGACAAAATGCAAAACACTTCTATGGAACTGAAAGTGTGTAAGTAGAGATTTTTGTGGTCGCGGAGTACGAATTCAATGTTAAAAGTTCAAAATGCAATGTGACAGATTCCATATGCCGGACAAAAGATGCAATATATATGTACAGAACAGACATATGTGGATCGAGACGAGCCTGGGCTCCGTCTTGGTCTTGCCTCGGTTTGGAAAAGCACATCTCGGTCTCGGTCTCGAATTCGAGACTAGATCGCGACTAGTCTCGATGATGGTAACATCCCTACTCATGGGAGTGGACATTTGTGATACATATGGCTCACAAGTATACACGGCATAATGTGAAATCGGAAAGGAAATTGTGGAAGCATAACGATGTTTTAAACTGCAATCATTCGATTTACAAAAACATAACTTTCTCTTGGGTTGGCAACATTGCTCATTTGGTGATGTTTGTCGATATACGGGCAGATGTCCTCCTTTCTCTAGTTGCTTCGCGCAAAGTTTATTTTCTCTGTCTCTTTTGGTTTCTCCGTTATCAGGGTTGGACATTCTAAATTATATTATAATATGGAAACGTCATTTCATGACTTTGTCGTCAAGTCGACATGGCTTAACGTGCACCTAGAGAGCTGCTATTCCACTAATGCGTGTTTACGGTCACAAAAAATACTTTTCGCTTGTGTGCGTATCGTAAAACGAAATTACATTATATAAGGAACACCTTAATGTATGCATACGAGTCATTGAGAAAATTGTAATTCTGAGTACTATCGAAAGTAATTTAAAAGCAGCTTATATACGTACATATATGTTAGGATATCTGCTTTACATGAATACAATTTCACGACTTTCCGGGAACGTGACAAGTGAGTGCGTAACAAGAAATTTGAAACTTCTGAAAAAAACTAACGAAATATAATTTTAACATCATATAGTAATTCCAAGTCATAAAGAAAAATAATTCTTGGACGAAATTATTTTCTGTGACGAATATCAGTGCTAATGAAGATTCTCGTACACAGAAATGTAACACGAAATTATCTTATATAAGAAACACCCTAGCATACATTCTTAGGAATGTCTCCATAGTTTTTCCAAACCACTTTAAATATCAAAAACAAGCTCTGAATTAGTAAATTTATTTTCTAAACGTTTAAAATTAAGTATTTTCACTTGAAAGAAAATAATATTAAATTTAAGTAATTTTCAGTTACTTCAATTGAAGTAAGCAATACATTTCAAGTGAAATTTACAAATAAATTGATTAGATTATTCAATTATTTAAAAATAAGTTATGAATTAAAAGCTGAAAAAAGTAACCCAAAATTCATAAAATTTACAGGATGGTGATAGAATTTTAACCTGCTCTAGGAAACTTGAGACCATAGTAGCAGGGAAGTAAGTGAGTAGGAATCAAATGTAGAGTAATGAGCATACAAATCTTGAAGAGGTTGTAATGCACCGCTAAGGTGTTGCTGAATTCAATGTAGATTCTCTAAGTACAGTTTTAATTTTTTTTCAATCTGTCAAAGCTTCATCGTTCTACATATATATTAATTTCTCTGATCCCATATGACACATCTCCTGGTAATTGATTAAACACACAATTCAAACTACGCAGAACTGAAAGAGTTTCGATAGTCAGTGGTGGTTTGACTTTTTTGTTTCGTAAGGTAGAGCCCTTCCGACCTGAAAATCCAAAAAAAGTTGGGCGAACGGCCCAGTTGATATCGCCCTCTTGATTGAAAGATCTAGCAAAGATAATTGGGTCCGCAACAACAACGCACAATCGCATTGATTAAGACTAAGTCTTCTTGACTTGAAGAATTCACGAATTCACAGGGACTTATATTCACAACACCATATAATAAAGATAATACTACGACTTAGCTAAAATGCTTGAAAGTATTGGTATTGATTTTAGATCAATTGTGATGAAATAACGTTATATGTCTCTGGGTTACGTTAAATGCATGATATATCAACAAAGCAAAGTTAAGTATAGTAACATACAAATATAACATAACGGAGCATTAGTGTATCATCATTTGACGGAAATATTAGTGCATAGTAAATAGTTATTTTGTAACATGAATAAGAATCCTATAACGTATTTCATGTTGGTTAAGTTAAAATACATAGAAAGTAAGCTTAAGATACTAAGTTCACGTGTACATAGAAAGTAAGCTCTAGAGAGTAAGTGCACTATTGAACTGATTACTTGTTGGCTGACGCACACTTGAACCAAATACGAATTAGAAATCTATATGACTGCTAACATAATACAGTATTTGATCTATTTTGTGAATAAATTAGTTTAGTATTATAGCCTGAGATAGGTGTTGAGATTTGGATGTATTAATTAATTTTACTTATGTTTCTAGGAGTCCATATTAGTATTTTTTAGTTTTCTTCCAGAAATAATCCATCGAAGAGTTGCAGAGATGTGATATGGAATGACCACTTATGAGGAATTTCGGCGAGTACCGTATCACTTGTGTGACTTCCATCCTGCGTAAATGATATTTATCATTCCTAAACTTTTTCTTATGTGCAAATATCTCGTTTAATTATAATTTGATGACGCACATCATTAATTTTATTCAATATTATTTCACTTCCAAAGCAGAACTCATTATATATTTATTTATTCATTTTTATTTTACTTTATTCTTTTTGCAGGGACAGTGTTCAGTGGACACTCAGGTAACACTAGTAATTGACATTTCATCTGTTTTTAAACTTCGAAGGATAAACTATTACTTGGACGACTATTTGTTGGATTCTAATTAGTTTACCTACACTATCCTGATAGTTTACCTTTATCATTATTCAAGCAGATCTACTTCAACTTAGTCACCGAATTTAGAAGCCATTTGTAATACCAAACTTTAATAGCTTTTGGTGGTTTCTTAAAACAATTGTTTCTCTATACGTTTGCAGCCTGTATATCGCATTCATTGTACAGGTAGTTGTTTCCACCGTCTTTCTAAAACTAAGCCTTCATTAAAGACCGTCCCTTTTAAAGAAAAAACGAAGTAATCCACAGTAAAAAGCAGAAGATTCTGTACTGACATCTGTCGTTGGTGGTTCGGAGTGCAATATTCTTGTCCTTGCATCAGCACAGAAAAATTCTAAGATCCACAAGTACAGCAATAGTATGATTACACGAAGTTAAACGAGGATCACTATTAGTCTGAAAGCCCATGTGCACTGGTGCAAATCCCGGGGGGAAGAGGGGGGATATGTCCCCCTCAATCTTGGAACTGGGGGACTTTCCCCCCCCAATAATTCCGATCTGAAATTTGTTTTTGAGAAGAAATGTGATCATTTGTGTCCGACTGTCACTTCATCTACATCGCCTGATGTATAATATACAACATGTTCACCTCAGAAATCAGGTTCATCTACCGTAATATGAGTCTCATCTCCCCTTCCCCCAAAATAAGTCTCAAGTCTGTCCACCTCCCAATGTTGAAGATAACTCTTCTCCCCAGATCCTCCAGAGCTTGCTTCAACTTCATAAATACTTTAAACATCGCTTGAAAAATAAATTATGGGAACGGTCACCCCACCCCCAACATTGAAGTCAGATTTGCGCCGCTGCCCATGTGTGTTAAATGTTATGATACACTTGCTACTGAATCTATGAAGCCAGCCAGTTTCAGCTGAGATTTGGAAACAACTTCTGTAAATATGCGCAACATAAAAATAAGTCTAGAATTTTTGAAGATAAAAATAACGGAATTTCAGAAAGTTCATAAAAACAGTACGAAAACATATTCCTGTAAGTTCTCAAGAGAATATGATATTGGTTTCTTATGATGCTGCAAAAATCATTTTCGAAATAGGAACGATTCATACGGTATTCGAGGAATTGATTCGACCTGCCCATGTTGTACTCTGCGAACGTATACTTGGCGAGTGGTTGTCTTGTGAAATCAATCAAGTGCCGATTACCGAACACACAGTGAAATGACAGAATTGAAGAAGCAGTTACAAAAATAAGGCTGTAGGCAAGCCGAGCTGATGATAATAGTCTGTGTAAATGGAAAAAGTGGATCTGAAAAGGTGGGGGGGAAGGATAACCGTCCCCCGTACCTATCTTTGCCCATGTAATTTTTAGGAAGTGAGGGATGCCATATATAAATTTTTGGAAGTAGTGGAACGGCGTTCTCTCGCGTTTCCCCTCACTTTTTTTAAACCTTGGTCTGAGTACCTTCCCAATACTGAAGTCATTCCTGAAATCGGCTGATAAAGAGTTGCTACAAGACGTTCAACGTTATATCGTTGAGCATCTGAATGATTAGCACCTTGATCCAGAGATTACTTCCCACCATCAGATGCTAAAATGTACGGGTAAGAAATCCTCTCTTGTATATGACACAATTAAAAGCTTTGAGGAAGAGTAAGATGAACTTGTTCGTGTTACTTGTAATGTCGTGAGCTCTTAGACATCCCGGTTACATCTCAGAGCGTCATTTCAGATTTTGATTGGAAAGAGGAGGCAGACCCCTTGATATAAATGAACTTTAGCGATTTCACTGATTTACTACTATTTTATTGATAAAAGCTACATAAATCTCAAACTCCGGGGGGCAATTGCCCTTCCCTACCCCCCTAAATGATGCATCTGGTTACATGATCTGTTTCTGCCCCTAAAATTAATCGAAACTTCCATGTTTCAGGTTTTCTTCAAACCCCAAGTTAATATCATTCGTGTGATACTTTAAAAGGACAGTATCACTTTAATTTTTCACCAATACTGAAGTATTGGGATAATTTACTATCCGTCACTTAAGTTTGGTGAATGTTGACCTATGATTTAATTAATTCTGATACGGTATTCCAGAAAAAAAAATAGACAACTATCACTGATGTACACTGAGAAAAATCAATTATCCGGACAGCGGTATATTGTACAAATACAAGGATTCGTTATGTTTACTAAGGAAATCTGTACGGAGCGTACTTTATCCATATGCTACACAGGTATTGCCTTTTACCCGCTTAGATATTACATCATGTCGCTGCAGGATGTCGGACATCTAACACTCTTCTGTATTTTACATACGTATACGTATGTTAAATACTTCAGCTATATGTTATATATATCCATCTGTGTGTGAGGTCCTGACCGCCTATAGACTCCTCTTTCTTGCACCATAGATGACGTCATGAAACAACGGTCGTTTGCTTGCGAGTTGGTTTATAAACGAGGTTGTTTACAAACGGAAAAGAAGAGCGGAAGGAAACAAAAGCCTGGGTAAGTGCAATAGTAAACTATCACTTTAGTTAAATATTCCATTAATTATATATTCCTTTAGTATAACTTGCTTTAATATAGTACTAAACAAGTAATGTGATTTATGACTACAATTCTTACTATTGTAACTCGTTAATGGTTGAGGAGAAAGGAATGGGTTAATCTGAATTTTGAGAAATCTTTGAAAATTAATGTTTTGTAACTTTTTACATTTCAATGTACGCAAAATGAATGTTATGTGTTTATTCATTCCTTTTTATATGTGACGGTTTATTACTTGATGGAGATTTACTACAGGACTGCTTAACATAATTGCTAAGAAACCGTTTTCAGCGCGAACATTTTCTTGTGTAGTGAAGATTTAGGATTTAGATTTCTGGGCTTTCGGCATCAATGACCTTGTTAGCCCGTCACATGTGAGTTATGACGTCCCTCGGTGAGCACACTATCCGGGGAAAGGGAAGGAAGCAAACGGCCTGGGACCTATGTGTTGGGTACCACCCGGCATTTGCCTGGTGTGAAATGAGGAAAACCCAAGAAAGCCTCATTCAGGATGGCTGGACTTAAAAGCTTTTGATACTTTTTCGACCGAGTGCCCCTACCGGAATCGAACCTGGGTCCGTTCGTACCGAAGGCGAGAGCGTTAGCAACTACGCTACGCGGAGCCACTTGTGTCTAGAAAACTTATTTTTACATTTGCAACAAAATTTATTTCATTTCTTTCTTTCTTTTTCTTTTTCTTTTTGTTTTTTAACAATAAAACAAAACATATTTTACAGCCTCACTGAAATTTTAAAACAGCGGTCAGGGAGAGCTCACCTTTAAGGTTCTTTTTGTTTTGTTTTGTTTTGCTTGTTATGTTCTCTAGTTAACTAATGTTTGAGTTACTGAGAATTAAAACATTATTATTATTGTTTCATAATTTTGGAACCAAAAATTAGATGTTTTTCTTTTTTTCCTTGTGTTGACGTCATTGTGGCAAGTTGGGGTGTTTGTATCGTACCTTGGCATTAATTTGGTTACTAGCACTTAGTTTCAAGGTCATAAGTTGCTGGCCGCTTGAAACAGCTACTACACAGCTTGAAGAGTTAGGAGTGTCAGGCGTTTGACTTGCAGCTTTCGTTACAGCGTCTAAATTGCAGTATTGGATTGCGTCCAGCTTCTATCGCTGGTAAAAAAGTTATATCGCTTTCGTAATATGGTAAGAAATAGAATGTAACAGTTAGGTGTAGTATATATGACTAGTTTAATCAGTTGGAACTTACTCTGTTTCCTTGTCTTATTCTTTCGATTATGTTTAAGTACTGTGACTTCATAGTATTGTTTCACTATTTCTAGAAGGAATTAAGTATTAACGAAGTAAAGAATAAGCAGAAGCCCACTTTGATTGACGTTTACTATTTCTCATACTTCATTGAGAATGTTTTGATCCCCAATTGCGCAAACTTCTAGTGTGTATATATATATATATATATATATATATATATATATATATATATATATATATATATATATATATATATATGTGTGTGTGTGTGTGTGTGTATGTGTGTTTGTGTTTGTTTTTTGTGTTGCTTACACTGCTTTAGAGATGAGCTCCTTCATGGCTAAGCGGTTAGCGTACGCGCCTTTGGTGTGGAAGACCCGCGTTCGATTCCCGGCGGGAGTGGTTCGGAGTCCATGTTAATCAGTAAGTCCACGTCTCATACAGCCTCGTTGCAGAAAAGGATATTAAAATCAACTTAGCACTGCTTTACAGATGGAGTTGTTTGATTCAGGGTTCGAATGAAGCTTTTTACGGGAAGCAGGCACGTAGCCAAGGGGTGGGTCCAGACCCCCCCTTCGGATCCAGAAATGAAAAATATTAAGGAAAGATGAAACAGATGAATCAGCCTCAAAAATATAAAGCTACAATAAGCGTTTGGTTACTCTTTCTTACGAGGAGCTTTGTGTGGAGGAAACGGGGAAACGGGATCAAGTTGAAATTGGATATTATTGTAACGGAACATTCCGAATTCCATCTAGCTCCATGTTAACTCTATGCAGCGGCCCAAATCTGTCTTCAACATTGGGAGGGACGCGTAAGACAGTTCTCATAATTTTTTTAAGGATGTTCAAAATATTTATGAAGTTGAAAAACAATGCTGCGAAGGATCAGGGGAGCAGAGTTGTCTTCAAAATTGTGAGGCGGGCAGATTGAGGGCTTATTCTGGGGTGGGTACATAATTTCATCTTACTTTCCTTTGTGGCAATCAGACACAAATCATCACATTTCTCCCCAAAAATTGCATTTCAAATCGGATTATTGAGGGGAAAGTCCCCCCCCCAGTTCTAAGATTGGAGGGGACATGTCCTCATCCCCCGGAATTTGCGCCAGTAACCCTATGGACTAAAATGACGATCGATAAACCGGTTCTTTCAGATAGCCTGTCAGTTAGAACTTAAGCAATGCCCAGAATTACCAATAATATGAACCATTTTGAATTTCGCGGCAACACTAATCCATTTTATAGGATGTCTTTACTCCCGAAAGAGATCTCGTTGCTATCCTTGACGGCATTAAACTAAGATAAGAGAAATAGAAAGAAGACGAGAAGAACCGAGTTTGAATGACCTCGGAAGACTATGTCTTTGTTAATACTTTTTTCTATTCTTTTACGCTAGATTTCTTCATAATTCTTTAATTAAAATACGTACTAACATAGGGCCTATCCTTATTTTATTGTTCTAACAAATCAATATGGATATGTTGTCAGTAAAATAGTTTAGATTGATCGATCCCCTGGTGTTGTAACCACAGTATTTCAAGTCACGCACCCCCCTTCCATTACGAAAGCCTAGCTAAAGGAACGAATATATGCTACCAGTAAAATAGTTTAGAATGATCGAACCCAAACGAAGCAGGTAATTAACAATAGTACTAGGTATGTGTAGACTAAATGAGGTGATTTGCTTCGTGACCCTTCGAACAATGTACGAAGCGGATGCAAGCAGTTAGTACATGGAGTTAGCTTACCTAAATTTAGATTTCGCTTTCCGAAATCTTAATGGATGTATTAAGTGATTTCGTTACTTACACTCTGTCTCTAAATACAAGGATTCAAAACACATTTTCGATTCCAAACTATGACTCTGCTAGACAAAGAAAGCATAGGCCAGTGTATGTTTTACTTCATTTTCATATACGTGCTTGTAGGTTTTCTCGGGGACTTGGTTTCCTCCCACTTTCTCATTCCACCAAATATTCCATAATCATTAACTTGCTTTAATCACCGTCTCCCTTAGCCTAACAGCATAATCATGGGACATTAAACTCAACGACTTTATTTTTATTTTCAAGTGATTACTTTTCTCTCCCTTATTTATTTTTAATTTAATTTCTCTTTCAGTTTCCCTCTTTTAGGAACATTAACATAATTTGCAATTCTTGCTCATTATAATAACACTATTAAAAGTCCCATATGCAGCTCACCACGTTGTAACCCAGCGGAAACAGATGAACAACGAATATTCTCGGAAATATATATTGCTTACAGCGGCGTAGCGAGCATTACAAGATTGGGAGGGGGATGTAACTTGAAATTGCCAAGTCTTGATTTTTTTTAAAAAAAATGTCAAGTCTTGATAAAAAAAATGCCAAGTGTTTCGAAAATCTTACAAGCCCTGTGGAAAACTATTACAGCAACCTTATTTTCATATTCGTTCCATTCCATGCCCCGTCTGAGACACGAATAAGATCAGCCCTTGTTCCGCTCTCGAGTCCAATTTTAACATCTAACCTCAGGATCATTATCATCACAACTGTTAATTTGATAACTCATGGCTATGTTAGGTAACCTCCGCCAGCTAATCTTCACGAGAACCTTTCAAGTTACAATCAGTTGTAGAAATGCATTTAAAAACGTAGAATAAGGTAGGTTATATTTACTGTTTGTGATGTAGGAGTGCCTAATTTACATATTAAACATTCAATTGAGGGGTTCAGTGAGAGACCAGGCTAACCTACATCCAGGTCAAGATTGAGATTTTGACGGAACAGCATACCAATGTCATTAATTGACCTTTGCCTCAACCACTTGTCGGTGTGGCTTGTCCTGAGTCAGGGGCGGATCCAGGGAGGGTCTATCGCCCCCAAGAAGAGGAAACTTTGTAAATTTTAATATAAAATAAACCCACCCAGAGTTGAATCTCTTAAAAGTAGCTATAACTTGTAAGTAGTGGCATTACAACCCACCGCCCCCCAGTAGTCCATCCTGGATCCACCCCTGTTGTATACTAAGCCAAACTATGAATATCAGACGTATCCTTTGTAACGTGCTGTTTTCATTTGTTTCCTTTTCTTTCAGAAAGTTAAAATTGTCAGTTAGCCTAGTCTCTCGCTAAACTGTCAATTGTGACAAAGCACACCAATAATTGTTGATGCCAACTAAAACATACATATCCAAAGCCTACAAAATATATCACATTATTTAAGTTTTTTTTTTTTTTTTTTTTTTCAAAATTGCTTGCAATGTTTTTCTTCGTGCCAAGCATCCGAATGTCATCTTGAATTCTGACCTTCTCATTTCACTAAAATTCTTTGAAGTGTAAAAATGCGCAGCTTTTTTTTCCCCTCTCTCTCGCTCTCTTCAGTCCTTCAGTCTCCCCCACTTTGATTTCATGATTTCGCACTCTGATGAAAAGTATTAAACACCAAAACGGAAAAGTACTAATATATAACCTCTCTTTTAGTAGCCCCTCCAACCACGCGCCCGGGGCACGTGCCTTGCTTGCTCGCCCATAGCTCTGTGAGCTATATAAGTAACATACAATGCGCGCGCATATGTAAAGTTGGTGCCAGCTTTGATTCTCGCTGAGGGAGTATACATATAATGTTGGTTCGAATTCCATCAAAACCATATTCTCATTTTTGTGTAACCTTGGTACTGAAGAAGACAGACTTCAACAAATATTCCTGTCGGGCCTCGATGGCTCAGTGGTAGAGCGTTCACCTCTGGTGTTTGGGGTCTTTGGTTTGATCCCAGCTCGCGCCAAGTAAACTTTGTGGTGGACAAACACCGTGTGAGTGGGTTTTCTCGGGGTTCTCCCGTTTCCTCCCACTTTCTTCATTTCACCATTTCATTCATTATACCATCATCAGCGTCTCCTTTAGCCTA
Source organism: Thermobia domestica (assembly GCF_964235325.1). Lineage (NCBI taxonomy): Eukaryota > Metazoa > Arthropoda > Insecta > Zygentoma > Lepismatidae > Thermobia > Thermobia domestica. Next base: position 346,930,001 of record NC_137455.1, read on the forward strand.
GCTGGTATACCCGTCGCACGTAAAACTCAGATTTCAACAAATATTCCCTTTTCAGCAAAACATTAGGTTAAATTGGAAACAACGAACTAGATCACATATTTCCAACTTCATTATTGATACAACTATTATATACAGGGTGCATCAGAAGTCCCTTGTCATCCTTTCTGAAAACTATGTAGTTTAATTGAATGCGAGATAAGAGATACACATTAGGCCCAGAGGGATACTTTCGGATTACATCACGCGGACGGTCGCCATCTTAGATTCGAAATTTTAATACGGATGATAAGTGGGTAGTGTGATACATGGCCATGCACTAAAATGTTCTGAGGATGTCAAATATGCAATCAGATATCATGTAACTTATTCTGGTGAAATGTTATTGGCAATGAACCAAGTGAGACTATATGTAGTGGTATGTCATACCCTTCTGTTTTTTTTTTTTTTTTTTCAGTGATAGAGACACACCGTTTCTGGTTTTTTAGTGATCAAGATATACCTTCACGGAAGAATAAATGCTAAATACCTTTAATAAATCCATTTTTATACGCATTGACAAAGATTTTATTTCTTATGTAGAAGTAACTTCTAAGTTGACAATACTGACATTTTTTACCTTTTTCTACCTTTTGTTTGTAAATTTAGGTGTTTTCAAAGAAGTTCATTAGTTTATATTTTGATGTGCCATATTGAATTGTTTCTTTCGTATGTTGGTATGTGTCGTCTTGTCTGAAGTCTTATAAGCGTCGTGTTTTGAGCATGGGCGGATTTAGGGGATTGCAGTGGGGGCGGATCTTACGGGAGTTTGAAATACCCCTCATTCGAGTGTGTGGTCCAGGAGTTTTCCCGCTGGAAATTGTTAATATTAAAAGTCGGTTTTTGAGCACTTTCGTGTATAATTTTCTGATACAAGGTAAGGGGCTATTTTTATTTTATTTTATTTTTTTTTCAGAAAGTTGTTCACGATGAATGGATCAGTCTCTCCATTTTTTCTCCGTAACTAAAGAAGCTTTCCAGTGGTTTTCAGACATTATATAAATAGAAATGCAATCTTGTAGGCTTCACACTTCACTGCATTTGAACATTTAGGTAGCCGGTATGTCGAGTCTAAATCGTAATAAAACGCACCGCCTCTGATTGTTCCCACTTCGAACACATTTCGCTGTTATAGTCAGGGGTAAAAGCGAGGGGGAACGCGGAGGACGGAGTTCCTCACCTCGAAAAAAACATGTACGGCGTCTCCCAGACCCTAAAATGGTACAATGGGCAAAGATAGGCAGGAGGAACGGCGTGGAGTGATGCCGCTACCTACCGTCCCCCCACCTTTTCAGGTCCACTTTTACCCCTGGTTATAGTATATGTTCCACATGTCCCTACTGAGCAATAAACATTTGCAGAAGCTTCTTCCAATTAATGTGGACACAAAGTAGGATATAGGGTCAAATTCATGCACAGACGATGGCGATACTTTGTTCTAGATGATAAAAATTATGAATATTTACTGCACAAACCATAGGCTTAACATGTCCACAAAGCTAGAAATTGAACAGCGTTAGGTCCGGTGATCGGGCAGCCATTCAACTGCCTCTCGTCGATCAACCCATGTTCTAGGGAATTGTTCAAGTAGTGACGCACCATGAATCCCATAATGAAGAAAGCGCCATGGTGTTGAAAAAACTGCGAGAATGTACCATCCTCGGGCATCGCAGCTCGCAATATCTATCTTGTACGAGCGTGAGGTATTATTCCGCAGTTAATTTTATGGAATGAAAAAGTGACTGATTAGACGTATTCCTCATTTGTCTGCCAACACCATAATTAATTTTCTTTGCGCTGGTCATGTTGGAGGAGTCTTGCACGCGGGGTTGTCAGGTGACCAATTGTGCATGTTTTGCCTATTAACCTTCCCATTTACGTAGAGGTCAGCTTCATCTGAAAAGAGTATTTGCATAAAAATGTTAGAGTTTAACCATAATTACTCGATAACTCGGTCACAAAACTGCACTTGGCGATCAAGATCGTTCTCGTGGAGATGTTGCTTCATTTGCACCTTGTACGGATGCACTTATACACGCGCAGACCCTATGACTCAACCCACATTGCATTAATAAATGACGTGTGCTCCTTTGGGGCCACATCGAGAAGGAAGTCAGCACTGCCGTAGGCGTTGCTTCATCTGTAGCTGTCTACGATCGTCCGCTACGTATGTCCACGAATGTGCCCGTCTCCTCAAATTTAGTTAATTACTGTGACACTGCAACATATAACACAGTCACATTGTGGATGATTCTGTTTGCAATCGGTAACCACTGCACAGGCACTCCTCCCGCCCCACAGTTTGAATATTTCGATACATTCCTTACGTGCTAACGGTATGGTTCTACATCTAGAAGAAAGAGGTAAATGCAACGTTCAATTGGCAATAACTTTTCACCAAATCAAGCTCCATGGAATCTGATTGCATATTTGACATACTGAGAAAATTCTAGCCCGTGGCCATATATATATCACATTACCCACCAATTTATAACAAACAAATTTAATCCAAAATGGCGGCCATCTGTGTGAGTATTCCCAAACGGCCTAATGTATCATCCATCTCACATTCAATTAAACTACACCCGTGTAGAATTTAGAAAGGAACTTCGTATGATGTATACAGGGTGTTTCGAAAGTCCCCTGACACAGGGTAACTCTGTTATCAGAGTTACAACAACATGTAAGAGGAAAAACCATTTCTAAATATGTTGTTTTCAATCTAACGTGAACACTTTTTAAATCGGAGGAGCCGTTTGGGCTGTACTCTTTATGCGCCCAATGTGGAATGAAAATGCAATGTTACCATTTACCTGGACCCACAACATATGTGAATGGAGTTACTGTTTGAAATGGGCCATCGACATGTTAGCGTAAAAGACAGTAACTTCATTCACTTATGTTGTGGGTCCAGGTAAATGGCAACGTTGCATTTTCATTTAACATTGGACGCATAAAGAGTGTACAGCCAAACGACTCATCCGATTTCGAAAATTCTTTCAACTTACATTGGAAACATCATATTTGGAGACGTTTTCCCAATTACATTTTGTTGTAACTCTGATAATAACCGAGTTACATTATGCCAGGGGACTTTTGAGACACCCTATATATATTATGGAATATATGTTTGATGTCCCTATAACTGTAGTATAATTTTGTTTAAATTTACAAGTTATTACAAGTAGATTCTGACTTACATGCGTAAGAGTTTGTATGTAACTAACTAATGAATTCTATTTCATGAAATTTACATTGAAATATTTAACACAAAATCTTTTATATTCATGCTTAGTGACTTGGCTTTGGACTGCAACTGATTATTGTACCCCATTATTGCTTGAGAAGAAAACCGATGTCCGAATCTTCATTTGGAGAAATCAAAGTTCTATTGGAATGCTGAGGATTGCAATTATTAATTTCTAGACTTCAAGGTGCGTAAATTATATCTAGGTATAATCTGTGTTTATTGTTATAATTACTATTACTATTATTGGGTTTAGAATCAATCAAGTACTTCATGATATTTTAGAGGGATCAATATGGCTGCCAGATAGATAAATATTTGAGCGTCAGGCCCTTATTTCTTTTCAATTTTATATTTAATCAATGTCTATTTTTTCCCCCTCATTATTCCACCAAATCGTATTCCAAGATCATCAATTTTCAATACTCATTTGTGACTGTCAGCATACATAGCATAACCGTAGGACGTAAAACAAAGATTTCTTTTTATTTTTCGTTTTCATGTCTTTTCTCCATACCTGTGAAAAATAACGCCTTCAACATCATAAATTTGTATGCTACTTGCCTGCATTCGAGCACAGTAATCAACTATTTGGACATTACGAAGCAAAGCAGGTCTACTTTGCAGTTAGCATAATTTTGAAAGGATGTGACATAATGATATTGATGTTGCAATGTTCAGCACCGTAGATAATTAAACAGTGGTAGTAAATAAATCTGTAACAATTGTATTGGTGTTTAGCTTACATGACCTCCAGACGGGCCATTTTTTTTTACAACATATTGTTACTTGTAGATAACACCGTGGACAAACACCGTGCTCGTGGGTTTTCTCGGGGTTGTCCCGTTTCCTCCCACTTTCTTCATTCCACCATTTCACTCATCTCTCATTATCACCGTCTCCTTTAGCCTAACCGGCATAATCGTGGGACGTTAAACTTAAAGATTTCATCTCATTTTTAATTTTAAACTGATAAACAGTGCGTTTCTGAATAAATTATGTCAAGTTATTTGAGTGACGAACACTGGTAGAAAATTCTGACTACTACTGGAACATTTTGATTTTAAGGTGACGACTACTGGTGCAAGGATTTTAAAATATTGTTTTTCCTTCAACGGCTACTCCTTTTTGAATTCTGACTACATGGTCATTATAGGAAGGATCAGTGAGTCTTTCCAACTATGGTACAGCTCCGACAGATTCACGATGCTGAGAGAAGAGACAAAATAGTATGTTTTCAACCTTAAAGTGAGAACCACTGGCGTTTTTACCCTGCTATGCAAAAGTAAGTGGGTACTCAATGGGGTTCCAATGCGGTACCTAATTTCTGCATTTTAGATATATGGAAATGCATGTGTCTAAAATGTAAAGAACTGATATTTGTTTACTGAAAACTGCAACTCGGTAAGCCTTAGGGATACCGAGATATGGGAAAATAAAGAGCGACACGATATGTATGTGGGGCTTGCCAGGCCCGTATCCAGGGGGGTCTAGGGGGGCCCGGCCCCCCTATATTTTTGCTGGCCTCCTAAAAGTTTTAGAGTAGGCTCGCAAAAGAACTATAATATGGTGATGAACTATCATATGGTTGGATCGGGCCCCCCCTAACTTCAGCCGGGCCCCCCGTATATTTTTGGGCTGGCTACGGGCCTGGGGCTTGCATACTTGAAGGTACAATTTGGAAAATGAATTAAAATATGACTAACTGCTATCAAGATATTGTCAAATAAAGGGAGGACCAATACGGGTATGGGATTTTCGTGTTAGATGATAAAATTTCCGAAACCGGTCATGGAAAATTAATAAGCACCAGTAGCAATTCCATCTTCAAGTAATTAGATATTTCGATGGGGTGTTAGAACATCTTACAGTCTACTAAGATTAAATTTTAAAAGCTTTTGAAAATATAACTTGAGATTTGTAAAGAGTATTAGAAATATATAAGTATAAATATGTTTACCTAAAACTTCCAGCCAGTACATCTAACATATAGAGAAGCACCGTGAAAGAAAAGAGTATGAGATGTTGAAACTTCGGAAAAATTATTGGTCCCAACAAAATTAAATAAGATGGTACATCTATGGGTTAAGTGAGTACCTCATTACAATTTCGATGGAAAGATTAGTTCTAGGTTTTCTTCAGGCAGTTCCAAAGGTTCATCGAGCTGTGTAAAAGAGTGAAAATTCCCTGTGAATATCTAATATAGTAATCAAAATATAACGAGTCATATGTTTTATGGCGTAAAAATAGAGATCTTTAAGGATTTGTACTTCTGGGTCTTTGCTATAAGAAAGAAATTCAAAAACCTACTCTTTGTACCTTAATAGACAATTAAATCAGTGAGAACACAGTAACTTAGTGGTGGGGTGTTTACCTAGTATGTTTTGCAGAAACTACACTGGAGTATTCTCTTCATCCACAGAGATACGATCACACTTAACTGCCCATTTAATTTTAAAATGAAATTAAGGCAAATGAATGTTGATGATAGAATTGATGGAGTGCAAAGGTGGGAGGAAACGGGAGTACCCCGAGAATACCCACGAATACGATGTCGACTACAAACTGACTTGGCCGCGGATCGAACCAGGAACCCAATACACCAAAGATACGCACTCTACCACTAAGCCACCGTGCCTGCACCCATTTAATTGTCTATTAAGGTATATACGGTAGTTTTCTGAAATTTCTTCTTCTTACAGCAAAGACTCAACAGTACAAATCCATGTGGGTCTCCATTTTTACGACGTCATAAAATACATAATTACTTATATCTCGGTTGCTATATTAGATATTGACAAAGAATTTTCATTCTTTTTGTACGCTAGGAATTATCACGCTTGGATTTACCCGAAGAAAACTTCGAGCTGAATTAATCTTTCGATCGGAATTGCCCTGACGAGTGTGAGGTACTCACTTCACCCATATAAGTACCATCTTATTTAACTTTAATTAAGATCAAAATAAGATCAAAGATCTAATACTCTTTTATTTCACGGTGTCTCTCTAGCTGTAAGACGTACTGGCTGGAAGTTTTGGGTAACTCTATTCTCTTTTCTAATACTCTTTACAAATGTCAAATTATATTTTCCAAAGCTTTTAAAACTTAATCTTTTTAGACCCATGATGTTCTAAAACCCCATGGAAATACCCAGTTACTTTAGGATGAAATTGCTACTGGTGCTTATTCAGATTTCATGACCAGTTTCGGAAATTTTACCACCTAACACCAAAACCCCGTAACTGTGTGGGTCCTCCCTTTATTTGACAATATCTTGATAGCCATTAGTCATATTTTCATTAATTTTCTAAACTGTACTGTCAAGTATGGAAGCCCCACATACCTATGGTGTTCCTATTTATTTCACTATATTTCGGTAACTGTTAAACGTACCGACTTGCGGTTTCGGTAAACACACACCTGTAACGTTCTTTATAAGTTTATTAAAATATATTTTAGAATGTTTAGAAATGGGAGGTCTGTGAATGCCATAGTACCCGAAAGCCCCCATAAGGACGTGTGTGTAGTGTACTGAATTGAAACTACTTTTGAGGTTGTTGTTAGCCCTCAGTAATTACGTTTTCGAAACTGCACAATCTAGTACGCAAACCTCACACTTCTATGGTGTTGTTCTTTATTTTCCCATACCTCGGTATCCATAAGGCTTACCGAGTTGCGGTTTTCTGTACTAAACAGATATCACTTCTTTACATTTTAGAGACATATATTTCCACATATCTAAAAATGCAGACATTAGGTACCGCATGGTACCTCGAATGCCATTGGGTACCCACTTACTTTTGCATAGTAATACATTTCGAGTTGTTCAGCATCAATAAACACTTTTTTTTAATTAATCGTTTTTCTACCAGAAACCCAAAAGTCCATACCTGACCGACCAGGTTTTGTCCATTTAATTTAAAAAATGTTAAATATTTTAAAATGTAACATTTTAAATATTTTTTGATTTTTGTTTCAGGTATTTCATGCATCAAAACAAAACCAGGATTCTGCATGAAAGACAGCGAAAAGAAGCAGTGTAATTTGTGGCTAAAAGCACGTCCTTTCTGAAGACAGACCCGATTATATTCACATTCTTTTGTACTAATATGTAACCTTAATAAATATACTGCTCCACAAATTATTTCTTTCTTCCATAAATTAGAATAAATGTATGTCTGTTTAAAGAAAATGTTTGTTACGTTAAGTCCTTTCAACTCTTTTTCTCTGTAAATAAGAACATTATACCTTGCAACATTTTTTTTTATCATTGTGCAATTCCAATTGGATAAAGTAAATCTGCACGAAGCACTATTATTTCAGACATACATTAATAACTAATGTATTGTTCTGTGAATAAGGCAATGGTATAGTGAACATGTTTTAACATAAAATCTGTAACTCAGCTTTTCAGTAGTCAACTTTATTGAGAATCCGAAGAAAGAAAGAAAAAATGTTGGACTTAACAACGAATTTCAAAATTAGTTTTGTTCGAGTTCTGGACTAATCCAAATTATCCAGAGAAATCATTTATGTTCCTCTCTACAGATGTATCCTTTATCCAAATTGTATGAAAAGGAGACTTCATACATCGCTATATTTTGTATGAACTATGTTTCGTATTTATTTAATCACTTTGTACCTTTCTCTAGTGTTGACAACGCCGCAAGTGTCAATCGAATAATTTAGTGTTTCACTCATGTAACCTTGTTACTAACGTACGTCCTGTCGGTATATATATGTTACTGGGTTCGATTAGCGACAAACAATTTTTAGCGTTAAACAAATACAAAAATCTACACGCAATGAGATACGATGATCTTTGCCTCATAGACAATACCAAGCAACTAACTTTACTGAGTGTGGTTGAGTTTACTAGTGGTATTATCTGGGTATAATCAGTGTTCCGAGAGCTATACTTCTTTTTGTGCTCTGAATTGCAAACTTTGATATAACCGTTTTAAATTATTGTATATCTATCTATCTATCTATATATCTATCTATATCTATATCATATAAAATTGTAAACTAGAAACTTCCGAGTAGTTCTGAGAATCATCGCTCTTTCTTTAAATAATGTATGAGACTATTACACTGCTCGTTACTTAAAATATTGAACTAAGAAGGATACATCCAGGAAAGTCCAAATTTGCAGAATGTATAGAGCAGGGAAGGATAAATATGTTTGGTCGATGGCTGCACAGCTTCTCATACCTGTGAACTCCGCCAGCTACAGTTGATGAGCTGTGGCATTGGATCGTAAGACGCATGGCTTACCATACCAGAAGAGAACATCCTCTCGATGTCTCGCTGTGTTACAGTCGTTCTGGTTGTGAATGTTGGGTCAGTTCTGCTCCTTTGTCACCACGTTGTCACACAGCGAATACAGCGATAAGTTTAACCCTTAACGTACCAAACCTAAGTCGTCAAAGTTGTTTACCATGCTGGAGTCTTCTGGAGACCCCAAGTATTATTTTAATTTCTCAACACAGTATTGCAGAGGGTTACTCCAACTATTATTTTTTGGATGTCTAGAAGCATACTTAAGTTAAATGAACATTGTTGACATCAAATATTATGTATATTTGAGCACTATTCAGTTCTTCATACAATTTTATACTTTTGTGTTCGTAAATCTGAAACACAGGTTTAACAATGGAGTTTTTACACTTTCAAGTGTGTTTTTATTTTTTGTATTTTTTAAAGAAACTAATCGTTGATCTAATCATGTAATTAATATCTCAAAGGGTTGCAGGATACATATAAAAATTGAGAATAAATTGATTCTTATAATTGCGGCAGTATCACTAAATATCACTCTCTGGGGTCCCTAGAGTACCCCGCTTGGTATGTTAAGGGTTAAGCATAGTTGACACTTACTATTAGATATCGGCTTGGGAACTTTGGCGTAGCTACCCTGTCTCCTTGAAGTTGCATTTTTAATGGCGAGTACTGTGTAGGAATCATCTTGTGAGGGAACACGTTTTCAGCTGACACCATGTTTTTAATTATAGCGTCATTTAAAAAATAACTTATCTGTTAATTAAAATGTGCAGAGAAGTTATTTCTGGAAAATCCTATTCACGCCTCTTGTGGTAACAACTTCTGCATTTTGGAAGAGGATATTATTAAGGAAAAGAATGAGGTAAAGTCGTCTTTATATAGTACACACGGAAAAGAAAGTATTTGACAGTTGACAAATTTTCTTTTGCCAATAGCTCGGGAACAAATGAATTAATTTGGATCTTTTTGTTGTTATTCTTGACAACCTGCCAAAGTCGGTACTCTAATAGGTTAATTTATTGTTGAGTTTTTAGGAAAACAAATTTTGTCAACTGAAAAATATTTAATTTCGTGACTGTACAAACAATGGATGATAACGGCTTAATAAATGACTTACGTAAGTCTTGTTTGAGTTTGAACATAGGATTGTTCATGGCTGTGCATTTTGCATTATTATTGAAGTGCTGCAACTAAGTTATTGCAAAAGGTATGATAAATTCTTACAGTAATATTGTCACATATTGATTTACTCTGTATGAAAACTAAAATAGTTTAACATATGGTTAACCTCCTTTGTGCCAATAATTTTAAAATTAACGCTTGTGCCACTTTTCAACCTTGGCTTTGCAGTAGCTTTCCAAAGAATTAGCAGGAAGTCCAAACTTACACCCTGCAGGTAAATACATTTCTCTGGACAGTTTCACTGCTCCAAACTAAGATTGAAAAGTGTAAATTTTTAATCTTATTATTATTGGCACAAAGGAGATCAACCATATTTTAAGCTATTTTTGTTTCCATACAGAGAAAAACAATATGTGACAACATTACAGTAAGAATGTATCATGCATTTCTCACTATGTTGCAGCACTTCAATAATGGTGCACTATACGTACAATCTAGATCCTGAATATGTCCAATCCATATATTACAACAAGGCAATACGTATGCGATACAGGTAAAATCCGCATATTTCATATGGACAATCTATAAGCTACATACATCCAATCCATACATTACATATGGCCAGCCTGTACGCGACATACGTATAATCTATATGCTGCATGCAGACAGTCTGTAAGCTGCATATGTGCACTCTGTATGGTGCATACGGATATTCTGTATGCTGTATCGGGACAAGCTGTGTGCGACATAAGGAAAATCTGTATAATACATACGTACAATACGTATACTGTATCTAGTCGTACGTACGGGGCACAGGTAGACAAGTCTACAATATAGATGCTGTCTCGGGGTTAAACGCAAGAAACACACGTACAGAACGTATATTGCATACTTCTTGAAATTATGCTCCGTCCTGTCAGTGAGTGTCGTCATTATTAACCCACATGCTACATACGATCCTGACGTCACAAAGCTAGATATTACCTCCGTATATACTTGTTGCTGCAGATGACGTCACACGAATGACGTCATTGCACTTATGCGGACAGTTCGTATAATGCATACTTTTTCAGCTATACGTTTGCTGCAGGATGTTATATACGGTTGTACGTTAAGTCCAGAAACTACAGGAATTACGAATGTAACCTACGTTTTTAAGTATGCCACCTACATTTTTTTTTCTCAGTGTAAATTTTCTGAGTGTCCCCGTCTTTATTGTGATAATCTGAGAACCCTAGTAATAACTCACTAAAAATATGTTTCAAAGAATTTGTACTTGATCAATTTAGTATGGTGTTTTTTTGATTATAAGAAAATACGTACAACGGCATTGAAACACCTACAGTAGTTTCATTTTATAGCACAAACATTATCTTTATGAAGAAACATTTTCAATGAATTATCTCCTGAAAAACCACACTGAGAAAAATTTACGGGTCAAAAGTACGTAAACTACGGTGATTTTTAGGAACTTGCAGAAGAATGACTTTTCAACACTATGAATAATGTTAATTGTTCTTGTCCGTTTTACGCATATTTTCTCCTTAGTTTTCCAGATAAATATGATTACGTGAAAATTTAAGAAAGATATGACGTCATAGATAATGACTAATAATGGAGCGACACCATTACTGGTCATATTAAAACTCAAGTGTAATGGAAAATTCACAAAATAGGAATGTTATAATTCCAGCTGTTGCTAGACATTCACCAAGGGAAACATGGAAAAATCACATGAAGGAATTGTAGAAACTCTGTCTTTGACTGCATTTAAATCTGTATATGTAGCCTTAAGCATGTATAATCCAGTTAAAACTGAATTCGCTACTGTACAAATAGCATGACGAAAGGATACGAATGCATGCTTTGACTGCATTGTTAACCTTATACATAGACTTTCTTATCACGGTATAATTAATCAGTCAGGGACAAAATTAATGATACGGAGACTGAAAACCAATCCAGCAATGTTTTAGTCATGTGTATACAGACTACTTCTCCAAGCAGCGTAGTAACACTTGCAGAAAGTACTGCACAAAAGTTCTAATATAACGTAGATTTTCTAGTGTATAGAACTAAAATATATTCCTTCTGAGTACGCAAATGGTAGGCACTAGTTTATAAACACCAAGCTTTTTTTTTAAGGGTGCGGGAATAGGGTTAAACTTCGTAATTCTTTATTCATCAATAGGGATGCGCACGAGTCGAGTCGAGTCGAGATTGAAGCCTGTCTCGACTCGTCTCGAGAAAATGTTGTCTCGACTCGCGTCTCGACTCGAAAATATGTATCTGTCTCGACTCGAGTCTCGACTCGACAGTCTCTGTCTCGACTCGACTCGAGACAAAATATACGAGTTAAAATATACGCACACATCAGCCAGACCATTATGATTACCTACCTAATTGTCAATATGTCGACCGTTGGCACGGATAACAACGGCGACTCGTCATGGCATGCACGCAGTGATTCTTGGTAGGTCGCTGGAGAGAGTTGACACCACATATGCACACACACTCACCTAATTCCCGTAAATTCCGATGAGGGGGCGATGCGCCCTGACGTCACGTTCAATCACATCTCAGATGTGTTCGATTGGGTTCAGATCCGGCGAGTTGGGGGGCCAGCATATCACTTGGAACTCGCTCCTGCGTTCCTCGAACCACTCCATCACACTCCTGGCCTTGTGGCATGGTGCATTATCTTGTCGGAAAATGCCACTACCGTTAGGAAACATTGTTGTCATGAAAAGGTGTACGTAGTCTGCAAGCAGTGTGCGATACGCCTCGGCCGTTGTGGTGCCTTGCTCGAGCAATACTAGACACATGGATGCTTATGTGAATGTTCCCCAGATAATAATCAAGCCGCAGCCAGCTTGTCTCCGTCCCGCAGTACAGGTGTCAAGGAGCTGTTCCCTTGGAATACGACGGATTCGCACCCTCCCATCGTCATGATGAAGAAGGTATTGGGATTCATCAGACAATGCAACGCTCTGTCACTGTGCCAAGGTCCAGTGGCAATGGTCACGTGTTTATTTCAGTCGTAGTTGTCGATGTCATGGTGTTAACATTGGAACATGAATGGGTCGTCGGCTGCGGAGGCTCATTATTAGGAGTGTTCGGTGCACTGTGTGTTCAGATTAGTGTTGTGAAGGCCTGGGAAAAAACGGAAATTTTGGGTTTAAAACAATACTTTTTTGCAGTCTTCCCGAGCTAGGAAAAAACGGAAAATTTGGGTAAAATTGAAATTTTCGAATATTTTATTATATTATGCTTTCAAAATTAAAACTATTTTGTATTTACTAGTTTAGAGTTAAGATAATTGAGTACTTATGTTTCTTGAATTAGAATAGGGAAATTTTGTGCAAAACTCAATCAAACACTTCAAAGTTAGCACCGTGATAGAACAGAGTTATGGCTACAAAAGAAACTAAAATATAATCCTAGTTAGCTTAATTAGTATAGACGCATTAAAATTACCATGAGCAATCTTATGAAGTTCCCCCTTGATGGCAGGGAAGTGTTAAAACAACGGGGCCAGAATCATTTTAGTTAATATGTTAAATCAAACATATATTTTATAGAGATATCTTCCTTGTTCTATGTAAAATTTCCGGAAATTTTGAATCCATTAGAAAAATCATATGTTCGGAAATATTGGCAAAAACAAGAAAATATAGTTTAAAAACTATTTCTTAGCCTCATGCTAATAATTTTACTTGTTGTAACATGTCTGCAGCATATACAGTAGGAAGTCGAAAATCCCAACTAATTAGGACCACAGGTAGTAGAGACCTGCACAGGCCGGGCTTGGGCGAGCCGACTCTATTATTTCTTTGGGCCGGGCCGGGCTTGGGCGGGCCGACACTGATTTCTCTTCAGGTCGGGCCGGGCTGGGGCCGATTAATTGCAATTCTTCAATAATTATTGACATTCGTTAAACGATAATTAGAATAAAGGCAAACAATGAAGTGTGCCCGTGAAAAATGTTACAAAATGAAACTTTGAAAACTTATCAAGCCCGGGCCGGCCTTGGGCCAAGAATTTTAAAAAACTTATCGGGCCGGGCCGGGCTCGGACCGAAAATCTCCAAAACCTTTCGGGCCCCGGCTGGGCCGGGCCTACGTACATTCGGGCCGGATTGGGCTCGGGCCGAAAAATTCGGCCCGTGCAGGTCTCTAACTGGTAGTTCGAATTTTCAAATTGTTCGGATTTTCGAAAATGACCAAGAAAATGCCATTTTGGCTTATATGTTCTTCCATCGATACAGTGGTTATTCAGTACATACAGTCATAGGCGCCGACTTTGGGGGGCAGGACACTTTTGGCCACCTCAATATTTAGAGGTAGGGTCCTCGCCCCTCCAATATAATCCGGCCGAGGAAGAATTAACAAAGAGGAGCCAGAATTCCTTGTTGTAAACTTCCTCATTCCTTTAGTTCAACGTTAGGAATGGCCTTCTAGGAATGGGTACGAGTCGAGATAAAACTCGACTCGACTCGAATTCCAATGGAGTTCCGAGTCGAGTCAAACGTAATTTTCTCGAGTCGAGTTCCGAACCGAGTCGCTGTTTTGTAGGTCGAGTTTCAAGTTGAGTCGAGTTTGATAAATGGCTCGCTCGTTCATCTCGTTTTAACTCGTTTTAAAATCATGGCATGATTAGAGTGGAAAGAGAAAGCCATGAGAAATGTAAGCGATAAAGTGGAATACTTTTAGTATTGTTCACGAGAGGGGACACTGCTTGTATCTCGTTTTGTCTCGATAACGAGACGACAAAGGATTTTATAACAAGGCCTCAAATGTGGTTAGCACCAATTTAAGTATATACTTTAGTTCTTACCATCAAGGCTGAGACCTGCACGGTCGAATTTTTGAGCCCAAACAGAAGCTCAACCCGGGTAGCGATGTAAACTTGCTCGGCTCAGTTCAACGGAGCGAAATGCTCGAGCCGGCATGGTTGGGATGAGCCATCGATTCGCCCCAACTGAGCTACCAGCTCTGTTCGTCTCGGTTTGGGTGAGCCGTCGGTTTAGATCGGCTCACCCAGGCCGACAACCCTAAGCCCGAGCCGAGCAGTTTTGATCATGTTTGGCCAGCGCCCTATAATTTTTAACAATATTTGGCCTTAGCCAAATCCTTGTGTAAGGACTCCCGGCATTGAGGCACCAATTATTGTAAGGAGTCACTCCACTGGTTCGTATTTATCTTAAAAGTTAATCTTCATAATAAATTACACGTCTTATATCACTTTCTTAACTGTCGTTTATTATTTGACTTTTTCTACGCACATATAACAAAATATATGGACCTTCATATATCCACTTCTATACTTATCAAGATGTCTACGTCTATTTATATTATTTACGATGTTGCTATAGAAACATCAACACACTTATTTGTTACTGATTATCTAAGAAATAATTCGAAATCTCAATATCTTTCTTTTTCTTATACATCATATTGTTCCCATAATTCGCCTTGATTCCATTCATAAAATAGGTACAGATTGATAATAAAACAAAAAAAATGAAACATACAACGTTATCGTTGTAGATGTCGCTTCGAACGGGACTTCCATAATAGTCGTACTATGAAGGAAAAAACCCTGGGTTAACTACCATGAAACATTTATCTTTCGAATAGCCCTCATATATATATTATAACCTTTAACGCACATATTCTATTTTGCCATTTATATATAATATATTATAATATTACACATTTTTATATTTATCAATATATCTCAATACTTATAACGACGCATTAACAATATCATAAATAAGGCTATTCACAAATTGAATCTAACTGGTAGCTTTCTTCTTCTAAGGTACAAAATTAACTATTCCTTCATGTACAAATGACACTATTTACAAACCAAGATCTTCATAACATTAAATATTGATAAGATCAGAAGTTAACAAAGTTGGAATATATAAACGCATTGATGGTTCTCATTTAATACATTAATAAACTTTGAGAAATTAAGAGATTCGATATTCATTATTCTTATTCCTTCCATATAATAAGGTGCATTTATCTCATATATCTGTCATCACTTTCACAAGTTTACATTAAAAATTGTGATCTTTCAAATATTCATAATATTCAAAATGAAATACGAATGAAATAAAAACACGAAAACAATAATAGCTTCTTACAATAAAGCTCTTAGATAAAATTTCTTATCATGAAACACAAATTAACATCTTTTCAGTTAATGCTATAAAAAGGAAATTGCAATAAAACAATAAGGAATTAATTCGATAATATTTGCAGTTAACTGCCAATAATTAACTTGCTTTTCAACGTACATTTTAATAATGAATTGAATGTAGATCACATTAACCATGGACGTAAGCAAAGGTCAATTTAATACAAATCCATCGGACGCCTTTTTTGTCAGTTCAAGTTATACGTTCAAAGGGTTCATTCAAGGAACATTCTATAGCACAATCTTGTGTAAGTATTTGTCTTTCATAGGATGATACCATATTTTGATTCCTATTTACGAAGTTCCTGCCATCTGCAAATTGATTTTGTGAAGATCGGCGGTAATTATTATTCCTATTGAAATTCCTGTTGTTGTTTCTGAAATTCCTAGCTCCATTTCTATAGTTAGGTTGCGTTTGATTTCCGGTACCATTATAACTATTCATTCTATTATTACGGCTACGAACATTAGTATCATTTTCAGGTCGTACATCTACGTTACGAACTGGAGCATATTGTGTTTGATTACGTGCATAATTACCCTGACCTCTATCCTGCATTTTATTGTTATTCTGAATTGCAATTGACTCTCATAGCTTTGAACGAGCATTATTAAATGATTGAAATTAATACACTGAGCTGACATTAACAACTGTTGCAATCTAAATGGCAACAAGATCCTAATTGAAGCTATAATTCGAGATTCAGGATGGTTAGGATTTAATGATCTTAGCTCATGATATGTCGACACTACAAATTCGGTAATACTTCGGTGTAACTTAGGATTGTAATGGTTCGTTCTCAAAACAGCATCTCTATTTGCTACCATAAAATCGTTTTCGTAGCTAGACAAAAGAGCATTTTTAAAATCTGAATATGAATGGATACTATCTCTAATAGCCTTAAACCACGTTAGGCAAGGTGGCAACAAGATATGAGGTAATAATTTTAAGTATTGAGACTCATTTGCACCGATGAGCTCGCATTCATCTTGGAATTTTTCAAGAAATGATCTGGCAGGCATATCTCCTGGCACGCCACTAAACTTGCTAAGCGACTTTATTTCACTAAAACGTAACCTATTACCTGTGGATGCCTTCGAAATTTTACTGGAGATGTGTCGGCGTCTCACTTGTTCTTCTCTGTCACTACCCTCTGCACTGCTGGATGATCCCTCTAATTCCAACGTTGTCCTTGGATGGTGATCAGGTACCCAACCTGGGGCTATATGATGATTCGCACCATCGGTATCCTAGAATGGAGTTCCGGGAATACATTTTTCTTTGAGGTAATTGACTTCCTCTCGCAACATTTTGATGTGATTATCATGGACGTTGATAGATGATTTTAGAACTTCCATGGATTCCTTTGTTTCTGAACTTCTTTGTACCACCTTTCCTATCTTCTTCTCATATTTTTCGAATTTTTCCGTCACCTGTATGTTAATCTGGTTTAGCTGGTGACACACCTGCTCCCATCTATCTTCATTCCGTTGGTTTAGTTTCACTAGTTTTTCATCATAGTCCTGCGCTAACTGATTCAATTTCTGGTCCAATTTGTCTTGAATTTGTTGATATTGGGTTTTCATTTGCTGACCCAAATCTTTTAAGATATCAGCCAAATTGTCACTAGAAGTTGGATTGGAATATACATTCTGTTCACCAGTCATGTTATTACACTCAATATTCATATTTCGCCTAATAATTTTTCTACTTCTCAATTTTGTGACGTGTTGAGATGCCGTTTTTTACTGATCATCAAAAACGGCAAACTTATACTCCCGGGTTTCGGCACCAATTATTGTAAGAACTCCCGGCGTTAAGGCACCAATTATTGTAAGGAGTCACTCCACTGGTTCGTATTTATCTTAAAAGTTAATCTTCATAATAAATTACACGTTTTATATCACTTTCTTAACTGTCGTTTATTATTTGACTTTTTCTACGCACATATAACAAAATATATGGACCTTCATATATCCACTTCTATACTTATCAAAATGTCTACGTCTATTTATATTATTTACGATGTTGCTATAGAAACATCAACACACTTATTTGTTACTGATTATCTAAGAAATAATTCGAAAACTCAATATCTTTCTTTTTCTTATACATCATATTGTTCCCATAATTCGCCTTGATTCCATTCATAAAATAGGTACAGATTGATAATAAAACAAAAAAATGAAACATACAACGTTATCGTTGTACTTGCTTTTTCGGAACTCAAATCCAGAATCTCGTGAACGATGGCCATGCCTTCTAGACTTCACGACTATCGAGGTCGGCAGTCAATTAATTTTTAGTATTCAGATAGAAACCACTTATCTTTCATGTTTGTACATGGTGTTGTTATAATAATAATAATAATAATAATAATAATAATAATAATAATAATAATAATAATAATAATATAATAAGTTGTAGCAACAGTAGTATCATTGATAATAATTACACTGTCTATATAGGATAGTTGAAGAGAGTACTTGAAACTACATAAAATTTAGCTCGACCTGAATTCGAGTCGAGTTGGAGGAAATTTTTCGAGCCGAGTTCTCGAGTCGAGCTTAAATATGTCTGTTTCGAGTCGAGTCGGGTTTCAAAGAAAAGTCGCTCGTGGCCATCCCTATAGCCTTCTTATTCGATAGAAAAGGCGGTTTCAGACTGGTGTTGAATAGAGCACTGGAGCTTCACCCAACACTCTGGCAACACTGACCCGACAAGTGAAGATCAATGCAGTGTGAATTTTGCAGCGGAGTAGCGGATCGAGATTTGGGGGGTGAAGGGGCCTTCATCAAGCAGTTAATTGAAATCAGTTGAATACGATGATAATATATTTATTCATTGCTTGGACCCCCCAATATTTTCTCCAAGTCGGTGCCTATGCATAAAGTAACTACAATACCGTACGTAAGGCTACTTACATTTAATGATTCTGAAGAACCTGCTCGTACACTAAATTACACTGATCTTGTACGTCACACTTAAAACTTATAGGCCTAAGAGAAAATAAAAATAAAAATATGTATGACAAACAATTACATATGAATGTACTTTTATAAAAACACTGACTTCACACAACGTCGACGGACACACTATTGTTTATTTATCGCTAGCGTTAAGAAAGCTTCTTGGGACCGCGTTCGGATTTTTGACGTTCGGATTATCGTCGTCCTACTGTATATACAATGTATTTCGCTAACGGAAAAATACTTAAAGCAACAGGTTTTAATTCTATTTATAAGTTTTCTTATTTCTAGTAAAATCCCTCTTTATTCTTTGTATATTTTTTGAATAACTCAAAAAGAGAGATGATCTTATTTACACATACACACATATACCGCACACGTGAGAAATTTGAGCAGCGAGAAATATATTAAAGGGTTGAGTATGCGTAACTTCCGTTCGTTATTATTACAGACTAGCAGAATACTCGTTTTTCCCACGAGGACAATAGGTTTCATTATAAACACAAAGGGCACCAAACCTGTCACCAATGGACTTATGGAGCCCCAAAACTATGAATTCGACATTAATATAGGTAATTTTCAATTTATCTTTACATGTCACCATCCCCCCCTTAGAGTACTAATGGGACCGAATTTGGATATAAACGGCCGGAAGTGTCACTGTTCGTTTCAGCGATCCCGAAAATTATGGATTCGACACTAATAGGTAGTTTTTCCCTCTCCCCCTCCTTGAAGTTGCACCTTCAAAGTGAAATGATAAAAACCAACCATCCCGAACCTCATCTATGTTGAAAATTTTTATTGAGGTCGGTCTGAAAATTCAAGAGTTATTAAGTTAGAAACATAGTCACTTTCATTTTGGTTGTAATATATAATCTGTCGCACTAGAAAACATGCATTTGTTTACAAACATGATTTTCTACCTAAAGTTTATATGAGTGTCTATATTTAAATATTAGATAATAGTAATTATACGAGTATGTTTTAGTGCATGAGTATTAGTGAAATTTGCCTACTGCTCCTTCTCTTAAAGGAGCAGTTCGACTTAGAAATGCATTTTTTACAATTCATTTCCATTTGTAGAGTTGAAAATTCTAAAAGGAATGGTGTTTGTTTGATCGCGATACGTTCAGTCGTTAGCGAGTAACAGAGGAAGAAAGATTTTGTGATGACGTCATAGGTGGGCAAAGAGCGAGAGCAGGCTTACATACTACACAGTGCCAAGCATTTCGTTTGTGAGAGGTGCGGTGGCACGTTCTAAGTGCGGTTTCCTTTTCCAGAACTGATTGCAAAGACTTACAAATATCATCTGCATGTAGAAAATGATATCTGATGGTGGGCTGTACAAACGTTTTTATAATATTATAAAACGTATCCTATAAAGCATGAGTTCAGCGTTTCAAAAAAAAAAAAATCGAAACCAATATGTAAATAGATGGCGGACGAGATTGCTGCAACACCTAAGTACCTTTTCTTTAATCATTCTTCCGATTCCCAAACATAAGTATGTTCATTTTCACGTTTTGTTGCAATTTTTAACGCTGACCTTATAATTTTGTGCTTCAAGGTATGTACAGGAGCGTAACATATGAGGCAAAACTGAAATAACATCTGTAAAGTTTGCCAGAATACGAAAAACACTTCACCGGTTAAATTTCTTTTATTCTCATAGCTGTCCGCGGAACAACTCTCATCACCCGTTTCATCATCATTGTCACATGATACAGAGAAATTAAACGATGGATCAATGTCTTGAGGAACAGTCATCGTCACTGATTCCTTCTACAAGCCGGTATATTTCACTCCCTAATTCATATTGTATAGCTTATTTCTAAAGCAATATCTTCAGAATCATGAGTGACATCGTCTCTATTACCCTCTAATGCTTCGTCTTGACTACAACCATCAATTGCGTCTTGTACGATATTTGTATGTTGGTAACTGGACATAGATCGGTGCTTGTTCAATGGCTCGGATTTTAAACCTTTTAATAATATACTTGGAACAGCATTCTTTCTCAGTTTGCGTGTAAATAATTATCCTGGCATTAGCCAGAAGTGGATGTAGACGGTAAAAACTCAGGGGGGTCAGAACTCAGACTATGATATGTACATCATGTTTACTAAAAACTTTCAAAAATATCTAAATAATAGCTTAAATCAATTTTGTCACTCAAAAACTGGAGGGCCTAGGCCCCCGGCCCCAGCCTAGATCCGCCACTGGCATTAACTTTTCTTTCAGTAAACTTGACTTCTCGAAGACAAGCTCTTCAAGATGTTTGGAACACGAGTGATTTTATTTGGTTTCTTTCTTTTTTTTTTTCATTGATTTTCTTGGACCATAATTTATATCGATCTGGTGATTTCTCACAACTTAGAAACGTAAGAAAAGATACTTTACGTCCTCAGCTTTAATTGCACAAGAATTACAACCGAAAACACAACAGGTGTTAGGCATTTCTACTTCACTTTACAGATACAGCACGCGCTGTACTAACATGTGTTTTCTACTTCACACTAGTGTTGCTTTCAGGAAAAAAAAATCCGGGGGGGGGACACTTAGTATTCGGAGAGGCACATTATTTTTACACACTACTATTATATTTATTACATTATAGACGTATTATTTTGGTCTCCTCCGGGGGAATCTCTCAGAGCTCCGAGAGACAGTGCCACCCTAAAAACATGTCTGGAAGAAACACAGTTTCGCACAACAAACGTAATTACTGCTCTCTCTCTACTCTTTTTTATACTAATGCTATAGGAAAAACAACTAACAGAAACTTCCCTCAAGAAATCAACACAGAGCAAGACTGCTAACAAATCCAAAACACAATCTATTAAATCCAATGCACTATTAAAGGTTTATCAGCTGCGTACAAGGGAGTGGTTGCTGACTCACATTGAGTTTCTCGCGTCCCACCAATGACGTCACCATTTATGATTCATCAAAAACAAATGCCTGTAGAAGCTGAACGAGACGGCCTATCAAGATATAAAAAAATACGGGTCTCTTATTTTTTGTTTCTCTTTCTATTGCACCAAACTTGTTTTTAACTCGAACTGCTCCTTTAAGAAGTAATTTGGTTAAAATTAACAAAACTTCACCAGATCAAGGAGCACATTAAGAACTCATTTTCATTCAAGAGACCTATTTGATGCAATAGAAACACTTCATGTTGGTAGGCTTGTATGTAACTGTAAAAGTTCTGTAATTAATGCACATCCACGAATAAACGACATAAGAGAAATAAGCGCAGACTATTAATTTTCAACTAGCCGAACCTGTGCTCTCTACACAGCTCATCATTCATATATGAGCATGAATCTCCTTGTCATTCCTCATATCCGTACGTGTCCTTTTAGAGATACAAGTGAAGGACGCCTTCATAAAAATCGGCAAGTGGTACCATAAAGGGGATTTTTTCGATTTTTTCAATATCTCGCACCATTTGCAAGGTTTGAGCCCACTTGTGGTTGGAATTTCTAATTCATATATGACCAGTGTTTTCTTTCTTTTTTATCCATTATGTAATAGGTAAATAAGTTACACACACAATTAATTATGACAGTGATATACGGAGTTCATTAGGCAAAAAATAAAAAAAAAAACTCTCCAAACAATGAAGATTCATCTTAGACTGGAGAAATGGTTATCCTTCGTTTTCTTATCATTTCGTCATGAAACAAACACCTGAGAAATATACAATCCCTATATACAACTATGTGATGCTGGAATATATAACTCGTAGGGTATGATGCTTTACTTTTTCAAAAATTTCAGTACCTCCATTGTACCACTAAAAATGAAATAAAGAAATAATGGCCGTGCTTTTTTAAAAAAAAATATTAATTAGAACTGGACAATTTACACAAAATTTGGAATCGACCAATGAAAACGGCACGTTTCTAGCACTTGTGGGTTCAAGATCTTATTGCCGGAAGGACTGGAGAGAAACATATGGGGACAACCATATACGCATAAATCTAGTATTTTAACATATACATATTAACTGAAATAGTTTGTTTTTCGAGTGCTATTTTTTAATATTGGCAATATTGAAGTTTTTGAACTTATATTTTTCACGCGTTTGAAAAAAAAAATAGCATTACTAGTAAAATTAACCTAATACAAACATTTTTTTTATTTTTTCAATTTTTCCAATTTTTCCGGAAAGAAATCGAAAAATAACGTTTTTTTACCAACAGGTTCAAAATGTCCGGGAATTTTACACCACTATTCAGACACACTTGTGCTTTGCCCAGCATTAAACTTTGATGTTAGTTCGGACGCAGTACTCTGCTATCTTGTTTTACCAGTCTGCCCAGCCTACGAAGTCCGACATATGTAATGAAGTGGGGGGGCGCCCAACACCTCGACGTTTGGACGTCGTTTCCCCTTGGTTTCGACACTTGTTAAAGACACTCACCACAACGGTCCTCGAACACCTGACAAGTCATGCAGTTTCTGAAATTCTCGTGCCGAGTGTTTCTGAGTGAGTACTTTCTTCAAAATAATATTAAAAATTATAGAAAGATTTTCGAGACATTCGACTCGAGTCGAGATTTTTACGAGCTGTCTTGACTCGACTCGTGTCTCGACTCGAAAATTCGAGTCGAGAAATACGTTTGTCTCGACTCGTCTCGAATTTTACAAAGTGTGTCTCGACTCGAATTCGAGTCGAGTCGGATCGAGATTCGAGACATGTCTCGACTCGTGCGCACCCCTATTCATCAATTATTTTATAGGAGCAAAGAGACCTCTACTCCCAGCAATTAGAGGGTTAAGCCCTCTCTTTGGCATAGATTCTTGAAGGATTTCTATTGATGATAAGATAAATGAAGATGGGCTAAGTGCAGAAAGATTGAACATAAGGATTAGTAATCATAATAAGTCAAAATTTATATTGAACAATAATGTAAAGTTGAGTGCAAATATATGATTGAGGTGCTAAGGTGCTAATAGGAATTCAAATACATATAATAAAGAACAATGATGATTATGATGAATGAGGTGAAGTGCTAACACGTCACAAACAGTTTGATTAGCAGGGCCCGGATGTTGTTGACAAGTCAACTTTTTTCTGTTACGCATAGGACAAGGCAAGTTCAAATAAAAACGTTATCCATTAACTCTAGGTTCTAAAAATATAGTTTTTTAGGGTCAACTTTTGGCCACTTTTTGCCGTTTTGAAATTTCAGGTCATTTTTTAATATTTTAAGGCAACTTTTAGGTCACTTATGGTATTTTTATTCTTTTTCTTCTACATAAGGAAATCTTTAAATGAACACGGTTTACGAATGTGGAAAAGGCGAAGTTGAATAATCTCTTTTCTTGCTTCCTGACTATTGGGGTGGAAAAACTGCATTCTTAACAAGCTAATGAAAACTAAGCTGTAGCTGGTTAACGAAAGGTGGGGGTTGGTAGGTGGCCAAACAGATAGTTTTGGGTTGTTGACCACAAAGGATGTGATCACGTGAATAACTAAAAATGGATTAGAAGGCGTACAAGGATTTTAAACATGTTTCTATCTATTATTTTCATGTAGTCTACACTTGCGAACTTTTATTGTTTAAGAGTGCTTCCTAGCTTTAACTCGGGAGTGAATTGACGCTTTCAATACTTACAATGCCGTACAATGGACTACAACTAAGTGAAACAATACTTTTTGAATATGAGTGTGAAATGTTAACTAAAAATCCAATGGATATTAAAAATATCAGTGTTTAACGAAATAAACGTTTAAGAAAACGCAAGTTTTAAGGTCAATTTTTGTGATTTTTAGGGTCATTTTACAGGAATTTTAGTGTCATTTTATAGGTCACTTTTTTAGAAAATTTTAGGTCAACAACATCCGGGCTCTGTTGATTAGTGAGACAGATGCAGGGTTAAATCTTTTGTCCCGGGGCGACTCGAGACTAATGAACACATGGGAGAGCCCTTGTTAATGGTGAGGATCTAGTGCTGAGATGGAAAAAGATGCGGTATATGATGATCAATGACGTATATATCATATATTTCCCTTTCAGCCGCAGGAAGGTGCCCGTGTTTCACATATAGAGATACAAAAATCAACACCAAGCGCGTGATCTTCCGAACATATCATAAATAACTGCGTACTGGCTGTGAGAATTTGCATGGTTTTATTTTTTGATATAACCAAATATTTACGCAGTATCCCTGACATATATATATCAAGTAACGAATAACGTTGTTCGTTTTCTCTGGGCCTAATGTGTCTCAATAATAGTTTTGTAGGAAGTGAAATGTCTGATAAAAATTACATAATAGTGCTGCCATCTGTTTCCCGTATCTGTTATCCTAGCACCTATATCCTAGCAAAAAAGAAAAATCTTGTATTGTCATATAGTGTGGAATTGTGAGTGATAGAAATTTTGCGTTTCTTTTCTCCCCAGAAGTAATGTGTTACAGTCTCTATTGTAACTGGCAATATAGATTTTTATACCAAACAACTGTATGATTACACAGAGTTTCAGGACTTTTTTTCATTACTTACTTTAAATTACTCCTTCTAAATGTACTTTTATCCGCTTTCTGGGATATATAATATTATAATAACTTTCTATCATACCTGTACCTACTACATTTGTAGCACTTTCCAAGTGAAAGGTCAGTTGTACCTAGAAATTGTATTTAATCATGTTTTCCTTATATTATCTTTTAATAGTAAGGATAAAACAACTTGTCTTCGTTTACAATGTGTTTCTAGTACAGATTTGCTTCCTCTTTGCAGTGTAGGTCTCATTATAATGACACAATTTTATTCCTGATGTGAAGTTTGCACTTTACAACGAACGTTTTCACATTATTGAGTTTTTTTACATCATAATATAAAAATGCATTGCATGGAAAATTTGTTCTTCTCTCTACGATACTTTCCTTACTCATGTTAATGGGGCTGCAGTGTCTCAGTGGTAGAGCGTTCACCTCTGGTGCATGGGGTAGCGTATTCAAACCCTGCTCCCGCCAAGTGAATCTTGTGATGGACAAACACCTTGTGCATGGATTTCCTCGGGGTTCTACCGTTCCCTCCCACTTTGTTCATTCCACCATTTCATTCATTTCTCATCACCACCATCTCCTTTAGCCTAACCTGTATAACCATGGGACGTAAAACTCAAAAATTTCATATCATTTTCATTTACTCATGTTAAAAAACACGTGCTGGATAGGATAGCCTATAATATTTTCATTCCTGAAAGATATTTCTCTCTCTTGGATGACGTCAATTGCTTATTTGTCCATTCTGGAATGTATTCTTAATATTACAGAACTGAAAACTTTCTTGTCTTTATAGACATTTATTAGGTACTATAGATTTTTCGTAAAAGACAAAATGCAGCATGTTGTATTTCCACTTCGACATATGACAAATTAACATTATAATGGTTTCAAGTCAAAACTTTACGTAACTTAAGTACAGAAGCAGGAAAAAACTCAACTTTACATGTCTCTACTGTTAAATTATCAATGAAAATTTTTGTCAGTACATGGATGTCACCGCGATATCGAACCTGCTTAACGGCTAAAAGTAACAAATATTGAGACAAATGTAGACACAACTGTCCAAACCAAAACGAGCCATGATTTTACCCATGACGTGTAGATTACCATATTCCAGTGTTTTGTCAACAAATATTAGAGGAAAACAGATGCGCCCCTAGAAATTTCTGTTGGAAGAGGTCAAATTTTGAGGGCGGTCCTCCTACAAGACACTACATATATGTAATATTTAACCGATGTAATTCTACACTCGAAAAGGCAGTAATTGTTGAGAACTCTCACTTATATTGTCACAAAAATGACAGAACTAGATTCTTTATATTAGAAAAGAAATAGTTACAGATGAAGTGTAAGGTCAAATCTTTATGTTACATATCAGTAATTTCTCTCCTGAGCAAGTGTAGTTTTTATTAAGAAATTGTACAAATATGTTGATTTACTAAGTTTTTAGAGGAGGTCAGGACCTGGTGGCATCTCGGGGAGAATCCGCCATAAACTCGAAAAAACTAGGTATAGCACTGATTATTGTATGTTGTATCTTGTATGCTTTAACATAACAAAGGTTACTTATTTAATATTGTTGCTTACCTTTCAATTACTATTTCTATACATATACCAAAATTTAAAGGTGTGGAATCTGTAGTTTGCCATAAAAATATCAAAGGGTTCCATAACTCTGAAGTAACTAGGAACCGGTATCCTACATGAAGCATTGTAAATTATGAATATGATAATAGAATAGAATCTAGTCAAATAAGATTGCAATGAAACGAATTAAAGGGAATAAAAATTAAGCAGTACAATATAACGCAACAAAATATCTCTTGCACACCCTACAAGAGCATGTGTAAGAGATCTAGAAGAAAATTAAGTGAATAATAGGAAAGAAAATTGAATTTGAATTTCTTTTATTAAAGTTTGCAGAGAACATAAGGTTTAGTTTGAGTAATCCTACAGTAAGTAGGATCTAATTTCCCTTGTTTAACCAACAATTCCTCCAACGATTCCACCTCCAAGAGATCCAAATCCTCCATAACCATGGGGGAATCCATAGCCAGAAGCTAGTCCATATCCATGGAGACCATAGATTCCTGGATAATGGCCATGAGTGATACCGTAACCGTAGCTACTTACACCACCTGTAAGAAGGAACAAATTATTGATGGTAATGTATAATTTTTAACGAAAAATTTGTTCTGATTAGATCTCAGTAGTTAGTACGAGACATATTATATCAGTTATGCTGATTTTTGAAATTGGATTATTAAGCTTGAGAAAGATGATTATTCTTACCATATCCAATACCCTGAACGGCCAGGATGACAGTGGCCAACACAAGGAAAGTGATCTGCAAAGTAGAAATAAATAAATATTACTATATATAATGTTGTTGTTGTTTTTTTTTTCTTTTTCATATTCTTGTGTTCACAGAGAACAAAAGCTCTTTAACACTTCCGGTGCGACGAATATTTAAATATGCTCTGATCCCTGAATGGCAGTGTTCTTTTTAAAAGACCATAGATCGCTAGAGTCTGCCTATTTTAATTGTGCCCTCGGAAAATAAGTAAAACATACTTCGGCTCCACACCTGCTGCCCTCTCACGGGAGAAAACTTCCCTTTATTTTCGGGGAAGAAGTGAATGACCTCGGCTGCATTGCCAATTTGTCGTTCAGTCCTGTAATCTTGGTGAGTGATGATCGAAGGCTACTTAGAATGATTAACAAGACAATGTACACCAAAGGCCGTGAAATAATTGAATGTGGCAATCCTATCAGCATCAAACTATTGAAGGAAGGAGAGTCTGCCACAGCAACTTGTTTAACCTGTTTCAAGGGAGGTACGGGGAAACATAAATCGACAACAGCGCCATCTGGAGAACACTTGAAACAGAAAGACTCTTTTATGCTGTATTTTCTTAATATTTCACCACTTTAGAAACAGTTACATGCTTTTCGTTTTTAAGAAAATATGCTATATACCTTAAGTAGATAGGGGACACTTGGCGCTGTTTTTTTTCCTACTGCGCATGCGCAAACCCTTGACGCTGATTGGCTGGCGCAGGTCACGTGACCCGGCCACGCCCCTTGACGCTGATTGGTCGGTGCCAGTCACGCCCCTTGACGCTGATTGGATGGCCACGCCCCTTCACGCTGATTGGTCGGTGCAGGCCACGCCCCCGGCCACGCCCCTTGACGCTCATTGGTCGGTGCCCGCCACGCCCCCGGTCACGGACACTTGGCGCTGTTTTTTTTCCTACTGCGCATGCGCAAACCCTTGACGCTGATTGGCTGGCGCAGGTCACGTGACCCGGCCACGCCCCTTGACGCTGATTGGCTGGCCACGCCCCTTGACGCTGATTGGTCGGCTCTGGCCACGCCCCCGGCCACGCCCCTTGACGCTGATTGGTCGGTGCCAGTCACGCCCCTTGACGCTGATTGGATGGCCACGCCCCTTCACGCTGATTGGTCGGTGCAGGCCACGCCCCTTGACGCTCATTGGTCGGTGCCCGCCACGCCCCCGGTCACGGTCTTTTACGACCTCCTATCTACTGCGCTGACTGGCTGGCCGCGGACCCCGCCCCGTTCACGCCGATTGGCTGGCGCAGGACCCCCACCGATTGGCTGGCACCGGACCCCGCCCCCTTAACGGCGATTGGCCGACCACGCGCACGGTCTTTTAGGAGTACCGCGCTGATTGGCCGGTGCCGGACCCAGCGTACATGCCACATACCATAGCACGTAATACATAAGATTCGTTCCCTTTTATGAGCACTTTACGAACACATAGCAGATCGATAACACATTCTCCATCCATCTATTTAACATAGCACATATTACATAAGACTATATAGCATAGCAGGGGTGTACTTGTTCTCTTTTATGAACACTTTACAATCACATAGCAGAGCTAATAAAAGACTATGGCTTATTTAACATAACATAGCAAAGATTCGTTCCCTTTTATGAGCACTCTTTTTAAACATAGCAGAGAATAATGGGGGAGTATTCGCCCTCCATTTTGAGACCAATTTTTTGACCTACTGCGCATATGCGCAAAACTGTTCCGATTCCGCCGGAGCAAGACTGCCGCTCTCTATATCAATGGTACCAGAACGCACACGCACACACACACATCAGACCGCAGACTGTTCCGGTTCAGGGGCGGATTACGGCTATGCGCAGAAACATAAAATAAGACATAACACCCCCGTTCTCTTTTACGACCACTTTATAGCAACATAATAGAGCAGAGAATATAAAAATAACAACACACACACACACACACACACACACACTTGATTGCTAATGCGCAGTAAAATTAAATTTCCAATTAATTACACATTGCACGCATGCGCAGGAAAATTACACTAGACTACAACCTGTTCCGGTTCAATAGAGCAGACTACGTGCAACAAGCAGGTCATAAAAGACTATGACCTATTTTTCATCCCCTAAATAACATAGTATGCACCCACGCTTGGTTGCGTATGCCAAATCCGATTTAGTACAAATAACACGCATGCGCAGAAACATTTTACATTTCCGGTTCGACCATGCTGGTAAAGAATACCACACTTATTTCTACCAGGGTCTTATAGTTTTTTGTGGGGTACGCCCTTTCTATGATAATTTTAACCGATTTGGATGAAACTCGGCATATGGGGGTTTTCGACCATGCTGAGTACGAATATCATACTTATTTTTAACTGGGTCTTATGGTTCATGTGGGATACGCCCTTTCTATGACGCTTAAAACCTAATAACTCAAAAACGGATCCACATCTTGAGATCGTGTTTCCACATTTAGTAACGGGTCACCAGCAACCACAAGTTCCAAAATAATGACCATTGAGGTCAAAGGTCAACATACTTAAAACCTAATCACTCGAAAACAGCGCCACATATTGAGATGGTGTTTCCAAGTCTGGTAATTGGTCATCAGGTACTACAAGTTCCAAAATAATGACCATCGAGGCCAAAGGTCAACCTACTTAAAACCTAATAACACGAAAACGGAGCCACATATTGAGATGGTGTTTCCACATTTAGCAATTGGTCATCAGGTACTACAAGTTCCAAAATAGTGACCATCGAGGTCAAAGGTCAAAATACTTAAAACCTAATAACACGAAAACGGAGCCACATATTGAGATGGTGTTTCCAAGTCTGGTAATTGGTCATCAGGTACTACAAGTTCCAAAATAATGACCATCGAGGTCAAAGGTCAACATACTTAAAACCTAATAACACGAAAACGGAGCCACATATTGAGATGCTGTTTCCAAATCTGGTAATTGGTCATCAGGTACTACAAGTTCCAAAATAATGACCATCGAGGTCAAAGGTCAACATACTTAAAACCTAATAACACGAAAACGGAGCCACATATTGAGATGGTGTTTCTAAATCTGGTAATTGGTCATCAGGTACTACATGTTCCAAAATAATGACCATTGAGGTCAAAGGTCAACATAATTAAAACCTAATAACACGAAAACTGAGCCACATATTGAGATGGTGTTTCCAAATCTGGTAATTGGTCATCAGGTACTACATGTTCCAAAATAATGACCATCGAGGTCAAAGGTCAACATACTTAAAACCTAATAACACGAAAACGGAGCCACATATTGAGATGGTGTTTCCAAGTCTGGTAATTGGTCATCAGGTACCACAAGTTCCAAAATAATGACCATTGAGGTCAAAGGTCAACATACTTAAAACCTAATAACACGAAAACGGAGCCACATATTGAGGTGCTGTTTCCAAGTCTGGTAATAGGTCATCAGGTACCACAAGTTCCAAAATAGTGGCCATCGAGGTCAAAGGTCAACATACTTAAAACCTAATTACTCGAAAATGGATCCACATATTGAGGTGCTGTTTCCAAGTCTGGTAATAGGTCATCAGGTACCACAAGTTCCAAAATAGTGGCCATCGAGGTCAAAGGTCAACATACTTAAAACCTAATTACTCGAAAATGGATCCACATATTGAGGTGGTGTTTCTACATTTAGCAATTGGTCATCAGGTACTACAAGTTCCAAAATAGTGACCATCGAGGTCAAAGGTCAAAATACTTAAAACCTAATAACACGAAAACGGAGCCACATATTGAGATGGTGTTTCCAAGTCTGGTAATTGGTCATCAGGTACTACAAGTTCCAAAATAATGACCATCGAGGTCAAAGGTCAACATACTTAAAACCTAATAACACGAAAACGGAGCCACATATTGAGATGTTGTTTCCAAATCTGGTAATTGGTCATCAGGTACTACAAGTTCCAAAATAATGACCATCGAGGTCTAAGGTCAACATACTTAAAACCTAATAACACGAAAACGGAGCCACATATTGAGGTGCTGTTTCCAAGTCTGGTAATAGGTCATCAGGTACCACAAGTTCCAAAATAGTGGCCATCGAGGTCAAAGGTCAACATACTTAAAACCTAATTACTCGAAAATGGATCCACATATTGAGGTGGTGTTTCCACATTTAGCAATTGGTCATCAGGTACTACAAGTTCCAAAATAGTGACCATCGAGGTCAAAGGTCAAAATACTTAAAACCTAATAACACGAAAACGGAGCCACATATTGAGATGGTGTTTCCAAGTCTGGTAATTGGTCATCAGGTACTACAAGTTCCAAAATAATGACCATCGAGGTCAAAGGTCAACATACTTAAAACCTAATAACACGAAAACGGAGCCACATATTGAGATACTGTTTCCAAATCTGGTAATTGGTCATCAGGTACTACAAGTTCCAAAATAATGACCATCGAGGTCTAAGGTCAACATACTTAAAACCTAATCACTCGAAAACGGAGCAACATATTGAGATGGTGTTTCCAAATCTGGTAATTGGTCATCAGGTACTACATGTTCCAAAATAATGACCATCGATGTCAAAGGTCAACATACTTAAAACCTAATCACTCGTATACGGGGCCACATATTGAGATGGTGTTTCCAAATCTGGTAATTGGTCATCAGGTACTACATGTTCCAAAATAATGACCATCGATGTCAAAGGTCGACATACTTAAAACCTAATCACTCGAAAACGGGGTCACATATTGAGAAGCTGTTTCCACATTTAGTAATTGGTCATCAGGTACTACAAATTCCAAAGGTAGATTATTTTTTGAAGAATACGTTGTGCTGAATACGATCGTGAAAACCCGGTGTCACAGCGGCTGAAAATAAGCCGAATATAGATTTTTTAAAAAAATAAGCATTTTTTTTTGAACTTTGTCAAAATTTTCGGTGGTGGTTTTGCAAAGTAAAATTCCGTTTTTTTCTATTTACAGGTTTAGAAAGAATACGTTATTGGGAAAAACACTAATTGGTGTTCTATAGTTGGAACAGTCCCAATTACTTTTTTCTTGCAAATACCTGATTTTTCCGAGAAGAATTTTGCAAAAAAAATATAGCGTTACAGTGAATAATTGTTGAACGTTAAGAATAATAGGTTATTGGGAAAAACACTAATTGGTGTTCTATAGTTGGAACAGTCCCAATTACTTTTTTCTTGCAAATACCTGATTTTTCCGAGAAGAATTTTGCAAAAAAAATATAGTGTTACAGTGAATAATTGTTGAACGTTAAGAATAATAGGTTATTAGAAAAAACATTAATTGGTGTTCTATAGTTGGAAGACTACAATTAAGATAAAACAGCAAGCATTAACGATTTTACAATATTCTAAAAGTTAGATAAACAGCAAAAAAAATGGAGCGATTTAATATAATATCTTAATCTCGGCAATATTATAGACAGTTTAAAGATAATGGGAATTTACTGACAATTGAATTAACTCCTCCCCCCGAGGGAGAAAACCCCTTTGAATGGGTAGAAAATGGTATTAATGATTTGGTACGGTATATAATGAGAGATGTGCTCCCTCATCATCGTGTAGGGTTGACTTTTATAAACCAAAATCACTCAGATAAACCATTCTATTTGTCGTTTCGAACTGCTAATAATATGACTGCTGAAAATGCGTGGGGTGCATTAGAAAAAGTAAATCAATCCAATACTTCATTCTTATATCAAGATCGCTTTATTCTCTATTTTCACCACGTCGAATTACCTATTGGTATGGGACGAGTGAAACAGAATTTTTCTGACATAAACGAGTACATAAAACATAACAGAGGTATTATGGTCATTAAAAACCCTGAATACTATTGTTTGGGTCAAGCTCCGGTGGTGGCTATAGGGCTTATTGAACATAAAAATGATAAAAAAGAAAGAGATAGATATTGCCATCAATACGCAAAACACATGTTTCAAAAGGTATCCGAGTTAAGTGAAAAGGCTGGTGTTAGCCTAGAGAATGGCGGGGGGATACCGGAATTAAAAAAATTTCAAGCATATTTAGCGGATTATAAAATCACCGTGTATGATGGGTTATCGGGAGAAAAACTATTTTTTGAGGGTCACGGTCACGGCAAACAGATTAATTTGTTATATATTAACAACCATTATAACGTGATCACTAGCCTAACAGCAGCCTTTTCATGTGGATACTTCTGCGAAGAATGCCACAAAAAATTTCAAACCAAAGACAGGCACGTAGGGAAGTGTAAAGCTTTATGCAATAAATGCCAGAACAGACCACCATGCACAATTACGGAACGTGTAGTATACTGCCGGGGATGCAATAGATGTTTTTATGGGGCTCAGTGTCTCAAAAACCATAAGGCTTCATTGTGCGCTATTCTGAAAGTGTGCCCTCAATGTCGTAAAGCCTACGCCGTGAAAAAAGGGCGGAACCCACACGTCTGTGGGGAGGTATTCTGCACAGGGTGTAATAATATGATGCCGTCAGGGCATTTATGTTATATACAACCATGCCGAACGCGTACCCCACAGAAATGGCTATTAGTGTTTTACGATATTGAGTGCCGCCAAGATAAAGAAGTAGCCGGTGGTATTTTTGAGCATGAGCCCAACCTGTTAGTCAGCCAACAAGTTTGCTACTGTTGTAAAAACAGTGAGACTGAACGGTGTGGTGTATGCGGCGATAGAACACATGTATTTTACGGGGACAAATGCATCGGCGAATTTTTAGACTATTTAGCACAAAGGCGTTCTGAAATAAATAAAATAGTCGTCGTGGCTCATAACGCAAAGGGCTACGACGCCCATTTTATTTTACGCGCAATGATGCTTCATAAACAGTGGACACCGCGAATAATTATGCGGGGGTGCAAAATTTTATCGATGGAGTATTTATGTTTAAAATTTATCGATAGTCTAAATTTCTTGCCGATGCCTTCGGCCAAATTAGGCGACGCGTTCGATCTGCCCGTCTCGAAGGGTCATTTCCCTCATTTATTTAACGCAAAAGCTAATCAGGAGTATAGGGGCACTTTACCGGGTATCGAGTATTACGATGTGGGAGGTTTGAAAAAGAAACAGAAAGAGAAGTTTTTGCGTTGGTACAATGAGGAAAAGGAAACACTTGGAGAGACGGGTTTCATTTTAAAAGAACAACTTATAAAATACTGTATGAACGATGTGGACGTGCTGCGCAATGCTTGCGTAAAATTCATGAACGAGTTTGAGGCTATATCGGGCGTCAACCCGTTCCTAGAGACTATAAGCATTGCAACTTAATGTATCGAAAAAAGTTCCTGCGACAAGACACCATTGGTATTATCCCACATAGTGGCTACAGGTGGCGTGATAATCAATCTGTCGGCGCCGTTCAGTGGCTCGTGTACGAGGCCGACAGATTGAAAACACGAATCCAGCATTCTGGTAACGGGCGAGAGGTTGTGGTGAGAGGAGGTTATAAAGTGGATGGATATGCACACTATAATGGTGAAGAACACGTTTGGGAGTACCAAGGGTGTCTATTTCACGGGTGCCGGGAGTGTTACCCCACAGGCCGTGACAACCCCATATATAATGACGCGTACACTACGTTATGCGTTATATGCGTTATGAAAGTAGTGTAAACAAAATTAATCGTTTAAAAGAGCTGGGGTATATAGTCCATGAAATATGGGAATGCCGGTGGCGTGAGTTTTTAAAAGAACACCCACCGGTGAGTATATTTGTAAAAAACCACATCATGACTAAAAAAGCCCCAATTCACCCGCGGGATGCCCTGTATGGCGGTAGAGTCGACAACGTGAAACTACAGAAAGACAAAAGAGGGAGAACGTATCATGTATACAGATATAATCTCCCTCTATCCTTACTGTTGTAAGGTGAAAAAATATCCTGTGGGTCATCCGAAAGTTTATGTGGGCGATGACGAGTGTCCCGATATTTCAGCGTTTGAGGGAATAATAAAGTGCACGGTTTTACCCCCGGCCAATCTCTACCACCCGGTGCTGCCCTATCGGAGTGGTGGAAAATTATTATTCCCCTTATGCCGAACGTGCGCGGACACTCTGAATGAGGAAGGAGAATGCCGGCATTCAGAAGGGGAAAGAGCTTTGACTGGAGTGTGGGTTGTAGACGAAGTGCGGGTAGCTGTCGAGAAAGGATATAGAGTGCTAGAAGAACACGAGGTATGGAGCTATGAGGTTGTAATGTATGACGCTGAAAAGAAAGAGGGCGGTCTTTTCACGGAATACATTAACCTGTTTATGAAGATCAAGACTGAGTGTAACGGTTGGCCTGCAGGATGCGTCACCGAACAACAAAAAGACCAGTTCATACAGGAGTATTATGAGAAAGAGGGTATCCGATTAGACCGGGAAAAGATTATGCGCAACAAACCTAAGAAACGAATTTCAAAGCTAGGAGTAAACAGCCTGTGGGGTAAGTTCGCACAGAGAGAAAACATGGAGCAAATCGCTATCATTAAAACTCCCGAGGAGTATTTCGATAAATTAACAAATCCAAATATTGAGGTTAATTCGTGTATTCCAATCGGCGACAAATTCCGTGTGCTCAACTGGAGTGTTAATGAGAGCGTTATTGCTCCTGCTAAAAACATTAACGTGATAATCGCCGCATACACCACGACACACGCTCGCCTCGAGTTATTTCGTTATTTGGATTTACTTGGCGAGCGTGTGTTATATTATGATACCGATAGTATTATTTACACTCAATCGCCTGGTGAGCCACAGTTAAAAATAGGAGTGCATTTAGGGGAATGGAAGAATGAGTTGGCAGAATATGGTCCGGATGCATATATCGAAGAATTTTGTGCTGGTGGTCCCAAATGTTACGGCTAATCTGTTGTTAACACTCTTAATGGTAAAACAAAGACAGTATGTAAAATCAAGGGAATCACACTGAATAATAAAACATTAA
Organism: Thermobia domestica; assembly: GCF_964235325.1. Classification (NCBI taxonomy): domain Eukaryota; kingdom Metazoa; phylum Arthropoda; class Insecta; order Zygentoma; family Lepismatidae; genus Thermobia; species Thermobia domestica. Next base: position 346,966,681 of record NC_137455.1, read on the forward strand.
AATATGTTAACTTTGAACAAATGAAAGATATGATTTTAAATAATTCGCCTTCTATTAGTGTTCCTCTCGGTCGACAAATTGTACGTACTAAAGATTATAAATTGATTACTAAGCCGGAGGCGCATAAAATCTATCAGGTTACTGCTAGTAAAAGGAAACGAATAGAAAATTTTGATACACTTCCCTACGGTTATAAAAGAAATCGAATAGGGTAAATACAGTATTAGTAGAAACGATAGTTTTTAATTAAGTAGAGAGTAAAAAAAATGGATAATCAAATTTTAAATCAATATTATTATTATTTCAATGAACTCGAGGTATGTGTTGGTCTAGCATACTATGATGAGGGAGAATTTTCTGTTATTATCACTTTACATAATTACTATGATCGTATTCGTCTTTCACCTGATGAGTGGTATACTTTTCTATCATATTATTCATATATTGAAAACTACTTTAATGCTGATACAAATTTTTCATTGCCTACACAATTTTTCATTAGGGAAAATTATAAAATATCATTGTCAGATACTCTTAAAGGTATTCGTCAGTGTTTTATTCGCTCGTCAGATGACGATAGTAATGGTCAGGTAAATTTCTGTGTTTGTACATGGCGAAAACTCCAGCTTCATTTGCCGTGCATTCAGCGGACCATAATTACTTGTTCTCAATTATGTAAAGTTGTAAACATGCCTGAAAAGTATTAATAATAATAATATGTTATTATATTCATAATTATTTTGTGGTGTAACAGAATATGGAGTTTCAACACCCATTTACTTGTATTATAGCTGGTCCCACTGGGTGTGGTAAATCATATTTTGTAAAAGAGTTTTTAAAACATTATGCCGAAAAATGGAAAAATATAGTATGGTGTTATGGTGAGTGGCAACCTCTGTATGAAACTCTATCCTCAGGTTGTACATTTAAAGAAGGGCTCCCCAAAATAGATGATTTTCCAGCACAAGCTGGCCCCCATCTGGTAATTATTGACGATTTAATGCGAGAATGTGATACACGAATTGTTGACTTTTTTACTAAAGGTAGCCACCACCGAGATTTAAGTGTTATTTTTATAACACAAAATATGTTTCATCAAGCTAAAGGTATGCGAGACATATCATTAAATTGCCATTATATAATATGTTTTAAAAACCCCAGAGACTAGGCTCAAATTAATTATCTAGCACGCCAATTATATCCTGGTAACACAAAATTTGTACAGGAAGCCTATCAGGACGCAACACAAGATCCTCATAGTTATTTGGTTTTTGATTTAAAACAGGGCACTCCCGACGAACATCGTGTTCGAACAAAAATTTTCCCCTCAGATTCTTACAATTATGTTTATGTACCGGTAAAAAAATAATCTCAATAACTGATATATTTTAATACTCAATTTTAATATAATAGCTACAAAAAAGAAAAAATGATTAGCAAAGAGAGTGCACATTTACTAAAACTTTTAGCAAAGGCAAAACCCAAAGTACGCCAAGCAATTTTACAAAATGCTGATCCCGAATTAATTCGTTCTATTTGTGAATGTTCCTATAACGTATTACAAGGAAATGTTCCGTTAAATAAAAAAGAGAAAAATAGATTAAAAAGGTATAGAAAGGAATTGAGGTATTTAGCGAAAAAGGGGCCATCATTAAAACAAAAGAAAAAACGAATAATTGTACAAAAAGGTGGGTTTCTTACTGGTTTGCTTGCACCTATTATTGGAGGTATACTATCTACTTTAATTAAATAATTATGCAGCATGCACAAAAGCTTGTTTTAATTGCACCAGAAAAATTGCACCAATATCAAACTATATCTAATTTAGATGATGAGATGAAAAATATTTTAAATAATAAAAATATGAGTGTTGAAGAAAAATGGATACGCTATAAAGAGGTGTTACAAAAATATTTACACATTGTGCAAAAACCTACTGCAACAACATCAACTAGTGTTGGTACTAAGAAGGAGGAGGAGGAGGATGAGGACGATGAAATGCTATCTACTCTTCCCGAAAATTGTCTGCGTAAAGCAAGACCTTTATTACGTAGATTAAAACAAAATTCCAACATTCATTTTGATGACAGTGGTAATGTTAATATTTATAATAAATTAATTCCTGGAGCTAATATAGTAGATCTAATAGCAGATTTTGTCAGGTATCGCAAGAAAAATATTCCCCCTACAGGTTGGGAACCCTTTGCTGTACTGTTAGCAAAATCCAATATACCTTTAGAGTATATAGGCAACCCACAACGTATAGAATATATTCGTAAGCTGACATCATCTGCTGCTGCTGCTGATCCAAAACAGGAAGAAGAAGAGGAGGAGGAGGAGGAGCCACCACGTAAACGTAAAGTTGTCAACAGATGGTGTGATTATAAAATATGAAGAAGCTGGCCGCTATTTATTATAACCCTTCACACCCTGCCTCGTTTTCAACCGCAACGTCATTATGGAGAGCTGTAAAGAAATCTATTCCTTTACACAAAGTGCAACAGTGGGTAAAAGAACAGTCGGCTTATACTCTGCATAAGCCAGTACGTAAAAAGTTTCCACGTAATCCCTATTTAGTGTTCAATATCGACGATCAGTGGCAAGCTGATTTAAACGATATGCACAGTCTGCAGAAGTATAATGATGGTAATAGGTATATTTTAACAGTGATTGATTTGTTTAGTCGTTATGCCTGGGCTGTGCCTGTACGTACAAAAACTGGTGAAAACATTATAAAAGCATTTAAGCAAATATTTGCATCTACACGTCGTAGACCCTTACGTCTACAAACAGATAAAGGTACAGAGTTTGTTAATAGACCATTTCAGTTATACTTAAAAAAGCAAAATATTAAATTCTTCACAACACAAAACGCCGATATTAAAGCAAGTGTGGTGGAACGTTTTAATCGAACTCTTAAAGAACGAATGTGGAAATATTTTACAGCCGAGAAGACTTACCGATACATAGATGTGCTATCGAAACTTGTTCAGGCATATAATTCTAGACCACATAGAGCTCATCAATTACCACCCGCCAGTGTGAACCAGGACACTTTTCAACAAGTTTGGAATAAATTAATAAAACCGATGCCACATACTAACATTGCAAAATATAAAAAAGGTGATACTGTGCGCATTACTAAAGCAAAACGGCATTTTGAAAAAGGGTACAAGGAAAAGTGGACTGTAGAAATATTTAAAATAAAACAGGTGATACATAAGGAAAAGAAAGTGGTTTATGTGTTGGAGGACTTAAATGGTGAAGTAATTGATGGTACATTTTACGAAGAGGAATTACAAGGAGTGCCTCTGCCTAAAGTTTATGAAATAGATGAAATTTTAGAAGTTAAAGGTAAACGTGTACTTGTTCGTTGGCGGGGATATCCCCCTTCCTTTAATTCATGGATTCCTGTGTCACATTTAAAAAACATTTAGCCACAATACAATATTATAAACGACTGTTCTATCTGTGTATATAGGAAAAAATAATAATAATAATGAATGATCCATACTTTAAATACTATACTCACCAAGCAGGAGGTGGTTATAACGTGTATAGAGGTGCACCATATCAAGAAGGTTATGGTATTGGAAGTTTTTTAGGTGGTTTATTTCGAAGTGTATTTCCGTTAATTAAACAAGGAGCAAAAACTGTTGGTAAAGAATTGTTACGTACAGGAATTAATGTAGCTGGAGATGTATTAGGTGATAATAGACCTATTGACGAAGCTTTAACATCACGTTGGCAAGAAGCTAAAAATAATTTAAAAACTAACGCTCAAAATAAAATAAATCAAGTGTTGGAAGGATCTGGAAGAAAACGGAGAAAAGTTCATTTTGCAAAGACGACTGGTGGTAAAAAGAAAAGGAAGAGTGATATTTTGATTAACATGGAACAGACTAGCTTTTATCTTACACTACCGAGTAACAGTTCTATGGAGTATTTTCCACAAAATACTTTGTCATGTTATACTACCAAATTATATCATCCATTGGTGTTAGAGAAAGGTGAGTGGGAGACGGCAGTTGTTGAAGTACATTATACAAATTCATTTCAGAATGTTTCCAAATATACTAATAATATTTATTACCGTCTCATGAATACAAAAAGCTGGAACATAACTAAAATCTTACCAGGACACTATTATAATGTTGATGATATTCTATCTCAAATTAATCATAAAAGTGATATATTAAATTTACAATTAAAAGTTAAAGCATCAGTAAAACGAATTGAAGTCAGTAGAGTAATAAAAGATCAAGAGAGGCGTATAGAAGTACGTCTATCTCCTGAACTAGCCAGAATACTAGGTTTTGATCACATACAACAAGAAGATATTGCAGTTGTGCATCATGCTCGTTATCCACCTGATTTACAAAAATCGCTACCTACACTTATGTATATTTACAGTGATATTGTAGAACCACAAATGGTGGGTGACACAGTAGCTCCATTGTTACGTATTATAAATACAAATATTACAGAGTATGGTATTAATAATGTACATATTTTTGACAATCCTCACTATGTCCCCGTGCAACGTAAACAATTTGATCAAATTATTATTGATTTAAGAGATAGTACAGGTAATCCACTTCCTTTCCAACATGGCAGTGTATGTGTAAAATTACATTTTCGCAAACGTAATACGGTATTATAAATTTTACCATGTGTGAATATTAATAGAGAGAAAAAAATGCAGTGTGAGTGTATGAAATCAGAATTAGATTTATTTGCTGGTTTACCCACTCAAACCAGTATTATAGGTAATAAAATAGTTCCATATAAGCCTGTGGCTTCGATAGCTGATAATGCACCAATAGAATTTGTTGTCCCCGGTCATGGGGATGACTATATTGACTTATCGCACACAATGTTTTATATTAAAGGTAAAATTACTAAATCAGATGGTTCTAATTTAACTTCTGCCGATAAGAAAATCGGCCCTGTAAATGATTTTCTCAATGCAATGTTCAGTGAATTGCAATTATATTTAAATAATCAACTTATTTCCTACTCTTCACACACATATCCATATCGATCGTGTATTGAAAAACTACTAAATTATAATGCTGAAGCTAAATCAACGCATCTTCAAACATCAATGTGGTTTAAAGATACTGCAGGACATATGGACAGTGTGGCCGATGCTAATGTAGGATTTAAACAACGTTTTCTTCTCACTACTTTAAGTCAGTCATTTGAATTATTGGGTTATATTCATGCTGATATATTTAATCAGGAGAAATTTTTACTGAATGGTGTACAACTGCGCATTAAACTAATTCCAGCTAAACCTACATTCTGTCTAATGGGTGACGCAGATGCTGATGGAAAAGTTGTAATTACAGATGCAACATTGCTTGTGAAAAAGGTTGATGTATCACCAGCAGTTAAAATAGCGCAAAATAAAGTATTACAAAATCCTAAATTTAGAGTAAAATATCCTATAACAAAAGTGCAAGTGAAGACTGAAACGCTGCCACAAGGAATTATGGATAGTACACTTCCAGATCTATTTTCAGGCCTAGTGCCTAAACGTATTATTATTGGTTTTGTTACTAATACTGCTTTTAATGGTACTTATCAGACAAATCCGTTCAATTTTCAGCATTTTAATATGTCATTTTTTACACTGTATGTTGATGGAACGCCTGTGCCTTCCAAACCATTACAACCTGATTTTGATAATAAGCTATATATACAAGCATATTCCACGTTATTTACAGGTTCAGGTATTTATTATTCTAATCAAGGTAATAATATTTCACTAGCCGAATATCCTAATGGTTATACTCTACTGGTGTTTGATTTAACTCCCGATTCTAGTGCTAGTGCTGGATTTCATACTAGCCCACAACGGCAAGGAAGTGTACGCCTAGAGGTTCATTTTAAAGAAGCACTGCCATCTCCTGTAACAACAATTATTTATGGTGAATTCTCTTCAGAATTAGAAATTGATTTCCAGAGAAAAGTATATATTAATTAAAGGGAAAAAATGTTAAATACAATTGAGCTTTATGAAGCATTACAACAAAATTTGCCTAAAGAGCATTTTATTGGTGTGTATGCCGCTGATGAGTTACCTCTGTTTATTCATACATTTCCAGCCGCCATAATTATAAATACTGATTCTAGTGATAAGCCTGGTGAACATTGGGTTGCTGTTTATATATCTAATATCTGTGTGGGAGAGTATTTCGATAGCTATGGTATACCTCCCTATATACAACATCATATAAGGTTTTTAAAACGAAACTGTCTGTATTATACATGGAATAATAGACATATTCAAGGTGATTTATCTCAATTTTGTGGACATTACTGTTTTCTATATCTAGCATGTCGTGCATCTGGTTATTCACTGCACGATTTTTTAAACAAATTCTCACTCACCGCTATTGATGCTAATGATTAGAGACCGGATGTTTAGGCACTAAAAACCTAGAAAATAGGCAGGCAAATAAGCACTAAAAATTTAAAAAATAGGCAGTAAAATAGGCACTAAAATGTAGCTCGAAGTAATGAAGATAAATACTCAATACCATTAAAAAAAAGATTCAAGTCATAAATAATGCTCAAAGAATATAGAAACATACTTCTTTGTCAATATCTTCTTTTATTGCATGTATAAAAACGAAGCTTGCTATGCATTCCATATATACTGGGTGAACCTGGAAGATGTGCACATACTTCGGGAGGTGATTCGTGACATCAAAAAAATACAAAATCCTCTTGCATATTGTGGAATTCCGCGTCGTATACGAGTGACAGGGGGGCCAACTTGGAATCGAAAATCGAATTCTGACAATCAGAGCGAGACATAAAAGTGTGTACATACTTTGGGAGGTGATTCGTGACATTCAAGAGGACTTTTTGTCTTCTTTTCATGTCACGAATCACCTCCTAACGTATGTGCACATCTATCTATTCCGTTCCAATTGTCAGGATTCGATTTTCGATTCCAAGTTGGCACCCCTGTCAATCGTAGACGATGCGGAATTCCACATACAACAGGATTTTTTGTCTTCTTTTCATGTCACGAATCACCTCCCAACGTATGTGCACATCTATCTGTTCCAGTCCAATTGTCAATATTCGATTTTCGATTCCAAGTTGGCATCATTATCACTCGCACACGACACGGAATTCGACAAACTACAAGAGACTTTTTGTCTTCTTTTGATATCATTCATCACCTCGGAAGTATGTGCACATCTTTGAAGTTCACCCTGTGTATATATTGTAACGTACCACGTGCTTGTGTTTACAAACACCTAATATACGTATATATGTATGTATTATTTATGTTATATAAATTATATATTTTTCCAATGAAGGCTTATTTTGAAGAAAATGCATAGAATAGGTAACATTAGGCACTAAAGCAATTATTTAGGCAGTAAAGGTCGAAATAGGCAAAATAGGCAAAATAAAATTGGCTTAAATCGAAACTATAACCCCCTATATAAACTTTATAACGTTATTTTTGATCATATCTTTAATATTAAAGAATAGGCATTTTGCCTAACATCCGGTCTCTACTAATGATATTATGCTTTATTCATTTATGAGAGTATGATGGTATTATTTTTTTAAACTCCGCCATTGCCGGTCCCAAGCCCTGGATGAGAAAGGAGGAGGGTTGGGGGTGTTGCTACCCCGTAAAAGAAAATAAGCCATACTCTGCTATTCGCTAGGATGAAGAATGTGATATATGCTCTGCTATGTGGTTGTAAAGTGCTCATAAAAGGGAACGAGTCTCTGTGTAATATGTGCTGCGTTAAATAGGCGAATGAAGAATGTGATATCTGCTCTGCTATGTGTTCGTAAAGTGCTCATAAAAGGGAACGAGTGCACTCCTGCTATGCTATATGTTCTATGTTAAATAGGTGGATGGAGAATGTGTTATCGATCTGCTATGTGTTCGTAAAGTGCTCATAAAAGGGAACGAATCTTATGTATTATTTGCTATGCTATGTGTTCGTATTCTCTACTGCAATGTGGCGTGTGCGCGGTGGGTGGGGCCCGGCGCCGACCAATCAGCGCGGTAATGGCAGCCATAAAAGAGCGTGACCAATCGGCGTCAAGGGGGCGAGGTCCGGTGCCAGCCAATCGGCGTCAAGGGGGCGAGGTCCCGCGCCAGCCAATCGGCGGGAGTCCCGCGCCAGCCAGTCGGTGCGGTAGATAGGAGTTCGTAAAAGAGCGTGACCGATCAGCGTCAAGGGGTGTAACCGTGCCAGCCAATCAGCTTCAGGGGGCGTGGCCAACGCCGGCCAATCAGCGTCAAGGGGCGTGGCCGGGGGGCGTGGCCTACACCGACCAATCAGCGTGAAGGGGCGTGGCCAGCCAATCAGCGTCAAGGGGCGTGGCCAAGGGGGGCGGGTCACGTGACCTGCGCCGGCCAATCAGCGTCAAGGGTTTGCGCATGCGCAGTAGGAAAAAAAACAGCGCCAAGTGTCCCCTATCTACTCCTTATACTTTCTTTTTTTGTGCTTTTCAGTATAAAATAAAACAAATATATACACAAAGGTAGCAAATCTTTAATCAACTACATCGACCACGAAAAAAGTCGGTAAATATAGATAAGTGAACACAAGAAAATGCCGCGTTATGTGTCGTTATACACGTGGGGACCCAAAAGTAAAAAAATTACGTCTTGAGGACTGTAACTTTTGAAACAAAACCATGAGTTGTGCACTAGTTTTGCCAAAGAAAAACAGGAAAAACAGGACTAAAAAAAGGCGGTGATATAAGTCCTGTATTTTAACAAACGAAGTGGGCATGGTGGCCCAATGGCTCAGTTGTAGAGGGCTTATCTCTGGTGGGTGGGGTTCCTGGTTCGATTTCCAGCCAAGTAAGTATGCGGTGGACAACATCGTGTTCATGGATTTTTGGGGTACTCCTGTTTTTTCACACATTATCATTTTACTAATTCTTCCATCAACACCCAGTTGCCTTAATCAACCTTCCCCCTCAGCCTAAAGGTCATAAACGTGTGACAAACTGAAAGAATTCATTTTATTGCATTTCTAAAAATACGATTAGTTTTTCTTTAGAAATTTTACAAGGGGGCTGGACTTAAGTTAAAATTTCAGTTCGCCTTTTACGTCAGCAGAGTCGGATCTACATATATATTTGAAAGTTTATAGTAAATTCATAATATACATATTATAGTCTAGCTTTTGGTTCCTCCGGGTTTTTTCTTTTAGATCCGTCTCTGGGAGTCATATCGAAAGCATTATTAATGGCGTATTTTAGTGCTGAAAAGCCAGGTTTTGCTCCCAATGGGAGTTGATATGGTTCCAATCCTACGTAAAACTCTAGGTCCACATAAAATGTGGCACTGAAAAGGAACTTTAAACTGCACAGTAATCACTCAAAGCTCGATAAATGTTACATGATGTGTTACAAACAATCTTACAAAATGTTTTAATAAAATTGTTAGCTTCTAATGGCAGCGATAAAGTTGGCTATATTGTTATGCCTCACGAGCGGAGGTTCAAGGGTTCAATTATGATGTATTTTAACTATACTGAGTTGTTATTGACATCTAAGTTTTTTAATTAGTGTTCTCTTCTTCTTTCCTTTCATTCTGATTAGAACAACTTTCTCTTGCGCTAGACGTCCGGGTTTCATGCCGATTAAAGAACGTAATGCTTCTCTTACTTAGACACAGTGATTTAGCTGGAAAAAAAATATTTATCGGAAATATTATAATGCAGATGGCTTACTGAACTACGGAGTTTACGACAAATATTTTCCGGAACGATTTTCGAGGTGTTTCGGTCTAACTTAATCACTGGTTACACAGTCGCACTGTTGACCAATCAATCTATTTATAAATTCTTCAGAGTAAGGGGTAAATACGAAATAAATATATTACGTGGAATATGAGATAGAGATTTTGGTTTTGTTCATTTGGATTGAAAATTGCTACATTTCTAGTGTAATTATTAATATAATTATTTGTAGATTAAATGTTATGTATGTAAACTCTCAGAAAAGTCCGCTTTTAAGATTCTAACCTATTCACGGTTTGAAGGATGGTCTCACTTTTATAGAATAATGACAGAGCTGAGGAACAAAAAGGTACCAGACGGCCACTTGTCTTGAGCATCTAACGTAAATGTTACTAAAGATGGAAGATTGAATAGACCTTGGTTTTACAACGATCTAATTCGCTTGTGACCATTCGTATTGATTAATAATAATAATAAGTACTATTGTTATCTGGTAGATGGTGTTGCCTTCAAATATTAATATACCTATCTTACTTCATAATAAACTTACCTGACTGACGAAAGCCATTTTGTTTTCTGTTAGTTTTAAGAAGGAATAATTGATATGGTTTACGTTAACACCTTCTTTTATACCTGACTGAGAAAGAAAGAAAGTTGATCAATTAGGGAAACTACGGAAAGAAATTCCTTATACCCGAGCTTTTTTTCTAATTAATTTAATCAATTGAAAGTTTCTAAGTAGCAATTAATCAATTATTCTTTAGTACCATTATCTGTTCTTAGTTGATCGCATTAGGTATAAACATTTCATATTACAGTACGTGTAAAATGTTCTCAACAGGACCTGCACTACAGATCCACAATCGGACCAAACACTTCTCAAGCCAATGCATAGGAGGCACGAACGGGTATGGAATCCAATGCTATCTCACACAATAACATCCGATACCGGACTGACGACATCTCGAATGTAAACAAATTCAGGCGTCACATATGGTGATGCCACGGTAGCGCCGTACATGGATGATACCAACATGATGCTTCACACAGAAGCGAGATTTGTCATAAAAGAGGATCCCCAGCCATTCGTCTCCTTATGTGTAACATTTATATAACACTGTGTTCAGTCATACCTATGCTGTGCAGTCAGAGGAACAAGCACCAATGGATGTCTTGCAAACAAGCAAGGCTCTGCCACACGACGTGCAAGAATTATTATTATTATTATTATTATTATTATTTGGAATAATCTTGTTAAAATTATTTTCGTTAGTTCCTTTTTCTTAAGAAGTTAATATTTCTTAATATTTCTTGTTACATACTCACTTGTCTCATTTCTGGGAAGTCGTGAAATTGTATTCATGTAAAACAGATCTCTCCTAACATATAGGCTGTAAGTATATATGTTGATATGAAATTACTTTCGATAGTAGTTAGAATTACAATTTTATGTGTGCATGACTCTTATGTGTACATCCTTAGGATTGTTTTCATAATTTTTCTAATCCACCTTAAATTTCAGAAACAAGCTCTTAATTAGTAAATTTATTTTCTAAATATTTAAAATTAAGTGTTTTCACTTGAAAGAAATAATTTTCAAAACAATATTAAAATTAAATGTAAGTAATTTTCAGTTACTTTAATTAAAGTAAACAAGGTATTTCAAGTGAAACTTGCATTTAAATAGATTAGATGATACAATTATTTAAAAATAATTTACGAATTAAAAGTTGAAAGAAATAACCCAAAATTCCTTAAAGTTAACGGGATGGTGCAATAATTTTAATTTGCTCTAGCAAACTGAGATTATAGTAGAAGGCCAGTAAGTGAATAGGAATCAAGTGTAAGGTGATTGACATACAAATCTCCAAGAGGTTGCAATGCCTCGCTAAGATGTTGTTGCATTCATTGTAGAATCTCTAAGAACCGTTTTATTGTTTCTATCTGTCAAAGCTTTGTCGTTCTGCATGTATGTTAGTTCCTCTGATCCCATACGACATATGTCCTGGTCATTGACAAAACACACAATTCAAACCACGCAGAACTGAAAGAGAGATTCGATAGTGAATGGTGGTTTGACTTCTTCGTTTCATGAGGCAGAGCCCTTTCGACTTGAAAATCCAAAGAAGACTGGCCGAACGGCTCTGTTCATGTCGCCTCTTGATTGACAGATCTACCAAAGATAATTGGGCGCACAGCAACAAGATAACGCGCAATCGCATTGATTAAGACTAAGTCTTCTTGACTTGAACAATTTACGAATACACAGGGACTTATATTCTTACACCATATAATAAAGATAAGACTATGAGGAAACTAAAATACTTGAAAGTATCGATATTGATCATGGACACCCGAAGGTGGGCAGATGGCTTGGCATATGAAAATTTATATTAAATACCAGAAATATCCGACTAAATATTGCAACCATGGAGATGCCCCCTAGAAATATTCTTCGGGAGCCCCTGGTATTGATTTTAGATTCTTTGTGATACAATAACGTTATATGTTTCTGGGTTGCGTTAAATACTTAATATATCAACAGAGCAAAGCTAAGAAAGGTAACATGCAAATAACACAGCGGAACATAATTATATCTTCGTTCAATGTTAAGAATTAGTCCATAGTAAATAGTTATTTTTTAACATGAGTAAAATTCGTAAAATGTAATCCATTATATGTTGATTAAGTTAGAATACGTAGAAAGTAAGCTTTAGATAGTAAGTTTATGTGTATATAGAAAGTAAGCTTTAGGAAGTAAGTGCACGATAGAGTAATTAACTTGTTGTAGTTCCATTTTAACGCACACATGAATTAAATGCGAGTTAGAAGTTTGTATAATCAACATAATATATTATCTATTTTGTATATACCATAAATTATTTTAGTATAGCCTATATGATATATTTTAACTTGTTAACCTGAAGTAAGTGTTGAGTTAGTATGCATTATTTAATTTGCGTTAGTATATATCTAGGAGTCCATATTAATCTTTGGATACCCAAGGGGGGTACAAATGTACTCCATGAATATGTTTTACTGTATATTTTATGTCACAGACACACGAGGTTGACTAGCGTTCTTTACATTGTTGGTCGGACTGTAAGGAAACTAATTTCCTCTATAACAATTATGTTGTAAGGTGATCTGGCTTACTTATGTGGCTAAAACTACACTGGGGTACATTTGTACCCCCATTGGGTATCTATGTTACGTTACTTGATTCAGGTATTTTATTGTTGTAAAGAGCAAACTAAAGAACAGGTAATATTAGAGCCTATTGCAATATATCGTTGCAATGTTGCATTCATATTGCAATATTGAAACCTTTCCTGCCACAAAGATATTACGGGATTAATACAGTTCTATAGCGTATAAACAACTTTCCGTTTCACTAACCAAACCTACCTAAACTTAATCTAAACTAAAATACACTAACAAGACTAATATAACTTAACAAAGCACAAACAAATATAAAATAACATAGCAAAATTATCGACCCCACAAATAAAGAGGTCTCTAATTGCAAAAATTTGTATTGGGGTACACCTGTACCCCTGTTGGGAATCCTTAGTTAAAAAATATCATCAGTATCCGAGGGTTAATATTTATGGTTTTCTTCCAGAAATGAGTCCTCTAAGAGTTGCAGAGACGTGACATGGAATGTCCAAATATGACGAATTTCAGTATCTATTATTTGTGTTGACTACCATCCCACGTGAATGATATGTCATTCGTAAACTTTTTCTTATGTGCAAATATCTCAGTATGATGACGTACTTCATTGATTTTATTCAATATTGTTTCACTTCAACGTAAAGCTCATTACTTATTCATTTTCATTGGATTAAAAAATCGAATATATTTCAATCAAAAATCTGGACAACTACATATAATGTAACCAAACCCAAACTATCACTTCACTCAGTATGATGTCCTTATTCCGTAACAAATAAGAAAACTCAATTTAGGGGCCGTTCAAAAATTTTGTGAATCCTCATCCAAAAACTATTTATTGGCAAAGATCGCAATCTTTTAATGCGTTTTTTCTTTTTTTGAACCATTCCTAAAATTCTTGTTTTACTTTATTATTTTTGAACGGACGGTGTTCAACAAAATACAGACACAACGCTAGTAGTTGACTTATTACTCTCTTCAAACTTCGCAAGATAAATGATTAATTGGACAATTTTCAAGTGATTCTGATTTTTGCACACATATTAGGGATACTCTTTACTTAGCATTCAGCGAATTTAAAATCCATTTGTAATATCAAACTTTAGTCACTTCTGACGGTTTCTGAATACAATATTGTTACTCGTTACATTTGCAGCCTGTATATCGCATTCATTATGCACGTAATTGTTTGTAACGTCTTTTTAAAACTAAATCATCATTAAAGATCGCCTTTTTTAAAGAGTAACGAAGTGATCCACAGCAAAAAAACAGAAGATTATGTACTGACATCTCTTGTTGTTCATTCGGAGTGCAATTCTTGTCCTTGCATGAGTACTTCTTACATGTAAAGTACTGGCAAAGAAAAACTCTAAGATACATAATCCAACAGTAGTATGATTACACGAGATTAAATGAACATTACTGTTAGTGTGAAAGCCGATGTATGTTATATGCTATGATACTCTTGCTAATAAATGTATGAAGCCAGCTAGTTTAAGCTGACCTTTGGAAACTACTACTGTAAATATTTGCAACACAAAAATAATTCTCTAGAATTTTTGAGATAAAAGTAGCGGAATTTCAGGAAGTCCATAAAAACTATATTAAAACACTTTGGTGTAAGTTCTCAAGAGAATATGATGTTGGCTTCTTATAACGCTGCAAAAATTATTTTTCGAAACAGAAATGGCTCATACTATTTGGTCTAGGAATTAATTCGTGCGGTTGGTACGCTCACATTGAAGCTGTAGTACAAACACAAAATACATAACTACCTTAAGAAAAATATTGTCCATCGCTAGCCACCACTTTTGCCCATCTGTCAGGCAATGTACGGATTCCGTGGCGAAAGAAGTCCTCATCCTTGGAAGCGATCCAGTCAGAGACCCATGTTTCGATATCTTCTGAAGAAGTAAACCGCTGTTCAATCAAATCGTTGTTCATGCAATCGAACAAGTAGTAGTCCGAAGAAGCAACGTCTGGTGAATACGGCGGGTGGGATAAAACTTCCCATCCGACATTTTCTAAATAGGTTTTGACCGGTTTTGCGACATGTGGGCGAGCGTTATCATGTTGAACAATAAGTTTATCATGTCTGTTCTCCCATTCTGGTCGTGTTCTGGCCAGAGCTTGCTTCAAACGCATTAATTGTCGTCGATAACGTTCTCCATTCATAGTTTCACCCGGTTGCAGCAGCTCATAGTACACCACAACTTTCATATCCCACCATATGCACAGCATAACCTTTGCACAGTGAATATCTCGTTTTGGTTGTGATGGACCTGGTTCACCTGGTTTCACCCAGGCCTTTTTTCGTTTAGGGTTCTCGTAATGGATCCACTTCTCATCACCCGTAATAATTCGATGCAGAAACCCCTTTCTGCTCTGTCGTTGAAGCAGCAATTCGCAAATGGTTTTTCGTCTTTCAACGTCTCTGTCTTTCAATTCATGTGGAACCCAATGTGACATCTTTTGAATCATTCCCATGGCTTTCAAGCGTTTGAAGACTGTTGTTTGATCAACGCCTAATGCTGCTGCAAGTTGTTCCTGCGTTTGACACGAATCCTGCTCGAGCAATGCTGTCAATTCTTCGTCTTGAAATTTTTTTTGGCTGTCCAGCTCGCTCTTGGTCTGCCAAGCCGAAATCACCACTTCTAAACCGTGCAAACCACTTCTGACACGTTCGCTCAGCTAGAGCATGGTCACCATACACTTCCACCAAAATACGATGACTTTCAGTCGCACTTTTCTGCATGTTAAAGTAATGCAGCAGGACACCCCGCAAAAACACTTTATCAGGCACAAATTGCGCCATGTTCACTTAACTACAAACTGGTGTTGTTGACGCTTTAATCCACTGCCCTATACTACGAACGATACGCGATGACAGGGGTTTGCAACACATGTGTGGATACACGGAACTGTGGGACGCTCCGTTCGTTGCGCCATCTCTTGTCCACCCGCACGAATTAATTCCTAGACCAAATATAGGCGAGGACTTGATTCTTCCTGCTTATGTGGCATTCTAAAATGTGTGCTTGGCGAGTCGGCGTCTTGAGAAATCAGTGAAGTACCTATGGCGAACACCGTATTGAAACGACAGGATTGAGGCAGCATTTATAAAAATGAAGTTGTTGGCAAGCCGAGCTGATAATAATAGTCTGAGTACCTTCCCAACACTGATTGAAGAGTTGCCACAAGAAGTTCTTCCTGTTGGACACCTGAATGATGAGGGTCAAACTCAGAAATTTCTTCCCACCATTAGATGCTGAAAACGTACGGTATGGATAAAAAAACCATTCCTGGATGATATGATAAAATTAAAAACTTTGATGAGGAACAAAATGAACTTGTTCGTGTTATTTGCAATTTCCTTTGCTCTCAGACGCCCGGGTTACATCATCTGTCTCTGCTCCTAAAATTTCTCGAAACTTCCATGTTCCCAGTTTTCTCAAAACCACAGGTAACATCAATGGTGCGATATTTTAAAAATATCACTTTTTCATCATTACTCAACTAATTGGGGTAATTTACTTTACTGTCACGCACATTTCTGGACCTATCATTGACTGATAGTTCAGAAAAAAATAAGAAAGAAAAAGAAAAAAGAAAACAAGTATACAACTATGACTGTTCTGAAAATCTGGGAAATCTAGGAATGGCTGACTTAAAATATGTTTCAAAGAATTTGTACTTTGATCAATTTACCGTGAAGGTATTTTCAGATTATAAGAAAATACGTGCAACAGCATTGAAACAGTTTCATTTTGTGGCACATACAGTATCCTTATGAAAAAACATTTTTGACGTATTTTTCTCCTGAAAAACTATAAATGTAACCTCGATATTCAACCTGTTTTATGGCTAAAAGTAACAAATACTGAGCCACATGAAGAAAGAATTGTTTAAAATAAAGAGAAATATGATTTTATTCATGACGTGCAGCTTCTCATATAGCAATGTTTTATCCGTACGTTTTAGAGCGAAACAGGACCCAAACATTTCTGTTAGGAGTGATCCAAGTTTGGAGAGTCCAATATTTCCAGACACTACATGTAGTATGTAGTATTGAACCGATGTAATTCTACACCCAAGAAGGCAGTACTCCTACTTATATTCTCATAAAATGACAGAACTAGATTGTTTTTATTAGAAAAGAAATAGTAAAGATGAAGTGTAATATCAGATCTTTATGTTACATATCAGTAACTTCTCTCCTGAGCAAGGATAGTTTTATTAAGAAACCAAGGATACTTGTTGGGGAGGACCTCCAAACCTGAGAAAACTAGATAAAACACTGATATATTGTGTGTTGCATACTTAAGGTGACAAAGGTTAGTCATTTAATATTGCTACTTACCTTTCAATTACTATTTCAATGCAGAATCCAAAATTTAAAGGCGTGGAGTCTCAAGCTTGTCATAAAAATATCCACACTATGAAGTTCCACAACTCTGAAGTAACTATGAAACGGTGGTCTACATGTAACATTGTAAATTACAAATCAAGTGTCATAATAGAATCTAGTCAAACTACAATGACATTAACTAACTACAATGACATTAAACAAAGAGAATAACAAAAAAAAACAGTACAATGTAATACCAAACCAATTAAAAATGGGGGAGGCACTACAAGAACATGTATGGGGAATATCCTGTTCAGTCCTGAGCATATTTTTGTTGAGAATTTCATATATTTCTGTTTGCTTCCATCTATAGCCTTGGTGCGCATGCATATGATGGGAAGAAACGGGATACAGTGCTGCGACATTCGAAATCAGTCAGTCAAAAATGCCTCCTACTATGGTTATGTCTAATACAGGAGACGCGGGAACCGAAGAGGATATATAAGAAATCTAAGTGAATAATAGGAAAGAAAATTGAATTTGAATCTCTTTTATTACTTTTTAACAGAAAACATGTTTGACCCACAATATAATTTAGAAACTCATTATGGATACGGTTTAGTTAGAGTACTTCAACAGTGAGCAGCATCTATTTTCCCTTGTTTAACCAACAACTCCTCCAACGATTCCACCGCCAAGAGATCCAAATCCTCCATACCATAAGGGAATGCGTTTCCAGAAGCCAATCCATAGATTCCTGGGTAGTGGCCGTGGCTAATGCCATAACCGTAGCTGCTCACACCACCTAAAAGAATAAACAAATCCTTAATGCTAATGTAAAAATTTTGAATAAGTTTTCTTTTGTTCTCTTTAGACGTCAATAGTTAGTATTAGATATTAATACTTATATTAGTTAAGTCGTTTTTTGAAATTGAATTATTAAGTTTGAGAAAGATGATTATTCTTACCATATCCAATACCCTGAACGGCAAAGATGACAGTGGCCAACACAAGGAAAGTGATCTGCAAGGTAGAAACAAATAAATATTACTGCATATAATGGTTAAGGACCAAAGCTCCTTAACATTTTCGACACGAAGGATATTTAAATATGCTCTACTCCCTGCATGGCACTTTCAGCCTTCTTTTTTTTAAAAAAAAAAAATCATACATCGCTAGGACCTTCCTATTTCAATTGTGCCCTCGGAAAATATTTAAAAATATTTCTGCTCCACCTCCGCTGCCCTCTCACGGAAGAAAACATCCCTTTACTTTGGGGAAAGATATGAATGACCTCAGCTGATTGCCAATTTGTCCTTCAGTCGCGTTACATTGCTTAGCAATATCGTAGGCTACTTAGAATGACTAACAAGACAGTACAAAGCAATGCTCGTGAAATGATTTAATGTGGCAATCCTATCCGAATCCAACTATTGAAGGAAGGAGAGTCTGCCACAGTAACTTGTCTCACTTCTTTCGAGGGAGGCCCAAGAAAACACACATCGGCAACAGCGCCAGGCGGAGCAATGAAACAAAAAGGCTCTTTCATGGTGTATTTTTTTAAAACTTCACCACATGTGAAACTGATTACGTGCTTTTCGTTTTTAACAAAATATATTGTCTACGTTATATTGTCTTTTTGGTACTTTTTGGTATAAGATAAAAACGAATATATACACAAAAGTATTAAATCTTTAATCAACTAGATCGAACACGAAAACACGTCAGTAAATATAGTTAATCTTAGAACGCACAACGTCCTTCCGGCAGGACGTAATGTCTTACAATTTCTAATATGTTGATCTCTAAATTAGAATAATGTGTGTACTTCCAGAAGGAAAGAAAGTTCTCCTGGTGGAAAGATCATAAACTCTTTATGTTGGTACGACTATTGGTACAGTAATGACGGGATATTTTCTAAAGGTGATCGTGTGTACGTTTATGTTCTTTATTTTGATCTACCTAACAACAATAATGTGTGGAGTAGAGCGAATTTCTGTGATAAGTGGGAAAGAGAAAAGTGTTTTGGAACAATCGCGTCCATGCTGTGTTATACAACACTCAAACTGTAGCAGTTTGTTTTACCTATCGTATAAGATTTGGTATTCCTCTGAAATCATAAAACTTATAAATACTGTCTGAAATTTCTGAGTTATTGTTTCTATATTTTATGTGTATAACTGTAACTTTGCTTAAAAAAATAAATAAATAAACGGAGTGGATATCTATTATATGTATGACATACCCACAATTCACTTTTACATTAAAAATATTAAAATACAAATATATCTAGTATTTTGCTAACACTAAACCTACTCTAATATGTTTATTATATATTTCTAAATACGTACTGCTGGAAGGCTTCCGTCCTTCCGAGAGGACAAACTCACATTCTTTTCATTCAGGAAGTGCTCCTTGCCAGCAGGACTGCGGCACGTGTACAGGTCTTTCCAGAAGAGAATTTCCGGCACGACAGAGGCTTGTACGTTCTATCATTAATGTGTACACATGGATATACTGCTTCATATGTCGTTATACAGGTGGAAACCAAACAGTAAAACCTTCATTTGGTGCAAACTGTATTTGCTTGTTAATTGTTGGAATGAAACCATATGAGTTGTGCACTGGTTTTGCCAATCCATGAAAAAAAAATACGAAGGAACGAAGTGACCTAAGTCATGTATCCTAAACATACGACGTAGGCAATGTGGCCTAGTAGCTTATTTGTGGGGTCCCTGGTTCGGTTCCCGGCCAAGTACGTTTGTGGTGGACAACATCTTACCCATGGATTTTCGAGTACTCGTTTCCTCACTCATTCTCATTCTACTTATTCTTCCATCACTCACTTTAATTGATCATTCTTCTATCTTGGCCTAAAGGCCATAATCGTGAAATGTTAAACTGTAAGACTTCATTTAATTTCATTTCTAAAAATAAGATTATTTTTTCTTTTCAAATTGAACAGGGTAGCTGAACTTAAGGTAAACTTCCACTTCGTCTTCTATATATGAAGGTCAGTAGAGTCGGATCTAGTCCGAGGCCGGAGGGCTTAATATCCCCAGTTTTTGAGTGACAAAACTAATTTCAGCGATAATTTGCATATATTGAAAGTTTATAGTAAACTCAAAATATACCTATCATAGTCTGGCTTTTGGTCCCCCCCCCGGGTTTTTTTCGTTTTAGATCCACCTCTGGATTATTGAAAGCGTTATTAATGGCGTCTTTTGGTGCTAGAAACCCAGATTCTGTTCCCGAGGGGACTTGATGTTGTAAAACTGAAAGTTCACATAAAAGGTGTTCCTGAAAACGCACCTTCAACTCCACAGCAACCACTCAAAACTCGATAAATGTTAGATGGTGCTTTACAAACAGAGCCGTAGCTGAGGGGGAGCTGGACGGTCATCCCGAGTGCTGATAGCAAGAAGACGCCGAACGAGGAAGAAGAAAGTAAAGGTGTCGGAAAAGAGTAAACGACGCGGCGACCCGTAAAAGAATTGGCGCCCTATTAAATCAACATTGTTGTCAGTTTGCAAAGAAATACATTCGTTAGAAATTTTCTTGCCGAGATATTCAATATAAGTCACAACAAGTTTTTACTTATTACTTAAAGAAAGTTAGATTTGTTAATGACTATGTGATATACAAGGTGTCGAGTAATGACTTATGGTGTATTGTACGCAGGAGCGTTTTCAAAATCGGAAACGATTAAAGTCTGAAATACGTGTTCAGCGTTATGATGGTGATGAGTTTGCTTAGGTAATGACGCTTTCCTACTCAATCGGATTAATCACGATGGGGAGAATGAAGGTATGAAAATGAGGGGAGTGAAGAGACACATTCAAGCTGCTATTTGCGCGGGTATATTAAAAATGAAGGTAAACAAGGTGAATAATAACATATTCGAAATCGTAGAGTAATGGCTAAAAGGGTCAGAACTTAACCCAACGAATTTCATCGTTTTCAAAGATTAATCACTACTAGTGATCTTTTTTATTCCATTGACATATGAAATGCTTTAAATTTGAAGGCATTTATTGGGATCATTTCTCGATCAGCTAGTTAGATCGCCAGGATATGTTTTCTGTGCATACGTATGAGTTATGCTCTGTTTTATCTATCTACATACAGGCAAAACATAAACCTTCTCCATTTCCGTTATATTTCACAATTTTTCCCCCATAAAATAACTGTATGGCTTTTAGAACCGCGCCGCGTTCAATGGCGCGTTCATAAAATCTCTCCAATCACGTCTGTTCTTAACCAACTGAATCCAGTTTCTACTTTGTATCCCTATTTCTGCGAGATTCACTTAATATTGTTTTTCAATCTGCGCCTAGGCCTTCCTAATGGTCGTTTTCGGATTGGATTTGCAGATAAAACTTTGAAAGCTTTCCTACTTTCGTCCATCTTGGCTACATGACCTGCCCACCTGAGCCTCCTAGATTTGATGCTCCTAACAATATTTGGTAAAGGGTGTAAATTATGCAGTTCCTAGTTATGAAGTTTCCGGCATTCCCCATTCCCGTTCCTCTTGGGTCCGAATATTCGTCTCAGGATTTTATTCCCAAATACTTTGAGTTTGCGTTCCTCCTTTAAACTAAGCGATTATGTTTCGCAACAATACCGAACAACAGACATGATTATCGTTCTATATATTTTGAACTTCAAATTCCTCGACAGAATTCGCGACAAGAGATTTTGAACTAAATAATAACACGAATTCCCTGATTTCAGTCGAAATTCAATTTCTTTTTAAATATGATTTGGTCTTTTAATATTGAACCTAGATACTTGAAAGTATCCACTTTATCGAAAATATTATTTGATACTTTGGCGTATCCATAATTTGCAGTATTTCGATCCCAGTGAACTTCCATGTATTTAGTTTTTTTCTGCATTTACTTCTAAATCTGGAAGCATTTAGTAATGTCTCTGTATTTCTTTCCATTGGTCTTCTATAATCTATCAGAATTATATCATCCGCATACGCCATAACCTGGTGAATATCATTCAGCTCAGGCCTTGGTTGCTATCTTTGATTTTCCTTATAACGTACTACAGAACAAACTTGGATAATAATGTCGACAGCGCATCTCCTTTACTCAGGCCATTTTCGACGAGGAAGCTCGTCGACAAGACTTTTCGTACTCGGACTTTACTTTGGGATTCCCTTAAACATATCTTAATTAATCTAACTAGCGTTTTCGCTATTCCGAATTCTGTAAGATTGTTGTATAATATTTATCTCCTAATAGAATCGTAAGCATTTCCAAAACCAATAAATAATTGATGTACCTTGCTATTGTATTCATATTTCTTTTCAAGTATTTGACGAATGATAAATATCTGGTCCATAGTTGATTGATTTCGTCTAAATTCACAGATAATCTCCAATAATTCCATCCACGTATGGGATCAATCTTGCTAATAAAATGTTTGAAAGAATTTTATAGGATATTGACACAAGAGAAATGCCTTGATAATTGTTACAGTCCGCTTTGTCGCCTTTCTTGTGAATTGGAACAATGATTAATTATTTCTACTCTTGTGGTAAATCCTCCTTGTTCCAGATAAGGAAAATGAGTTTGTGTATCTTTTTCCACAATTTTCTCCTCTAGCTAAAATTATCTCAGCCGGAATTTCGTCAACACCCGGAGATTTGTGTTTTTTAAATTTGTTTATTGTTGTTGATATAATTTCTACTTCTGTTTGGCTAGGCTCTGAAATTTATGATTCTGCTGTGCATTTCTCTTTCCCCACAAACATTAGTTTTTGCCTGCGTGTTAAGCAAATCGTTAGAGAAATCTTTCCGTTTATTCAAGATATCTGTATCTGTAAGAATTTTTCCTTCGTCTCTCTTTATATACGCGCGAGGTTGATACCCTTGTCTTAATTCCTTTATGCCCTTTAACCTGTCTCGATTTTTTCTTTTACTGTTATCTTTATTAATTTAAGCTTTCAAAAAGTCACGTTTCTCTCTTCTAAACATTTTGAAAGTTTTCCATCTGTTGCCAAAGAAATTTAGTGCAGTTATAACTTTCGGATTTTGTAGCCAACGCAGTTTCGCCTGTTTTCCCTTCTCCGTTAGTTTAGTACATTTCTGGTCTAACCATGAGTTGTTTCCACGTATTTCCACGTGCTCCAATTTTTCACTTGCTGAAATTTTAATGCTATCCCTAATTGGAACCCAAGTATCCGCAACATTATGCTTTCAAACCTTCTAAAAACAAGAATCTATTACACTTCAATCTGATATTCCCCTGTCATCTGATTCTCCTCTAATTTCTTTAAACTAAACATCTCCGTTTTCAGATGTTGAATATTCTCTTTATTAAACGATAATCTCTCTCTCTCTTGTTATCACTGCTATCAGGTATCAGTGTCACAGTCGGATCCTCTGAAGGAGCAAACATCAATTATGATAGACTCTCTCTTCTATCTACTAAAACGTGATCGATTTGATTGTTTGTTCTTCCATCTGGCGAGGTCCACGTCTATTTATGAACGTCGTGATGTGGGAATTTTGTACTTTTCACGATAAGATTTTTGGGTGTTCCAAAGTTCACGAAACTAACGCCGTTGTCCAGTAGCGGATTTAAACGGGGAGCTTTGGGGCTGAAGCCCCCATTTGTGCTGAAGTGATAAATAAGTTTTCATCTGAATTATGGAAATTGATGATCGAGGCTTCCTCTTCTGTTTGTCTTTAGATATTATTTGCTGATATTTTCAATTACGAATGTCTCAACAGCCAAATCGCAAACTAAGTTGTAAACAGATACCCAGAGCGGAGCAGTAGAGAACTTTTGTTTGGTGATGCTAACTGAAGAAGTTTTGTACTAATGTATCGTAGTACATCGGGCGATTCTGCGGATTTTCGTTCTCCTATTAACAGATACCATTTTCCTCCATGGTTTCAAAATGAAAAGTGTCCGAAAACTGTTCACTCACCCTGTATGTCGAACACAGAGAGTAATCCCTTTCCTTCCTAGACCTCCTAAATGAAGTCCTTGCTTAAACCTTCTCATTACTTTCAAGGCACACACCACTCTCCTTACTAGATTCCGTGGATCTTATCCTATCGTCACACTCAAGCCGAAAATAATCAATACAATGGCTAAATCGGTCTTACTGCTTAACGTGAAATCACACTATATGGTTTGTACTCGAAAAAACAGTACAACTGAAAATCGAACCCTAAACCACGAGTGCTTTGTCACTGAATATTAACCTTGGCTAAACGGATCGATGTAGCAGATTCAGGTCCGTATCCACGGGGAGGCAAGGGGGCCTCCCACCTTCCCCGAAACTTTCGCTGTCCCCCATAAAATTTCACGGCAGGCTTGCAAATGAACTATAATATTGTGATGAAGTATAATATGATTGGGTTGGGTCCCTCGAACTTCTTCCCCCCCCCCTAAATTTTTGGTCCGGCTACGGGCCTGAGCAGATTCGTGCCACTCCTGTGGATATGCTGTTACTTATCTTTCCAACTCTTAATCTTGAATGTCCTCTTTCAAACGTCTTGGCTAGAGTTTGAGCCTCTGGTGCAAGGGATCCTGGGTTCGAATTCCTCTGGGAGTCTCATTTTGCTTCCGTTCTGGACGGAGGCATTAAACTGTAACCAACCTGTTATGATTACTTTCGCACGCCGGAAA
The DNA here is from genome assembly GCF_964235325.1 of Thermobia domestica. Taxonomy (NCBI): domain Eukaryota; kingdom Metazoa; phylum Arthropoda; class Insecta; order Zygentoma; family Lepismatidae; genus Thermobia; species Thermobia domestica. The sequence continues at coordinate 346,991,607 of NC_137455.1, forward strand.
GTCACTTTTCAATCTGCTTACCAACTACAGTAGTATATGTATATATCACACGTATGTTCCATGGAAGCAACTTTTCGCTCTTATCTTAGATGTTTAATCTGCATTATATTCACTAACAGTTACTCGAACAACTGTGTACGCGATTAGACTTTTGTTCAAGATACTAGCATAGCCATAATAATAATATATTTAAAAAAAACTAAGATACTAGATGGAACTGTAGATTAATTAGTTGTCTAGAACAAATAATTAACTTATGTTAGGTCTGCTTCTGAAGAGAAATACAGAATACAAGATTATGAAAATTATGAACGTAAAACCTTTAGAAAATGATGAATAATATTAGCCACTAAATCTAGAACTGATTATTTTAACTTCAGTTTCCCCTTATCTTTATTTTTATCATAAGTTATTTAAATTAAATGACCTGCCTTTCCATCATAGTCATAAGTTTCGTACTTTTTACTATTGTTCTTTTTTTCTAGTGGTACTGTAAAATTATTCAGATGGTATGTTAATTGTTTAATTTCAAAACATAGCTACACGGAGCCTTTCATAAGCTACTGTCAAAAGGGTAACAGTTTAATACTGCATTATAAAAATTCCAAGGTTATAATTTTTATAAGGATGTCTCCAAAATGGTACGCTACAAGATGTCCTCCTCATAAAAAATATGTAAATATTATAATAATGATTAAGAACCTAGGAATCTTTATAAGCTTCAGGAAATGGAATGTTGTTCAAAAATATTAAATATTTCCATAACTGGAACGAATGATGTTGTGTCTAATGGTGGTATTTGTTAGCATCAAGAGTAGATAGAAGCGTCCAGTTTGCGTTTCGGAGATACCTTACCTCACTCCCTGAAACTAAGATGAATTGCGATTACATACTGCTCTTGTTAACACACATGCTTTAGCAGATAGTATCCCAGCACACTCCATTTACATCTTGATTTGGCCCTTTTGGCCCAGTGGCAAAAGTTTCTGGAATATAGCATGTGCCCAGTTTAGATACAACAATTCTATGAAATTGAATCTTGAAATTTTGTGTACACAATCACAAGAAAATATTAGGCCACGAATAAAAAATAGAAAAGAAAGAGTGAAGCGTCAAGAATATTCTGGATTTAATGGATGAGAGATGGACATTGAACAATATCAACAAGAATGAGGTAAAGACGCAATATAAAAGCATCAGATTATTTGTAAATGCATACTTGCCAAGGAGGAGTCGATAAGACAAAATGTGAACAAATAGAAAAGAACATGAATACAGGAAGAGTACCTGTGGCTTATAAGAAGATTAAGATGAACTTCAAATCACGGAGACCAAAGAGCAATTACTGAAAGATAAAGAAGAAAGATTCATGACTGAAGCGGGAGATATTGTGCAAACATGGAAGAAATGTTTAGAAAGACTCTATGGAAACGACAAGCAATTAGAAGAATTAGAAAATATAGAGAAAGTAGAAGAGGAGGTAGGAGAGATCGTACTCAGGTTAGAGTACAACAGAGCATTACAATATTGAAGTATATTTCGGAAAGACGACATAGGATGATTGGACTTACCATGACACATGGCGGAACGCGCTAGTAGCTGTGGTGAGAATCACAGAAATAAAATAACTAAGGGAATGATTGAAATATATGGGCGAAATAATACAAGGTAGAGATAAACTAGCTACAGAGAAATGAAAAGTCTGGCTAAGGCTAACTGCGTCAAACCCATCGAGAGATTACTGACCTGAGATGATGATGAATTGAAATAGCATCTTTGCTTATACTCAGTGTGATATTTGTTTTACTTACAGATGCCAAAGAAATACTTCGTATCACGCGTGGCATTTACAAAAGCTTCTAAACGTAAGAATATGATGGGTACAGGGTACGCGCCAACATGACACACTAAATCAACTTTCCAGGGAACATGCGAGGGTAGCTGCTATCTTTACTGTAGTATAACGAAACGAGAATTTTGACAATAGTTTGCTTAGAAGTTTGTTAAAGTTAGAGCATGTTGCCTTTCATATTGTAGGCTTATGACGTAGGAAGGGAAGTTTCCTTCTTATCCCGTAACAACTTTAGAACATGTTGTACTTAGACATTGTACTGGTTAATACCAAAATATTAGTATACCAAATTGCTTACGTAATGACTCAAGATGCAAAATAATATACAAAGTGTTCAATAGCAGCTTCTTTGCTCTTACTTATTTGCCCTCTCTAACGGGCAAGTGATACTTACAGTTTAATTCAAGTGTTTTGGAAATACGAAGGATATTAGCTATATTGCAGTTACTCCTGAAATATCCTGAGTGAGCTTCAGATCTCCTACAAATAGCGTCAAGCTTTCATTGAGTTGAATACTTTTATGTATCATGAACTTTGTAACAATTCAGATTATATAATTTTCTCTCATGTCTCTTAGATGCGGTTTGGGGTGATTAACTTAAGCACTTTCTCCCAAGATCAGACCATCAGAACAATCATCAGAAATAAGATAGATTGAAAATAACAATGACAATAATGTTTAAAATACAGCGTTCTAAATCATTACGTTGTAAGTTACATGCAGTTTTCTTCAAAATTCCTTAAATCGAGTGTCTTACGGTACTTTAACAAACATTATCTATTTATGTTTAGATACTAAACAGTCTCATTCTGTATATGTTCTGATTTTTCTTCTAGCTTAGGGTGACCAAATCGTCAACTAGAAAAAACGGGACACCTTTTATTTTTGGATAGGTTACCGCCTAAATATGTATATTTTATCCTCTCTGTTCTCTCTCTTTTTGTATCTCTCACAAAAAGCGGCAAATTTACACTTTTTCGTTTTAAAACCTATTGAAAAAGTTGTAGAATAAGTTACGGTAAATAACAAGTGACTATCAGCAGCTAACAAGAAATGAAAATATAAAATAATGAAACATTTGAAAACATTACTAAAAGTATATGAAACATTTCATCAATTATTAAAAAAAAACATGAGGTATGTTCATGACAATAATGTAATGCAAAACATGAATTCATTTCATGAGCTAGATTCATGAGAATACCTAGCTTTGTTTAAAACTTTCTTTTTTTTTAACAAGTTTACCAAGTTATAAAAATCACAACAATCCATTTTGAAATTGTATAGCACTTGAAGAATTGCAGAAAGGGTCTCCACTACCATCCTGTTTCTTTCGTCTGTCCATTGAGTGTTCATGAGCGAAAATATTCTTTCAGTATTATCATTATGAGCAGGGATCGCAAACATATATTGGTATAACTTCAATGATTCAGAGTGCTGTTCAGACCTAGTACGGGTTTTGAAAAAACAAACCCACTTCTCGCGGCACTGGAGCAAGGGCGCCGATTTCTCTGTATTTTTTTTGGGGGGGGGGGCTTTCAGATGCAGCAGGTGATATATATGAGGATTTTAAGACAAATTGCACTCAAATTATGCCAAATATTGTATATTCATAAATACAATAGGGGAGCACACATGAGCTTCGGGGAACCCGAGCCCCCAAAATCGGCGCCTTTGCACTGGAGGGATTTTTTTTTTAATTTTCCTTTCTCCACTCCTTTATCTCGTATTATTAACAAAATCCTTCAACGAAGCCACGTGATCGAAAAGGAAAGAATAATTTATTTCAATACTGTTCTCTTTGAAGTAAGCAACACTATTTTCAACCTGCCCCCAACTGATGATGTTCAACAGCATTCATTTGAATATTGAAAAAGTAGGGAACAGTACACTCCATTTCCTTATATATTTAATAGAAGTTTCATAAAACTCATTAACTTCATTTTTGAGGTTGATTTTGTCTTATTGCGTATTTTCATTCCTTTTGAGAAAGGATTTTACATTAAATGATAAAAACTGTTCCTCTTTTCTTTTAGACATAGCTTTAAGCATGCTTTCTATTATTGACATCCATAACACTTGTTTTTGCACTTCCTTCCAATGTTCTTAATTCCGTGGTAGAAGATACTAAGCTGGTTATAAATAAACTGTATTTATGCTTCACTTCAAGGATTATTGCCCAGTCACATCACGGAGACACTGTACTGTACTGATAACAGCGCCTCAATTTTATACGGCCTAAAATAGAGAGAAAATCAGTTGAGTTGAGTTGATATTGAGTTTAACGTCCCTTTCAGCAGCGACGCTATACGAGACGGGACCTACTGACTAACGTGGAATCCGAACTACATGAGCTCCCCCCAGAAATCGAATCCGGGTCTCCCACGCCAAAGGCGCGTACGCTAACAGTTTAACCACGAGAGCTCGAGAGCAAAAACAGGTTACATTTGTTGTTCATAAGGCTTTCAGTCCTTTGCACTGTTATCTGCTAAGTGGAAGTCTTGGAGTGAGGAGACCTGGGAGGTGAAACAGTGCAGCCACCCCATCCACCATCGCAAACGTCGTAGTGATGTTGGTCAGTAATTAGATATGTTCCAATATAATCACATAGCTTAGAAAATAATATAAATCAGGAAATTTTAGCGATAGGAAAGTGTCTTTGTACCCAATGTAAATACGGGACATTGTGGCGTCCCGGGAGATTTTGTCGGGACACCGGGAATGATAGTGAAAAAACGGGACAATCCCGTTTTTACGGGACGGTTGGTCACCCTATTCTAGCTGGGAATAAACATACGGGGAAAAGAATTGAGTACGCATGTACCATCTAGGTTGATCTAGCTCAAACGTGGTACCAAAAATGTGCACCAGAATACAAAATTTAGTTATCCTAGCTTGGCCAGAGCAGAGGCAGAAAAAACACCTGTAGCCAGAATCTACGGATTTTTCTTCTAACTTAGCTCGATTTTTCTCTTCCTGTAACTATTTCACTCTGTAAAGGACCTTATTATCTAGAGAAGAACCTAGATCTTCATCTCCTGATGGATTTTGCTATAGTTTTGGGTTTAACGTCCCTTTCAGCAACGATGCTACATGAAACATGAACCTACTGATTAACGTGAAATCTAAACCACATGAGCTCCCGCCAGGTGATGGACTTTGTGATGTGAAAGCTGAGCGATTGCATCCTAGCAACCCTGAAGCGTAAGCAAGCAACAAAGGGGGTGAAAATCATATATTGGTTAATATAATTGTGTCATATAGAGAATAGAGGAGGATATGTACGTTAATTCAGATTCATTTGGTGTATATTGTGTTTTCTGTATGAATTTCCCTTCATAGGAATGGTATAAATTCAATCGTCAGTAACATCACGAATAATAATAAAAAACTTTGTGCAGAATATAAAGAAAGAGATTGAAATTCAGGTCTCTACTGAATAGTAGAACTATTAACAACAAAGAACCCTTAACTCTTTGCGCCATGGTGATGCAATTTCTGCATAACAATTTTATAGGATGATTCTGCAGGGTGGTGCAAAATTTGCATCACTTTGATAGACGTTTTGCTAGTTCTTTCAAAGTGATTCATTTTGTCAATTACTTAATAGACGTAGTTTAGACGCTTGTTCCTAGATGTCATGTAAATATATTTTCACTCATTCGTCGTAAACCAAGTGTTTGCGCTTCTGCCCATAAATTCATGCTGTTAAATTTAGCAAAAAATAATACTTCACGTGCAACATAGAGGTATGAAATAAGTATTTCTCTGTGCGGCAAAAAGAATACACAAGTAATTTAGATATCTGCCAGAATTGTCAGTACATTTTCTGTATGTATTACAATTCCCATCGCATATCTTGAGTTTCAAAATTTACATATCTTTCATGAAAAGGACCAATGTATCTTCAATAAATGTAAAAGTAATTCTAATTGTGAAATTTTGTTGCTATAAAGTGTAGGTTAATGTAACGTTTTATTGTACCAAATTTCTCAAAAGTAAATCCCCACGTTAAGCGGGTTTGCATATCCAGGATCCTAACTATGAAAACATTTACGATCACTCTAACCCCAATCATTTCCCAGACTAAACCTGTTGTATATAAGTTATTAGGACATAAAATTGAACATAATTTATACGAAAAAGACTTTTATGGATTGCAAGACCTGTAACTGCCAAATATTCACCACAAACTTATAGTCGTATCGACCTAAACAAAAAAAAAAGTGTGGAGCAGGAAACTACTTTACCCAAAAGTCAAAAGAGACGCACTGAAGACATACGAACTGGTCGAGCGGTTTGGGTCACTAGTCTATCAATTAGGAGTTTATGTGCTGAAACTCTGAAGGGAGTATTTTTTTTTTTTTTTTTTTTAAGTGTGTTCTTATTTTCATCAGAGGACTGAGAAAATTTCTTTAAATAAATCTTTTGCAACTACTTTTCTCTCAAATTCCATTAGAAAGGAACATTATATGAATTGCAAATCTAAAATCCACAGCTGAGAACAAAATATTATGTTCAATATTTCATTATTATTCTTTGATTTGTAATGAAAAACTAATTATAAGCATTGACGATTTCAGAAGGTTCTCCCCCGGTAATGGTCAATATATGAATGAGAGAAAACTGATAAAACATTATTAGTCCACTTAGAGCATGATCGAAGATAACTTATGGCCATGAAGAGGGAAATTTATGTCGACAGAGTCTCAAATTCTCCCACAGGTCTTGCCCTGAAATTATCACTGTTTGAAAGGTTTCCTTAACAAATAGAATATTACATTTATTTCTCGTTCTACGTTTTCAAATGGAAAAATCATAATTTTAAATTGAATTATAATACGATAAGCATAAAGATTTATAGAACTAATGAAGTAAATATTCTTGTGTAAATTATCGATTTCTAATCAGATTAAAACTCGAATATTCGTTTGCATCGCACTTTAAAGTAAATCCTCTCTCTATATAATTCTTACTGGAAAGTATGTTTAACTCCAATTACTTAATCAATATTTTTAATAATATATTTTTATTGTAATACTTTTACTATTCAATGTTGTATACACTTCATTTCCCAAAGCAAAACCTCGCAACTGTATAGTGGACTAGTGGATATTATCAAATAAATTATCATTTTGTTTACGTAAATACTGCATCGCCTCATTTGAAACTTCGTACTTTAAATAATAATAATAATAATAATAATAATAATAATAATAATAATAATAATAATAATAATAATAATAATAATAATAATAATAATAATAGTAATAATAATAATAATAATAATAATAATAATAATAATAATAATAATAATAATAATAATAATAATAATAAAATCATTGATATACCTTTATCAAAATTTCATGCATAGTCAATAAATGAATTCAACGTGGTCTCTATTCGAAGTTCTATTTAATCGAATCCGATAGAAATACAAAGAGAAACTTCCAGAACAGGTAAAAGAAAAATGTTACCTTGGTGGGACTGGAACTAACCTTTAAGAGTTCCTTTCAATTTACAGACAAATGCCTTAGGCACTTTGTTTCTTTTCTTTAAGTTAACTGATTCAGCTAACGTATCTGTGTAACTTGTCTCTATTTTCTACTCGGTTATATACGTTTTACAATCATTTTCGTTAATCTTGAACGACAGGAACACGAATACAAAAACATCTAAGAGAATTAAAATTCCAAACTCCCCCACCGTTAATCGAACCCGGGACCCCATACACCTTAGGCACACGTGCTAGCCACTAGACCAGCATAAAAAGCAAGTGAAATGCATTTTGTAGTATCTGAAGTTGATACCTATTTCATCCTGCTGTAATAATTTTTACCGCATTCGTTACTTTGAGGAATGATATATGTTATTCATATAGTTCTATTACATATTCGTTCATAAATATTATATATATTATCAGAATTATTCATGATCTTCCATGAAAATGCACTGGTGCATGCGCAGTAGAAACAGAAGAATGCAGTTTACTGATATTAGTCAGAATGCAAATTTCTAACAGGCTGTCAGAATTCCTTAATGGAAAGTAGTGGTTCCCAACCTGGGGACGCGCAGCTTCCTCCTGAGTAAGCATGAAGTGGGAGTAAGGGGGCGAAAGCTACTGGCAGAAATTTATTGTGAAATAAATTATTATTATTATTATTATTATTATTTGTCATACCGCTAAATCAATTTCTTCACTGCTTTCTCGTCACAGCCCAAAACCCAAGCGATCTGAATGAGTTTGTTCCACTTTTACTCGACCATAATTTCTCCTCGCAGACTAACAGATAGTTCTCTAGAGCCTTTAGAGCTAGGCATTTTGACAACTTGTAGAAATTTGCATTGTGCTTCGTATTAGCAATGACAGTAAAGTGGATATTTCTGTTTCTACTGTGCATCATCAGCATCATTATATGAGAAGTATTCCGCCATTACCAGCGGGTCACTTACCGCAGCTGAGAAGCTGCCATGCTCCACAATCTTCTGTTAACCTCTCCATCTTCACACTCGATTTTTCTGTTTTGATATCGCCAATAGCCTCATTATGTTTCTATATAGTCTAATTCGTCCCCTCCCTCTCTTTCCTGCCACCATACCCTCTAGCATATAACTCTTGATACAGTTCCTTCTTAACCAATATTCCAGCCAGTTTCTCTTCCTCTTCTTAATAATATTTTTCTCCTTCCATTTCCAACCCTCTCATTCGTTTTCCTCTCGATATTTCTCTCTATTTTTCTCCACGCACATATTTCGAAAGACTCCAATTGTTTCTCATCATTTCTGCGTAATGTCCATGTTTCTGTCCTATAAATACAGTAAAATACAATACACGAAGCATTTTATGAGTCTTTTTTTTCAACTCTAAGGCCCCACAAAATAGTATTTTCTTCATCCTAAAGGCTTTTTCCGCCAGTTCTATCTTTGCTTTTATTTCACGTTCCCATGTAATATCACTAATAATACTACTCAGACATCAAAAACTAGTCACCTGTTTTTTTCCCCCGCTCCTACTTCTATATTTGACACAGATCGCTTCGTTTCAATCATCACCATGGATTTTGTCTTTCTAACATTTATTTTCATCCCATATTCTTCAGAAGCCTTTCTCAAGTTTTCTACATCTTATTAATTTTCTTTTTAGATTCTGCAACAACAATCATATCAACCCCAAACCGTATACACCTCATCATTCTATCTCCTACCGAAATTCCATCTTCATTATGAAAACTCATCTTTGCTATCTCTTCTACATAGCTATTAAATAATGTCGGCGAAATATATAATATCTGTTGAACTCACCTTTCAATTACACTGTCTGTCTACTGTGCATGCGCCAGTGAATTTCCATGGAAGATCATGAATAATTCTGATAATTTATATAATATTCACGGACGAATACGTAATAGAACCTATATGAATAACATATATCACTCCTCAAACTAACGAATGCGGTAAACATTATTACAGCAGGATGAAATAGGTGTCAGCTTCAGATACTACAAAATGCATTTCCCTTGCTTTCCCCGCTGATCTAGTGGCTAGCACGTGTGCCTAAGGTGTATGGGGTCCCGGGTTCGATTAACGGTGGGGGAGTTTGGAATTTTAATTCTCTTAAATGTTTTGTATTCGTGTTCCTGTCGTTCAAGATTAACGAAAATGATTGTAAAACGTATATAACCGAGTAGAAAATAGAGACAAGTTACTCAGATACGTTAGCTGAATCAGTTAACTTAAAGAAAAGAAACAAAGTGCCTAAGGCATTTGTCTGTAAATTGAAAGGATTGATTGATTGATTTTGAGTTTTACGTCCCGTTCAGCAGCGAGGCTATATAAGACGTGGACCTACTGATTAACGTGAAATCCGAACCACATGAACTCCCGCCGGGAATCGAACCCGGATCTCCCACGCCAAAGGCTAAATTGAAAGGAACTCTTAAAGGTTAGTTCCAGTCCCACCAAGGTAACATTCTTCTTTTACCTGTTCTCGAAGTTTCTCTTTGTATTTCTATCGGATTCGATTAAATAGAACTTCGAATAGAGAGCACGTTGAATTCATTTATTGACTAAGCCTGAAATTCTGATAAAGGTATGGCTATGATATTATTATTATTATTATTATTATTATTATTGTTATTATTATTATTATTATTATTTAAAGTACGAATTTTCAAATGAGGCGATGCAGTATTTACGTAAACAAAATGATAATTTATTTGATAATATCCACTAGTCCACTATACATTTGCGAGGTTTTGCTTTGGGAAATGAAGTGTATACAACATTGAATAGTAAAAGTATTATAATAAAAATATATTATTAAAAATATTGATTAAGTAATTGGAGTTAAACATACTTTCCAGTAAGAACTATATAGAGAGAGGATTTACTCTAAAGTGCGATGCAAACGAATATTCGAGTTTTAATCTGATTAGAAATCGATAACTTACACAAGAATATTTACTTCATTAGTTCTATAAATCTTTATGCTTATCGTATTATAATTCAATTTAAAATTATGATTTTTCCATTTGAAAACGTAGAACGAGAAATAAATGTAATATTCTATTTGTTAAGGAAACCTTTCAAACAGTGATGATTTCAGGGCATGACCGGTGGGAGAATTTGAGACTCTGTCGACATAAATTTCCCTCTTCATGGCCATAAGTTATCTTCGATCATGCTCAAAGTGGACTAATAATGTTTTATCAGTTTTCTCTCATTCATATATTGACCATTACCGGGGGAAAATCTTCTGAAATCGTTAATACTTATAATTAGTTTTTTATTACAAATCAAAAGATAATAATGAAATATTGAACATAATATTTTGTTCTCAGCTGTGGATTTTAGATTTGTAATTCATATAATGTTTCCTTCTAATGGAATTTGAGAGAAAAGTAGTTGCCAAAGATTTATTTAAAGAAATTTGCTCAGTCCTCTGATGAAAATAAGAACACACTTAAAAAAAAACAATACTCCCTTCAGAGTTTCAGCACATAAACTCCTAATTGATAGACTCGTGACCCAAACCGCTCGACCAGTTCGTATGTCTTCAGTGCGTCTCTTTTGATTTTTGGGTAAAGTAGTTTCCTGCTCCACACTTTTTTTTTTGTTTAGGTCGATACGACTATAAGTTTGTGGTGAATATTTGGCAGTTACAGGTCTTGCAATCCATAAAAGTCTTTTTCGTATAAATTATGTTCAATTTTATGTCCTAATAACTTATATACAACAGGTTTAGTCTGGGAAATGATTGGGGTTAGAGTGATCGTAAATGTTTTCATAGTTAGGATCCTGGATATGCAAACCCGCTTAACGTGGGGATTTACTTTTGAGAAATTTGGTAGTCTGATTGTACTTTGATGTTAAAAGGAAAGAACGTAATTAACGGGAAAAGGTGAAACGAGAAACGTCCAACTTCGAAAACGTTTCATGTGAAATAACTGAAGAATGAAATTCATCTTAGTCTTATTACGTTCAGTAGAAGATCATGACAAAAAAAAGAGTGATGGAAATGGTAAACTCATAACTAAATGTGCTTATTTTTCATCTGCATTTTCAGTTGTTTCTTTCCGTTATGGAAAATATGTGTTCGTAAGTTGTTTGACAAACATAGACAATTGGAATTTTGGAATAATTCACTCATATGTTGAAAAAAATGCCTGACATATAGGACTATCATTGTTGATGTATTGAAAATTTTGATATTACGCAGTAAAAAATTGTTGTGTTAATTCAACTCAAATGTAACGCAGGGCAGTGGTTTCAGCGTGACTACCACTATGCGGTGTTAATTAAACACAGACCCTCTGGTGTTAGCGTCTGGTGTGTTACGTTTTCAACACACAACCGGTGTTTAGCGGTGTTAAATTCGGATCTGTGTTTGTATTTTCGATGTTGATTCGACACCAAGTCAGGGTCGGTAGTGTGGGGAAAAGTGTTACTTGTGGCGGTGTTGCACCAACACGAAGAAAATAACACAGTGGGTAATGTGTTAATTATTTTGTGTTAATATTACACCATGTCAAGTATTAATATAACACAGCCCCTGTGTTATTTCAACATCATTTCTTCTTATTTCAATACACAATCTGTGTCATAATTCAAGGTTAAAGCCGTATAAGTAATACAGTTTTGGTGTTAAATCAACACTCTCTTGTTAAAATTGAAGGTCAGACCACCAGTTTAACACTTTTTTTGGTGTTAGTTCTACTCCAGTTCTGTGTTACTATAACACCTATTTCAGTGTTGAAATAACTCCGTGTGCGGTATTGATGGAACCATTTTTATGTGTTGGAAAAGCTTGTAGTGTGCATGCTTACGATTACTGAAGATTCTACTTTTAAAATAAGAATAGTAAACTACAGAAAACTTCATTTAGAAAATCTTCATACACTTTTTTGTTGTTCTCCTAAAAACACTTATTGTAAAGTATTTCTCGATGGTTCGAACCACAACCTTCACCAACCACTTGTTCAAGAATGATAGAAAACTCTTGCCCGGGGAGTAATCTACACCCCCCAACACCCCCTAACACCCCTCCAAATTTCTTTACACACACCCCTGAATGGAGAAGGAATACTCCCCCAAATCCAATTATATCAATAGTATCATATAGGTTATTTATTACATCAAGTTAAAAAAGTTTAGGAAAGAAGGCAATATTCTTATTTATTTATTTCACTTCAAAATACGAAGCGATCTCATTCTTATGTACGGCTTCGAGAACCACATGACCTCATTGTTTCGGGCAGTGTTTTGATCGAAACAATTGATAAAACAGACCGCTGATACCTACCCTTCTGGGCTCCGCGGTCGTTTCCGAGAAAAGAGATTGATGGACAGATGCAGGTGACTGAAATTGGCAACGTCTTGAGCGGTCATTCACCTACCTCCTCCTCATAAGGAAAAGTGTGACAATATAGTAATAAGCCTATACCAGATTCAGTTAGTAAGTGTTACTCTGCAACAGGCTCACAACCAGAGGGGGGCTAGGGAGGGCCTGGCCTCCTAAATTTTTCATATCCCCTCCAGACCTCAATACGAAATGCACAATTTAGATATTTGTAAGAGAATTTTTAATGACTTGGCCCCTCCTAACATATTCATGGCCCCCAAACCTCTGTGGCTGGTTTCGAGCCTGCTCTGCAAGTGGTGGTGTATCAACGGACGGACGTTAGAAGGGTGTAGTCAAAACGTTTTTAGAAATGAAGAGATCGATCGAAGTAAGAATTATATATATTTTAGACTGAGTCTAATTTTATGCAGGAACGCATTTGGCGCTAGTTTAAATTTTTGTAAAGTATGTTTTTATTCACGTAAATTCATTGAGCAGAACAGGGCTCAGAGCGAGTCACTTTTTTAAAACTAGAATTTACTGTTTTTTCAAGTTGGTCACTAAAAGTTACTTTTTTCAGAGGTAAAGTAACTTTTTCGTGTAAATTATGTTTTGCATTGGCAATTTTCTAAGAAAAATATAAAAACAAATGGAAAAAGGCAAAACCTTGTTACTCATTACTCTTCTGAAAGCTTCAGTACTTGCTGCCACATGTCAAACAGTCTACTTTATTCTCACTTCAATTTTTATTCTTTCTAAAGCACAGTGGACAGTTTGTGGATGCTTAAGCTCTCAAGGTGGGGTTGAGAACCCTTCTGTGTCTATTCTTTCTTCTATCATAATAATCTTATAGTGTGGTTGTGCCAGTCTTCGACCACCCCCTAGGTGCCGACCACTTTTCACTTTAAAACCATATATTAAGTCTATTTTCCGATAAAAAAAAAAGCATGTTTTTCCGTTATAATTGAATTGCAGCTTATTCTGAACCAATCACAAAGATACTGTCAAAATAGATTGCACATGCATTCGGTAATAGCCAATCAAATGTATGCCTACGGAAGACGCACTGAGTTTTCGACAACTTTAATCTGTTGCAAATGGGAACGACATCGCTCTGTTTTTCGTACTTTTCCATAGTTTTATCTCACCAGGTAAGAAATACACATATTATTCTGTTACATGGAACTGTAGAGCACATTTTAGTAATTAAATTTTAGTGATAACTGTAAGGTATGAAGAATAAATCAATAAAATGTAGTGGTCGAACAATGACTTATGAAATATTCTTTGTCAACTAGTGTTCGACCACAGGGTGGTCGAGCACTGAAAAATTGTAGAAATATCAATAACGACTAACTTTCGATTCATCTGCATGAAATGAGTGAAAGAAAACGTTGTCCGTTGCCATAGAAACCGCCGTTTCCAGGGCAACAGGTCCTGTCACGGTTAGCCAATATTGTAAGAAAACGAAGAAAAGAGAGCTAATGTAGAGGAGAGAAGTCGCTAAAATTAATTCTCTTTGACGAGGACGATTTACGAAACATCATCTACTAATTGAAGTCATGATTATTTTCCAATACCGTAAATTTCAATAAACTTTCTTGTTATCGTTAATTACTCCATATCGGACTCCCGAAGAAAACTCATCGAAACAACTTATTGACCGTGCAAATAGCGACTACTCTGTCATGACTCCGTTTTCTTTCATTCAGAAATAGGAAAGAAAGAGAAGAAAGTAGAAGGGTAAAAGAAGGAGGTAGGAAAAGAAGAAAGAAAAAAATAGGGTATTTTAATGAGAAACAGATTACTGGATAATTCCGGAAATGTAGTAAAAGGTCGGGAAAGTCGTTGAAAGATGAATCATTCTAAATGTTATTAACGACTAATCAATTTTGGAATGCTTCGAAATAGACACATGTTCCCTCATACCACCCAGACCTAGCTCCAGGCACCACGATCGTGGGGTTGCCCAGACCTAGACCTGGAGATGAGAAAAGTGAAATCATTCTTTGTACTGTTATTCCAACCGGTGATTGATAACCATCCAGCATCCGAACTCTGTTCTCTAGGATCGACCACACATATGAATTAGCCAAGAGAAAAAAAAATCAAACTTATCAACTCAATATAAATTTATGTATCGTATCAATAGGAGTCTCAACTTCCTGGAAGAAAGATGTCGTATTTAGGCTCATCCTGCTATTTTTGTTTCACTCCTAGAGCCGATTTAAACCGTTAGTGACGGTCCTTCATGACCTAGGTTATTTACCTTAATACATATATTAAAACACGACACATATATTATAGATGTTAATACAACAAATGATATCACTAAAATTACTTATATTAAATCTATCATGCATTCACACGCTCACTCACTCAGGACAGTGTATATATGGTTAAAGGAAACCAACTAACTACAAAGATACAAATAGTTTATTACATTCATAGTGAAAAAAAGAAAAAAATAATTACAAGGAAAATCTTAAAAGCACAAGTTCTTGGTTATATATTAATAAAATACATAGAGTTATATTTTAGTAAATTTTTATATATTCAATCATATTGACAAATGGGAAGAAAAAAAATAATTACATGTATCATATCTTAGGCATGCTAAAGCCAAATTATGATTTGCGACATACGCAAATAAGACACTTATTTCACTTTAAAAAAAAATTGGACAAAGAGGAAAGAAAAAAAACCCTTTGGTGTATTAGAACTTATATGAGTCTCTACCTCACATTGGGCGATAAAATATTAATAATTTTGAGCGTTCCAATCACAAATCACGCACTAGTCGTAGTGTCCAAAACATTTCGCTCCATTTAACTTAGTTTGTGTTTATGTATATATATATATATCTCTCTATATATATATAACTAGTGGTTTACAAAAACCATTCATCGACTATATTTGGTTTGTAACTGGTAACAGTTTATATCTGCAATCGCACACTGCTATGTCTATACCCATTCAGGGATTTCGAAAAATCACTATCGCTAGAGGATGTTTCTCCTCTTAGACGGTCCATTTCCAAACTTATTAATTGAATAGTTTTAAGTTATTTATGCAACACTGGGACATGTCATGAGGCCTTTCCTTAGGATCACTTTCGTATATATGTGTATATAATTCGGATTTTTAAAACGATCTCCCGCAGGTGTACGGAGTATAAAGGTTCAAATTGAGGATAAAAAAAAACTGGTCAAGTCACAGGATACATATGCAGGTGAGAAGGATTCAAGGTACACTTTCCACAATGGTTTTTGGTTGGTAGTTCAGGGATAATATTCGTTATGATGTGGGTTACGTTTAGACCTGCCGTTACTTTCCAATACATGCCATTACATAATTACATAAGGTACCATTTACATTTATTCAAAAGAAAAGGAAAATTACTTAAGTGCACGGCGGTATTCTTAACAAAATCTACATTCTTACATTCGTCGGAGAACTTACTGGTAAACTATAGCAACCAATACACGTTTAGGGGGACAGACACGAGCGCTCTTACATATATTCATAATACATTTAATATCATACTTTTATAAATACTTTAAAATCATATTCACATACTAATTACATATACATCTCGACGTATTCATTTCTCTATATATATATATTTATATTAAATAAATGCGCACACATTTAAATTAATCGCCCCAATAATAAAATTTTTACAAGGTTGCAAACATTGTCCAAAAACAAATGACTTCCGACATTACATATGGAAAAGAAAATTGATTTTTTACTTGATACCGCGCATCTATAAATTTTTCACTTTTATATAATCAGTTCGTGCTTAAATCATGGAAAAAAAACTTTGGAAGGCAGGCACGTAACACAGAGCATTTCTAAAGATATAACTAGATAACCTAAAATACAATTTCTGGGCCCAGGTTAACTACAAAGTAATCGAAAACCAACACAGAAAAGAAAGTGACCAACGGATTACAAAAAAAAAAAACTTAAGAGGAACGACGGTGAAAGAACGTAATCGAATTGTCGTCAAATACTAAGTCTTTGTTCATTTCAGCAATAGGTCAAAATGTGATGGAGGACCCAATCATTATCTACTTCATTCATGAATCGTGTCTTGCAACGTCTCAGCTGGTAATTTCAGATCAGAGTTGTACGTTAAATAAATCGTAAGTAACAAGTTCAAAATCTTGGGGGGGGCGGAAGTTGAAAAATTAAAAAAAACTCGAAGTAAGAAGGAAGAAAGAGACAAGAGAGAGAAAGCGGCGCCAACGAAAGGAGAAAGATTAAAGTACTACTCACTACACAGAAGAGTGATCGAATTTAAGTATATATATATATATATATATATATATATATATATATATATATATATATATATATATATATATATAACAACTCATAGCCAAAATTATTCACATATGCCGAAAGAGGGTGGTTTACTTAAATACGTAAACTAGGAGGGAGTCCCTGCTGCCAAGGATGCAAGTTCTGTGTCCATCAGATCCCAATCCCACAAGAATTTGCTTGTAAGATTGAAATCCGATCCCCGTATCCGGCCCAGACCAGCAGGATAAAAGGAGAGGGGGAAAGGGACCAGGTAACTGCGTCCCCAATTTTGAAATCTCTAAGTAAGGAAAAAAAATATTCGACCCCTCAGAAGAACTAAGAAGGTTCTAGGACAGTAATGAAACTAGAGTAAAAGTATTAGCTAAGATATCCCTAACTAATGATTTGCCGAAAATAAAAAAAATTAAATAAACTGAATTTTGGATCGGTGATTTCTATTGCCAAATTTCACCGATAGCTACCCTGCGCAGACACGCCACAGTCTGGGATGTCGTTAATTTCCCTCGTCTAATTAAACTAAGAAAAGAAATGAAAATACTTAAAGGGACTAGGGGTCGACATCCGGGTACGCGAATAAATTTCAATAATTAATTGTTTTGATTCTGTAACCCTGTCAGAGCTGTCGCCCCCATGAACATTGTAAGCTAGCCCGAGTAGGTAACGTAAAGAAAAAAAAATCTCACGGAGCAGGATATTCTATTTTAAAACCGACCAGAAGATATGATTCACTACAGCCCTGTTGTATAACTACTACTGTCTTTTCATAATTTATTATTCGACATGTCTAGTCAGCGATTATATGATGCTACCCCTTCTATCAGATGGTATTACTATGGTTGATTATTATTATAACACATTAAACTACAAAGTATTACCATAGTCCGACTATATATCGCCCTCCGGTCCGCGTGATATTATGGTGCAGGGGTCAGAACCTGAGATGTTTGTAGCTACACGTATCTATTCAATATCTATATATTAACACGCGGCGAAGTATTCACTGGGCTACTATACATTTAACTATACGGGTGTCCTATCTTCTATATTCATCTACTACAATATTCATATACTTATTAATATTCATATAATATTCATATAATCATTCTTTTCATTTACTACGACGCTATATTTTACAAACACCCTGTTTCCTCTATCTACGCCCAGCCTATATACGCATTTCATCCTAACACTTTAAAATCTATAATCACTACAAACATTTCCCATTCAATTCCGATCACCGCACGACAACCTCACTCGAACTCAAGACTCTTTCACACACACACAATACTATGTAATACCTGGTAGCTTTATTAAGAACGAAAAAAAAAATCCTACGTATGTTCACTGAAAATAGAATTATCCGCGATAATATTTAATGTTTATAAAATTCTGCAGCAACAATGAACTTCTGCAGCCACGAAGAAAAAATGGACATTTATTATAATTTCAAAGCGAAGAACTAGCATCATATCGCCCGACTTCTGTTAAAAATTTACGTATTGTTTATTTACTTAAATATCTCGATTTCTAGACTATGCAGAATGTTGAAACTTTCAGAATATATTAATTTTGGGTCACTTGACCTAACTGTACATTCATATGGGCTGTGAATTATACCTTCTAGGTTTTATTTCGGAAAGAAAGGTCAATTTCATGAAAACTAAATCACTAAGCACCTCGACGGAAGAATGGCGGTTAGTACTGACTTTTGACACTAGGGCTAGCGACGATATAATCAACCCTTGAACAACTGAATATGACCTTGTACACGGAATTATTATACTATATTAAGTTCACTATTAAATATTGTGTATGAGTTCACTTAATGACGGAATAATAAAGAATTTAGCGCATAGTAAATACTACACTGTCCATATTTAATTATCTCACACACTCTTTCATCACTTAACTACCACAATTACTACTACTACATTACAAATATACACATACTATTTAAACTACAAGACACATCATGCCAATACACACCAATCGTCACTATCATTAATACATGTTATACTAATAAATATACACAGAAAACATTCATATTTTACCATTTTAAATCGGCTCGAAAGGAAAAGGAAAGAAAGGGACAGGGCCAACTGGCCCTTGTTTTCACTGAATCACATTCTTTACTCAACCTATTTAATCAATGCCCTGAGGGGACATATCGAAGTATTAGCTAACAATAGGACCCCTGCCCTGAAGGGGCAGGAACCCGGAAACAAACTAAATGTTCAACTCATTCCGCTGGAAGCCGTACTCCCAATTTGGGAGTCAGATAGGAGCCTCCTGCTTAATTTACACGTACATGCTGATGGTTACTAACACTACAAACAGACCTAAAAATACCGCCATATATATATATATGAAAAAAAATCACGTACTAACTACACAGACAGATTACTGAACGGACAGGTCTGACCGAACCTACACTGATTCAGGAGGGGCAAGAGGGAAATTTAACTATTCGATTCACTAAACTGCAAACTGGGTTTGGGAAAGGAGATTAAATGCACACACTATCCTGAATTCTGTCCATCACGAACTATATCTGCACAACATGGCGTCCCTATACTGCACTTCCTATTTCAGCTTTTTAGTTCAGTTTTTACTATGGAATTTAATAGTTTCTGGCTCCTAGAGACTTCCAACGATTTTAGGTGTTAATGAAATCCAAATGTTACCTTGTTTGCAGCTTTTCTACTCCTTTTTCAACTTTATGATCGAGAAGATCCGAATCTGGCTGTTGTCAGTAGAATTTCCCGGCGTGGAATGGAATAATTGTGCCCTAATATCATAGCGTGGGTTTATCATCCAATCAAAACTAAGCATTTTGGCGGTGGGGCTTTGAAACGAATAAAATTTGGTAAAATCTGGATTAAACTAGATTTTAGAAGGACCTAGGTATCTAAAAGAGAGGTGAAGGGTGGTCCTGAAAATTCTGTCGAATTTTAGATTGGTTATTTGATCTGGAAAGTTCCGTCCAATAGTGGATCTATATTTTCAGATAGCACTGACACCGTAAGAATTGTAATAATCCATTTACATATACATATGCAAGACTTATAACTAATTTAAAATATAAATAAAGATATTGATTCCCAAAACTATCATTCCCAATGAATTTTTTACAGTTTCTCCATGTTAATTTGAAATAGAATAATGAACAATATTACGAATTATATGAACAGCCAGAAATTTTTTGTTAAACGTCAAGTACAGTCGGTGCAAAAAATTTCGGGCACCCTCCTATTAAGAACATAATATCATTAGACTGTAATGGCATATTACAGTTCCCCGGCGTCGTTAAAAAAAATTTTGTTTGAATAACAAAATTTTGTTGAATAGAATTAACATGTATTAATACTAATAAACTAACTACTCACTCATACTCTCATGCACTCAAATGAGACAGTGTAACATTCACTTTGGGTATTGAGATAGAAGTTCCCGTTTTTTGTCCTCAGTACAGTTGAAAAGCTTAAGATTTTGGAAATTGTGAGTTCACCTTTTAAGTAGCAGGAAAACACTAGGTAACCAGTTCGCAATATTCCCATCGAAAGTGGGAAAATGTTCAATATCCCGGAGGGACACTTTAGAGCTCATACTAACATAAGCAGGGGAATAGTTACTGGGAATTAACATATTATGCTGCACAATCGGAGTCGTCACCGGATTTACCACCGACGACGTCGTAGCGGTGTTATAATTACCCATGTAAGTGAAAGGGATTTTGTTGGTCGTATTGAATATGTTGGGCTCCATCCCCGGACCAATCGCACCCATGAACAACGACTCAGAATGGCACCCATCTCCTCTTCCCGGCAACACGCTATGTGATTGTATACCTCCATGTAAGGAGGGAGCACTCACGCTAGTGACCGTAGTCGTCACAACACTCGACTGATTCGGCACACTATTGGAATTGAACCACGACTTTGGTTCTGACCGATGCATGGGGTAGTGCGTCGCAATATCCCGTGCATCAACTGACACTAAATTTTCTTTTCCTGCGCCACGGGTAGTTGTTATAGCAGGTAATATTCCTGAGGAATCGCTACCGGGGAAAGGATAGGTTACCTCTGATTTTTCGCGACTAGATTTTGTCATTTCTTTTTGAATATTTGCTATCTCGTTTTGAATTTTCGAAATTTTCTGGTCAGTTACTTCCAGTTTGGTTTCCAATGATAAGTCTGACAAGGTTGACTTTAAACTATCAATTTCGGCCTGCTGTGTTTCTAATTTATTGTTGATTTTACGCAATTTAGTATCCATTTGTTCAATTTCAGAATTTACATGATCTAATTTACTTTCAGTCTCCTGCTGAAGTTGCTTTATGGACTGTTGAGCCTCGCATCTGACCAAATCAATTTCAGTAGACGTTTGCTCCCTCAATTTGTTTATTGAGGAAGCGAAGTCTACACATATATTGTCTATTTTGTGAGTTAATACTTCGAATCGAGATTCGGTTTCTCGGTTCGAGGCATCTATTTTTTCATTCATTTCCCGGCTATTCTTATTCATTTCGCGTCTCATTTCCAGGCTATTTTCATTCATTTCGCGTCTCATCTCTCGGCTATTATTATCTATTTTTTCATCTATTTTTTGTAGCATTTGTTGCAATGAAAGGAGGAGAGCGTCATTATTAGATGACACAGTCTTCCTTTGCTTTTCTTTGGTTTTATCACCACTTGGATCCCCATCTCTTTCATCATCATCGAGGTCAGATATCTCCACTGGAGATATTTGGCCTCGGTTCTTCGGGGTACTATACCCTCGCTCACCATCCGAATCGGGATGTTCATTTTCTTTTTCAGAGGATAAACTCATGGGTTCACGCGACTGGTGGAGCTTCCCCTCACATTCTTTGCAGTATTTAACTATCTCACCAGCCCGGACCTTTTCTGCGTTTTCAGCAGTATCCTCTAAATTAATACAACTGAAATGGATCCATTTCAGCCCACATTCGTGACACCTCACTAGCCTACGGGAGACGCGAGCTCTTTTCTCATTACTTTCTAAAGTACATTGTGCACATGAGACTTCCGCGTTCTCGTGTGATACTACTTCCCTATTGGTTGCCATAGTTTCCATATAAAAAAAGACACAATATAAACACATGCAATTATATCCTTATAAACTAACAATACTTATTAATCAGGTACTATTCATAAATTAAGGGACTCCTATCTAATTCCCTCCTTGGGTCAACTTCCAGCATTTTCAAATTTTAGAAGTCACTTTAGCAAATTCCTTCATTTCCCCCTTTCTACAGAGAGAGAAAAAGATAGCAGAACAACCAATGACTATAATTATTTAATCTCACTGTAACTTTTTAATTATGCACCTTTTGTGGCCAAGTTAATATGTGCTCGATCCTAAACAGTGTTTAATAAATAATTTCAGATTCGTTACCAGGGAAAACAATTGTTTCCATGGTAACTGTCCGATGTCAACGGTCGCCAATATTGAAAGAAAACGTTGTCCGTTGCCATAGAAACCGCCGTTTCCAGGGCAACAGGTCCTGTCACGGTTAGCCAATATTGTAAGAAAACGAAGAAAAGAGAGCTAATGTAGAGGAGATTAGTCGCTAAAATTAATTCTCTTTGACGAGGACGATTTACGAAACATCATCTACTAATTGAAGTCATGATTATTTTCCAATACCGTAAATTTCAATAAACTTTCTTGTTATCGTTAATTACTCCATATCGGACTCCCGAAGAAAACTCATCGAAACAACTTATTGACCGTGCAAATAGCGACTACTCTGTCATGACTCCGTTTTCTTTCATTCAGAAATAGGAAAGAAAGAGAAGAAAGTAGAAGGGTAAAAGAAGGAGGTAGGAAAAGAAGAAAGAAAAAAAATAGGGTATTTTAATGAGAAACAGATTACTGGATAATTCCGGAAATGTAGTAAAAGGTCGGGAAAGTCGTTGAAAGATGAATCATTCTAAATGTTATTAACGACTAATCAATTTTGGAATGCTTCGAAATAGACACATGTTCCCTCATACCACCCAGACCTAGCTCCAGGCACCACGATCGTGGGGTTGCCCAGACCTAGACCTGGAGATGAGAAAAGTGAAATCATTCTTTGTACTGTTATTCCAACCGGTGATTGATAACCATCCAGCATCCGAACTCTGTTCTCTAGGATCGACCACACATATGAATTAGCCAAGAGAAAAAAAATCAAACTTATCAACTCAATATAAATTTATGTATCGTATCAATAGGAGTCTCAACTTCCTGGAAGAAAGATGTCGTATTTAGGCTCATCCTGCTATTTTTGTTTCACTCCTAGAGCCGATTTAAACCGTTAGTGACGGTCCTTCATGACCTAGGTTATTTACCTTAACACATATATTAAAACACGACACATATATTATAGATGTTAATACAACAAATGATATCACTAAAATTACTTATATTAAATCTATCATGCATTCACACGCTCACTCACTCAGGACAGTGTATATATGGTTAAAGGAAACCAACTAACTACAAAGATACAAATAGTTTATTACATTCATAGTGAAAAAAAAGAAAAAAATAATTACAAGGAAAATCTTAAAAGCACAAGTTCTTGGTTATATATTAATAAAATACATAGAGTTATATTTTAGTAAATTTTTATATATTCAATCATATTGACAAATGGGAAGAAAAAAAATAATTACATGTATCATATCGTAGGCATGCTAAAGCCAAATTATGATTTGCGACATACGCAAATAAGACACTTATTTCACTTTAAAAAAAAATTGGACAAAGAGGAAAGAAAAAAAAACCTTTTGGTGTATTAGAACTTATATGAGTCTCTACCTCACATTGGGCGATAAAATATTAATAATTTTGAGCGTTCCAATCACAAATCACGCACTAGTCGTAGTGTCCAAAACATTTCGCTCCATTTAACTTAGTTTGTGTTTATGTATATATATATCTCTCTCTCTATATATATATATAACTAGTGGTTTACAAAAACCATTCATCGACTATATTTGGTTTGTAACTGGTAACAGTTTATATCTGCAATCGCACACTGCTACGTCTATACCCATTCAGGGATTTCGAAAAATCACTATCGCTAGAGGATGTTTCTCCTCTTAGACGGTCCATTTCCAAACTTATTAATTGAATAGTTTTAAGTTATTTATGCAACACTGGGACATGTCATGAGGCCTTTCCTTAGAATCACTTTCGTATATATGTGTATATAATTCGGATTTTTAAAACGATCTCCCGCAGGTGTACGGAGTATAAAGGTTCAAATTGAGGATAAAAAAAACTGGTCAAGTCACAGGATACATATGCAGGTGAGAAGGATTCAAGGTACACTTTCCACAATGGTTTTTGGTTGGTAGTTCAGGGATAATATTCGTTATGATGTGGGTTACGTTTAGACCTGCCGTTACTTTCCAATACATGCCATTAAATAATTACATAAGGTACCATTTATATTTATTCAAAAGAAAAGGAAAATTACTTAAGTGCACGGCGGTATTCTTAACAAAATCTACATTCTTACATTCGTCGGAGAACTTACTGGTAAACTATAGCAACCAATACACGTTTAGGGGGACAGACACGAGCGCTCTTACATATATTCATAATACATTTAATATCATACTTTTACTTTAAAATCATATTCACATACTAATTACATATACATCTCGACGTATTCATTTCTCTATATATGTATATTTATATTCAATAAATGCGCACACATTTAAATTAATCACCCCAATAATAAAATTTTTACAAGGTTGCAAACATTGTCCAAAAACAAATGACTTCCGACATTACATATGGAAAAGAAAATTGATTTTTTACTTGATACCGCGCATCTATAAATTTTTCACTTTTATATAATCAGTTCGTGCTTAAATCATGAAAAAAAAAACTTTGGAAGGCAGGCACGTAACACAGAGCATTTCTAAAGATATAACTAGATAACCTAAAATACAATTTCTGGGCCCAGGTTAACTACAAAGTAATTGAAAACCAACACAGAAAAGAAAGTGACCAACGGATTACAAAAAAAAAAAAAAATTAAGAGGAACGACGGTGAAAGAACGTAATCGAATTGTCGTCAAATACTAAGTCTTTGTTCATTTCAGCGATAGGTCAAAATGTGATGGAGGACCCAATCATTATCTACTTCATTCATGAATCGTGTCTTGCAACGTCTCAGCTGGTAATTTCAGATCAGAGTTGTACGTTAAATAAATCGTAAGTAACAAGTTCAAAATCTTGGGGGGGGGGCGGAGGTTGAAAAATTAAAAAAAACTCGAAGTAAGAAGGAAGAAAGAGACAAGAGAGAGAAAGCGGCGCCAACGAAAGGAGAAAGATTAAAGTACTACTCACTACACAGAAGAGTGATCGAATTTAAATATATATATATATATATATAAACAACTCATAGCCAAAATTATTCACATATGCCGAAAGAGGGTGGTTTACTTAAATACGTAAACTAGGAGGGAGTCCCTGCTGCCAAGGATGCAAGTTCTGTGTCCATCAGATCCCAATCCCACAAGAATTTGCTTGTAAGATTGAAATCCGATCCCCGTATCCGGCCCAGACCAGCAGGATAAAAGGAGAGGGGGAAAGGGACCAGGTAACTGCGTCCCCAATTTTGAAATCTCTAAGTAAGGAAAAAAAAATATTCGACCCCTCAGAAGAACTAAGAAGGTTCTAGGACAGTAATGAAACTAGAGTAAAAGTATTAGCTAAGATATCCCTAACTAATGATTTGCCGAAAATAAAAAAAATTAAATAAACTGAATTTTGGATCGGTGATTTCTATTGCCAAATTTCACCGATAGCTACCCTGCGCAGACACGCCACAGTCTGGGATGTCGTTAATTTCCCTCGTCTAATTAAACTAAGAAAAGAAATGAAAATACTTAAAGGGACTAGGGGTCGACATCGGGGTACGCGAATAAATTTCAATAATTAATTGTTTTGATTCTGTAACCCTGTCAGAGCTGTCGCCCCCATGAACATTGTAAGCTAGCCCGAGTAGGTAACGTAAAGAAAAAAAAATCTCACGGAGCAGGATATTCTATTTTAAAACCGACCAGAAGATATGATTCACTACAGCCCTGTTGTATAACTACTACTGTCTTTTCATAATTTATTATTCGACATGTCTAGTCAGCGATTATATGATGCTACCCCTTCTATCAGATGGTATTACTATGGTTGATTATTATTATAACACATTAAACTACAAAGTATTACCATAGTCCGACTATATATCGCCCTCCGGTCCGCGTGATATTATGGTGCAGGGGTCAGAACCTGAGATGTTTGTAGCTACACGTATCTATTCAATATCTATATATTAACACGCGGCGAAGTATTCACTGGGCTACTATACATTTAACTATATGGGTGTCCTATCTTCTATATTCATCTACTACAATATTCATATACTTATTAATATTCATATAATATTCATATAATCATTCTTTTCATTTACTACGACGCTATATTTTACAAACACCCTGTTTCCTCTATCTACGCCCAGCCTATATACGCATTTCATCCTAACACTTTAAAATCTATAATCACTACAAACATTTCCCATTCCGATCACCGCACGACAACCTCACTCGAACTCAAGACTCTTTCACACACACACAATACTATGTAATACCTGGTAGCTTTATTAAGAACGAAAAAAAAAAATCCTACGTATGTTCACTGAAAATAGAATTATCCGCGATAATATTTAATGTTTATAAAATTCTGCAGCAACAATGAACTTCTGCAGCCACGAAGAAAAAATGGACATTTATTATAATTTCAAAGCGAAGAACTAGCATCATATCGCCCGACTTCTGTTAAAAATTTACGTATTGTTTATTTACTTAAATATCTCGATTTCTAGACTATGCAGAATGTTGAAACTTTCAGAATATATTAATTTTGGGTCACTTGACCTAACTGTACATTCATATGGGCTGTGAATTATACCTTCTAGGTTTTATTTCGGAAAGAAAGGTCAATTTCATGAAAACTAAATCACTAAGCACCTCGACGGAAGAATGGCGGTTAGTACTGACTTTTGACACTAGGGCTAGCGACGATATAATCAACCCTTGAACAACTGAATATGACCTTGTACACGGAATTATTATACTATATTAAGTTCACTATTAAATATTGTGTATGAGTTCACTTAATGACGGAATAATAAAGAATTTAGCGCATAGTAAATACTACACTGTCCATATTTAATTATCTCACACACTCTTTCATCACTTAACTACCACAATTACTACTACTACATTACAAATA
Organism: Thermobia domestica; assembly: GCF_964235325.1. Taxonomy (NCBI): domain Eukaryota; kingdom Metazoa; phylum Arthropoda; class Insecta; order Zygentoma; family Lepismatidae; genus Thermobia; species Thermobia domestica. The sequence continues at coordinate 347,018,946 of NC_137455.1, forward strand.
TACACATACTATTTAAACTACAAGACACATCATGCCAATACACACCAATCGTCACTATCATTAATACATGTTATACTAATAAATATACACAGAAAACATTCATATTTTACCATTTTAAATCGGCTCGAAAGGAAAAGGAAAGAAAGGGACAGGGCCAACTGGCCCTTGTTTTCACTGAATCACATTCTTTACTCAACCTATTTAATCAATGCCCTGAGGGGACATATCGAAGTATTAGCTAACAATAGGACCCCTGCCCTGAAGGGGCAGGAACCCGGAAACAAACTAAATGTTCAACTCATTCCGCTGGAAGCCGTACTCCCAATTTGGGAGTCAGATAGGAGCCTCCTGCTTAATTTACACGTACATGCTGATGGTTACTAACACTACAAACAGACCTAAAAATACCGCCATATATATATATATGAAAAAAAAATCACGTACTAACTACACAGACAGATTACTGAACGGACAGGTCTGACCGAACCTACACTGATTCAGGAGGGGCAAGAGGGAAATTTAACTATTCGATTCACTGAACTGCAAACTGGGTTTGGGAAAGGAGATTAAATGCACACACTATCCTGAATTCTGTCCATCACGAACTATATCTGCACAACATGGCGTCCCTATACTGCACTTCCTATTTCAGCTTTTTAGTTCAGTTTTTACTATGGAATTTAATAGTTTCTGGCTCCTAGAGACTTCCAACGATTTTAGGTGTTAATGAAATCCAAATGTTACCTTGTTTGCAGCTTTTCTACTCCTTTTTCAACTTTATGATCGAGAAGATCCGAATCTGGCTGTTGTCAGTAGAATTTCCCGGCGTGGAATGGAATAATTGCGCCCTAATATCATAGCGTGGGTTTATCATCCAATCAAAACTAAGCATTTTGGCGGTGGGGCTTTGAAACGAATAAAATTTGGTAAAATCTGGATTAAACTAGATTTTAGAAGGACCTAGGTATCTAAAAGAGAGGTGAAGGGTGGTCCTGAAAATTCTGTCGAATTTTAGATTGGTTATTTGATCTGGAAAGTTCCGTCCAATAGTGGATCTATATTTTCAGATAGCACTGACACCGTAAGAATTGTAATAATCCATTTACATATACATATGCAAGACTTATAACTAATTTAAAATATAAATAAAGATATTGATTCCCAAAACTATCATTCCCAATGAATTTTTTACAGTTTCTCCATGTTAATTTGAAGTAGAATAATGAACAATATTACGAATTATATGAACAGCCAGAAATTTTTTGTTAAACGTCAAGTACAGTCGGTGCAAAAAATTTCGGGCACCCTCCTATTAAGAACATAATATCATTAGACTGTAATGGCATATTACATGAGTACCTAGTTACCAATTTTGAAGTTATAATGGAATACGAAAATATTTACTAGTGTTCGACCACTACTTCTCGTTATACATTTGTACTGGTCGAAGATTAGCTGTTTCTTTCTCAGTGTCCGACCATGCTTTGAGTTTGTATTTTCTCGCAGAATTTCTTGATTCAAACACTAATTTAGTGATCAATTTACATTTGTATAATCATCTGCTGAGTCTTAGCGTTAATACATGAATATTCACCGAATGGCCGTGGCTCACTGGTAATGGTGAAGAGGCAATCCACTGAGGGTTCGAATAACTCTCAAGAGCAAGGGTACTTTTAATTGTCCTCGATATTTCTGTGTTCGTGTCCCTGTTAGGATTGGATTACCTCCAATTGGCTCGAGGAGCATTGAGGCTTATTGTCTCGGCTGAGACGAACTTTGAAAAACATAGTAAAGCGTTGGCTTAGCATTCGGAAGGTCATCGATTCGATCCCAGCGGTCGACCATCTCGACTGAGTTCTTTCGGATTTTTACTCAGTCAAATGCTGGGATGGTATCTTCAAAATAGGCCCTGGCCGTCTAACTTCCAACATCCTCTCCCCCACCCTATCCCGGTCGGGACCGTAGCTGCCTAAAGACCATAAAATAAATTCAAATTCAAGTAACTGAATATTCATGTAGTTTCCCAACATTTTCATGGAAAATTAACGGCACTGTTAGGGTATGACATCTAATTTGAATAATAAATTTATTATATATGGTCTAATTCGTTTAATACTGAACTACACAATTCTCGCTTCGTCGTGGAAGGCATTCAAATATTGTTAGCGGAACAGCTACTATCAGCTTACGTCTGGAATACATCTGTTTTCCTTGCATGTCCTTAAGATTTTTTGTTTCTTTCAGAGATAATGAGTGAGTAGGCCTAAGCTTAAACTGCCAGCTTATTCAAAGAGGATCTACAAAAAGCTCTGAAGGCTTGTCGCAAAAAAAAAAAAAAAAAAAAAAAAAAAGTGCTCCATACGAAAGGCACCAGTAATCTATGGAATTCGTCGGGTAACGCTGATGGATAAATTTCATGGTCACAGTCCCAAAAAGCGAAAAATAGATCCAGAACTATACCTAACACAGAAAGAAGAAGAGGGATTAGCAGACTGGCTCCTTAATGTGAGCAAAAGGGCTTTCTACAGAAGAAATACGATCTTCTGAACAGTGGTAATAAAATGTCGATTCAGGAAAACGCAAAACGCTGTTCAAAGACAATCGAGCTGGTGAAACCTGGTACTACACTTACTTGAGGAGACACCCACAAATCGTGTCCCTAAACATTGAACAAGGTGCGATACGAGGGAAACATTCGCTTGTGGTTTTAGGGCCTTGAGAAATACTTGAAAGAAACTGGACAATCTGATATTCTAAATGATTCTGAGCGAATTAATGCTGATGAATTCAGCTTTCAACTGTGTCCCAAATCAGGAAAGGCATTGGGGTCCAAAGCGTGGAAAAATATGTACGAGGTGAAGGGCAACGACAAACATTAACACTGCTTTGCTTTTTTTCCGCAGTAGAAGAAATTGTATCCCCGATGGTCGTATACCTGTATGTAAGAGATCTTCCAAAGGACGTCATCAGTGCAGTTTCTTCAGAGATTTTCATATGCAGGTCAGGTCAGATAGCGGCTGATGCGAAGTGAAACTACGAATGAATAGAAAACGGCTTCCTAAAATGGATGAATGATCCCTCTATTAAGAAACCAGTCCTTCTGCTAATCGACGGCCACAAGACTCACTTGGCAATGGAAGTCAGCGAATTTTGTTCCAGCCATGCTATAGTACTCTACTGCCTTCCACCAAATAGCACACATATTCTTCAACCCTTCCCAGCCCCCGCCAAGTGAACTTTGTGGTGGACAAACACCGTGTGCGTGGTTTTTCTCGGGGTTCTCCCGTTTCCTCCCACTTTCTTCATTCCACCATTTCATTCATCAGTCATCATCACCGTCTTCTTTAGCCTAACCGGCATAACCGTAGGACGTAAAACTCAGAGATTCCTTCAACCCTGCGATGTATAAGTGTTCAAATCGTTTTCGAGAGTTCTACATGGAAACTGAGTAAAATGCTACATGTGTTATTTCTGTACCACTAATTAAATGAGTGATATACAAGGTAGCAACACAATTAGTCATTAAAAACGAATTTAGAAGATGGGGTTTATACCCCTTCAACCCAGAGAAGACGAAGCATGTTTGGTGCTGTATTCCACTGAACCTTAAGTGAATTTGATGGTCCCTTTCTTGACAAATCTATCACAAAATTACTTAATCTCAGCGACTATTTGCGAAACTGCGAAGTGATACCTAAAAAAACTAATGATGTAACATCTACTGATGCTAATACTATTTTGGTAAAGTTATGCTTTAGCCTTCATACTGTAATTAAAAGCACATTAACTGACTAGTGGTCGATGACTAAACAGTAGGCGGTCGAACATTAACGAAAAGAGTTCGAACACTAAAAGAAATCGCTTACTGGTGTTTCTCCGACTAATATTACATAAATGGCATAAGTTATCTCAGTTTTGGATAAAGTATAGATAAAATATAGTTTTAAGAACACGTGTGAGCTACTTGCATCCTCCTAAGTTGTTCCATTGAGTGAAAAACGATTAAGAACCATAAGAAAATGAGTTAGGTGGTCGAGGACTGGCACATTTACCCTAGTTTTCTCTCGTAATACTTAACGCTCCGTTCAATGTTGTGTGTGTGTGTTTGTGTGGTTCATCATGTTCGTGTTGTGTTATGCTTCTTCTATGTTCTTCTTAAGAGTAGGTGATAAATTTGAATATTTCACGTTTTTGAGAACTCTTAATGCGAAGTTAAATATAATGTCTGGGATGAAGAAATTCGGAAATAGGCCAGAACTGGTTCCACTTACTCAGAAGCTTTTTACATCTGCTAAGTCTGCTTACCGTAACTACAAAGCATACTTTGAAAACCTAAGAAAGGAGGAAGCTCAAAAAGAAGTAAAGAAGAAATAAAACAACAAACGAAGAGAGAGGTGATGGAGCAATTGACAAAGGAAAAAAGGGGCATAATGAGATTTTGGTAACTTTTTCGTGTGTTTTTGGCCATTTTTGATCACTTTTGAACTATTTACAAGAGACCAGACCACTATGAGCCCTGAGATTATTAAAATTAAGGTATATTAAAGAAGACAAAACAGAAAGATACAAAATATTTGTAAATTGAAAGAAACTGTATTTCTGGAAAACAACTAAATCAATGAATAATTTTCTTATGAAAAATATTGAGAATCAATAACGTAGCCGGAAAGGGACAGGAACGGAGATTAAGAGATAAAATAACATTACAACAATTAACGTTAACAGGGTTAGAATATTAAAATAATGAAATTGGAAGTATGTACAGTATTAATTACCAAACGAATGTAATTTCAGCATAGAACGAGGGAATTTTTTCGCAATTAATGTTTTGAAAAAAAAAATCACCCACTAAAACTTGCTGGGGGTGAAAAAATTGAAATAATAGCAGAATTTTACAAAATAATTACAATAATTCGTATGTAATCAATTCACATGTAATTACTGGGTAAAATAGTGGAGGTTAATTACTAATACAGTGAAACCTCTCTTAAGGCGCATCTCTCAATAGTAGACATCTTCATAAGAGGACAAACTTTCTTATTCTTGCATACAATAAATATGTGTGGTGTGGTATTATGAGAGAGAACCCTTCCTTTTAGGGACACTTCTCATTTACGGACAAATAATCGGTTCTACCGATGTCCGTTTTGAGAGATTTCATTGTATTACGTATTTTAATAATGATAATAGTAAATGCTCAAAAGTGTGAACTTACTTTATTGATCCTACCATTGCGAAGAGCTGGTATTATTATTATTATTATTATTATTATTATTATTATTAGTAGTAGTAGTAGTAGTAGTAGTAGTAGTAGTAGTAGTAGTAGTAGTATTAGTAGTAGTAGTAGTAGTAGTAGTAGTAGTAGTAGTAGTAATAGCAGTAGTATTGCAATAGTTGCGTAACAAAATATACTGTTTTCTTGTTTCAGTTTGTTTTAAAATTTTATCACTATTCTGAGAGCACACACCCCCTTTTATTTTGAACACCCCCCCAAGTAAAAATTTCTGGCGTACTTACTGCTCTTGCCTATATCCTTATAGTATGTTTGCCGCTTAATCGTGTTTCTACTGGTTTTCCTTCATTTTTGAAACAGTCCCCGGTGTTGACTGGTGAGCTTTAGTGCAGTCTAGAAGTGACACAGTAATACGGTGTTGTTTCTCGTTGTTGACATATTTCTTGAGAAACATTATAAAACAGTTGAGAACACATCGTGCGTTTTGCACATTGAAATTTTGCGAATACCTAGATTTTTTTAAGTATTGCTTTCTTCTATGTTTGACTGTGGCTTCAGACATAAGCCTTTATATGGCCCGCATATTTGGCAATCACGCAGAAAACAACACAAAGATTCTACACTTCTGTTGATTTAACACACAGGCTGTGTGTCATTGCAACTATCGGCTTTTGACACACAACTCCAAATGGAGAGTAATTTGTTCTAACCACCTGTTGGTGTTATATTTTAACACAATTGTGTTACCACATAGGCATATCGTTGAAGATTTTTTTTACAGTGTAGCATAGCTTGGGAAATCCAAATGCAAAATAGGAATTTCTTTCTGTCGAGATGGGACTTCAGAATGTTTTAGGTTGGCATTACTGTCACAGCGTACACCATACATATTAAACTTCTCAATACGTACACCCTTGATATAAAACTTCCTGCATTATACACCTTCGATATCAGAATTCGTATAACATGCGCCTCAAATATCAAATTTCCTTCAGCATATATAATTATATAAGGACTGTTATGCTAAAAACTGTTAACTCCACTTTGACAGATTTTAGAGCAGACCAAAGAAACCAAAAATTCAAAATTGCTCACGACAATAATAATCTTATGGACAACAATGATATGGATAAATGCGTTGTAAGAGCATGGATTAAGTGTCACTTTTACATGCTGTTTGACGGGCTTAGCATAATATTAGCTTAAAAGAGTTTTAAATTCTTTGAAAAATTACTTTTCCAATCTTGATTTCTTTCTTAATGTGTTTTTTAAAGACCGAGTCAATTGGGTTTGTAAACGTACTACAATTTTAAACATGGCAATTTTTATTAGCAAAAACGTACATTGTATTCCAATGTAAGCGTTTTCCTCAGTATACTCCATGCCATAATGTTGATCTAAAGAGACACTAGATCTTAAAGCAGTTTCATTAAAAATGATTTACTTATAATATTCCCAACCAGATGGGGTCCCAGATAGGACCGAAATGCTTGTGAACAAAAGAATCAACTAGGACTTAACGAACGGAGTTTCGGAGCTTTTTTTTTACGCTATTTTTAAATTGAATTTAATGGATGTTACATGATATCGTTTCACATATAGATAGCAGACATCTCAGAGTTCATTGTAAACATAAGAAAGCATTTTCAGAAAAAAGTGGATTTACCGAAGGTTAACGATCCTCGTGTATCAAACTTTTCAGTGTACATTTTAAATAACATATTTTCTACATCATACGTACAACACAACGATTTTTTACAGTGTACGTATAAACTGTCAAACCTCTCAAAACGCATACTTTAGATTTAAAGTTTCTAACAGAATACATCTTTGATATCAAAATTCCAATACCACACCTAGTATAACAAAATTTCCATATGCCAAACTCCATAGCATTGAAGTCAGATGTCCTCTGTTGCTTATTTCACTGACCCTTTTTTCCAATCCAGCTGCCTGTGAATCAAAATTGTGCAGTTCAACCAACTGTATACAACGAGCTGATATCTGTTTTGGCGACTGCCACCAATTACATAAAAAAAAAAAAAAAGTATTGATATAATTTTATAGCAAAACACGCCAACAATGTGATAGTATATTAGAGCAACCATATTTTACTCGATATTTCTTCATAGTTTGTTATTGAAATACGTCCCAATACATCCTCGTTTTATTGTCTTAACAAACCAATATATGTTGATAGTAAAGTAGTTTAGATTAATCGAGCTCCTGGGCCTTCAGAATTTCACGTCACGCCTCCCCCCCCCCCCCGTTACGAAATCCTGGCTAAACGAACCAATGTATATTCCAGTAAAGTAGTTTAGAATGATCGAGCCGCTGGTATGATGACCACAGTATTTCATGTCATGGACCCCCCCCTTCACGAAATCCTGGCTACGTGCCTGTGGGACCTATAAGTTAGGTACCACCCCGGCATTTGCGTGGTGTGAATAAGAAAAACCCTGGGAAAAGCTCATTCAGGACGGCTGGAAGAGAATACCAGGGTTTCTCAACCTGGGAGTCGGGACTCATAGAAGAGTTTCAAGAGGATATATGGAAGGTGAGGACTCTCCTAGATATATGGGGACAACGGTGGCTCAGTGGTAGAGCGTTCATATTTTGGTGCATGGGGTCCCTGGTTATATCCCTGCTCGCGTGAAGTGAACTTTGTGGTGGACCAAAGACCGTGTGCATGGGTTTCCTCGGGTTCTCCCGTTTCCTCCCACTTTCTTCATTCCACCATTTCATTCATTACGTATCATCACCGTCTCCTTTAGCCTACCTGGCATAATCGTAGGACGTAAAACTTAAAGATATCATTACATTTCTACTAGACATATTTAATTCCCATACTTATTATCAAAAGCAGCAATAAAATATATAATCGTTTAGGAAATAATTGGAATAAAATAGGAATACAATTGGTGAAAAACTGCATAGTGGGATACAAATCAAAATTAGGGCCAATGATAAACCTGACCTTGGTGTGACTTCACTTTGCGTCAAAAGCGATAAACAGCACTAATGAGAAAGCTTATTACAAATCTGAAATTACTTAGGGATAGCTATCAAGAGGATATAATAAAGCGGAGATTGTGACTTGAAAGAGATTGAGAAAGCCTATTCTAGACCTTTACAGCTACCCTCTAAATAATCAATATAATAATTTCTACTTACCTTTTTTTTAATATTCATTCACTCCTACTCTCAACAACTGAAAAGTTTCTAATGAACAAATTAATTAAAAAATGAAGGAAATTAAATCTTGATGCTTCCTCTCGGTGGTAATTTCTCTACGTGATCAACTTTCTTAACTCAATTAGGTATAAAAGAAGCTTCTAGTGCATGCAATATCATCAGTGCTTTGTGAATATCAGAAACTATCATATCCACAATGGCTTTCCTCGCTAAGGTAAGATTATTACGTTGTATTTAAAAATAATAGTGCCAGAAACCACTATAAATTATCAATATCAGAAATTGTAAGGTGTATTGATACACAACAGACTTAAAGACTCTGTGCTAGTAGTAATAATACAAACGGCTGCTTTTGATGCAGTGAAAGAGAGTCTTATATTCGCATCTTTTAATATTTTAATAGAATGTCACCGCACTGTTACAAAAAAAAAAAAAAAAAAAAATCACGTAAACTAATTCGAACTAATCCTTAAACTTTTTATACTTGGAGCCTCTGCCGCTGATCTAGTCAGTGCAATGTGCATTTGATGCATGAGATCCCAGGTTCGATTCCGAATCAGAGATCATCTTGAACGTACTAGAATGGATCAAGTTCAACTTAAACCGTAGGACTGTCCTATATTGGCTCGCTTCTGATGAAGGAGATAAGTACAGCACAAGTTAATCACTTAATTATATTTTAGTTTACGTACAAGTAAGTAGGAAACTGTGTTTTAAGCAGGAAGCAATGGCACGTGATAACTACATGAAGGATTTGATTTGTATGGTGTGATATTTTATCAACTACTATTTAAACCGGAATTAGTAGTAGATTTCCGGTTTTAGTTGAGAGATTAGAGTGGAGATGGAATATATTCTTGCGATAGGAATATATTCTTAGGATACTTAATTGATTACAGTAAACGTTTCTCTCTATCTAGTATCCTTCTTACTCTATAGAGATCAATATCAAAACCGGAAGTCGTTGATTTCTGTCACTTCCGATTTGAAAAGGCTAAGAAGGGTAATGGTACCGATTCTGAGAACACTAAATCGATTCCAGAAAAAAAAAACGTTTCTAGCTCTTCCTATCGTTTTGGATCTATGTAGACCAATATTGAAAACCGAAAGTTATAATGGATTTCTACGACTTCCGGTTTTAGTAGAGTTAGGGATACACATGAAATGTATTCTTGACACACTTAATCGCTTCTCGCTTGATACTACCGTTTTGGCTCTATAGAATCAACGTTAAAACCGGAAGTGGTTAGTTTCTACAACTTCCGGGTTCGATGTCGTCTCTACCAACGAACTCGATTCCTATCTTCTATATTTTACGAAAATCGACGATTATCCACGAAGTAGTACTTCAGAGTTTTTGTCCCCGCGCAGACTGACACAGGGATAGAGATAGTCTTGTCTCCCGAACGGATTGACACAGAGACAGAGGGATAAAGATAGTCTTGTCTCCCGGACTATTTTGTACACAGTGGCAGACATGGTCTTGTATTCCGAACGGAGTACACACAAACTTACATAGTCTGTCTCCCGAACGGATTTACACACGAATAGACATGATCTTGTCTCCCTTTTGTCTCCCAAGCAAATGCACACACGGCTAGACATGGTATTATCTCCCACACGGATGTAAACACGAATAGACATGATCTTGTCTCCCGGACTGATGTACATACGAATAGACATAGTCTTGTATGGCGAATGGATGTATTCCCGGACAGACGTAGTTTTGTCTGCCGAACGGGTGTACACACACACAGATTTTGTTTTGTCTTCGGAATGGATGTGCGCACGAACAGACATGGTCTTGTCTACCGGACGGATGGAGACATGATAAAAAATAATGAAGTTTTTGTGAACCAAACGCATTAAAAATTAGAAACACTGATTCGAGTTTTATTGAAGAATTTTGAATAGCTACGACCTAAAGTCGATTGACCTGAGCGTTTTATAAATGAAAGAATACGCAATTAATATCTATGTTCGAGGTATTAATATTAGATTTGAATTGTTTTACAGATTACTTTCCTTGTGCTGGTTGCTTGTATCTTGGCTGTTCAGGGTATTGGATATGGTAAGATAAGCAAATTCTTGTTTGCCATATTTGTATAACGCACAATCTTTTAGGCTAACTTTGCATCTAAAATTAGAATTCAGAATAAAAGTTAAGTAAATTTTTAAACATTCTTTTTACAAGTATTAAAAAAATCTTATTTGTGTTCAAGGCCTGGCATTGGCATGCAATACTTAAGCTTTGTCAAACAACAACAGCTTGCACAAGACTAACGATTCATCACTTTTTTTATAACAATATATTTTTTTATTGTAACTCAAAATTAATGTGCCTTAATGTGCTTGTCATCAGTATAAGATACATTTGTATAAAATAAATATTCCACGTGCACATTACTGACCGGCAAATATCTTTTTGGTTCAAGATGTTGAAAGTTGAAGTAAGGGATAGAATCGATTAAATACGTTATTTACTTCAAAAATCAACATGTGAAACTGCAATTAGAATTTTTCACTGAAACAGGGGCGTCGTCTGGAGAAGGTAAGTTCCTCTTCCCCTGAGTTCGAAAAATACATATGTTTTAACCTATTGTATAGCAAGATACTCCACTGAGTGCTCACTGAATTGCTACCACCTACCTAATACTTTGTTGGTCCACCTTTTGCCCAGTGAACGACCTGGACTGGACACGGCGTGGCATGGATTCTGGTAGTTGTTGATAAGTTTCCACAGGAATCTGACACTTTATACTCCTGATAACATTCCACAATGAGACAACAAATGTTGATGCAGGAGTCTTGGTGCGAAGAACTCTTTCCGCAACATCCCATAAAGTTCTGTAGCATTAAAATTCTTTGACTTAGGGGGCAAATTCATATGCTATAGCTCAGTGGAATGTTCCCTAAGCCAAGTAAGTAAAGTCGTGGCTTGGTGGCACCGTGCATTGTAGTATTTGGGGGTAGAAGTGTTGTATTGTAGGGTGTACGAAATTCTCTAACACCTGCTCGCTGTAATCCATACACACCAACAGTCCCAGTCCGTGTTAACAGAAGCATCCCCAAATCTTATAACCACCCCACCTGCCTGTACAGTACGCACCATGCGCGAGGGATTCATAGTAACTTGTTAGTGTTGACGCCACACATGCACACGCCCTTACAAAAGGAGTAGTACAAACCGTGATTTATCGTGTCAACACACTCATTTTGAATAATCTATGGACCAATTGGCGTATTCCTGTGCCCAAACGCGACAAAGTCGGCGGTGATGAGTGTGTTGTCTGTTGTGGAACTGCATGCGTGCCAGTGTACGCTCTATAGTTGCGTGGGATATGGATGTTGTGCATCCACCATTGTGTTGGTTACGTAATTTCCGGACACTAACGATTCGTTTGGCTGTCACAAATTTCCGTAACTTTTTCCGACTTAGCATTTCCTTATAAACTCCTCGCCTGAAGCACTAGAGAAATTAAATTTTACACAGTGACTACCAACAGAAATAGCTACGTACCTAACGTACACAAACATAAAATAATTGCTTTCTTCCTAGTCAAAACACAGACTTTTAAGTCTACTCTCGAAGTTTCTAATTTATTTTGCTGTGTACTTATTTTTATTATTAGTGACTTTGCAATACTCGTGTTTCATGTTTCAAACTTTGTGTATTTATATATCGTAGCTGAGGACGTAAGTCGTACAGAAGTGACGCTAATTTTATTTTTCAGAGCTGCCATCCTTAATTACAATATACGTAATTCTATACGTGCAATACTTTCCAATATTGTATAAATACTACTAATTTTTCTTATATAGTCTGCAATGGAGACAGGCCAGTAGCCAGCCCATCATGTACGGGGCCCCCGATCCAACCATATTATAGTTTATCATCATATTATAATTCATTTGCAAGGGGAGCAGCGAAAATTTACGTTGGTCGCCCCCCTAAACCCCCCTAGATACGGGCCTGAATGGAGAACAATTCTAAATAAATGTTTGTCAGAAAGTAACGAATTTTTAGAATTCTCTCATACTTGGGAATAGTAGTCCAGTATTTTACTAATGCTCCCTTATGACTAAATGGAATGGTTAGAGATAGAAGAAACAAGTATTCGATGTCCGATAAGATCTCATGTAATTTTGACTCTTCATTATGCTGAAGGTCTAAGGTATTGTCTTGTTCAAATAATCCTGGTCACAAATAACTATTTTTAAAGCTATTTACTCTTCATGTAATAGAAATTAAATTACTAAAAATGAATCTTGCTTGACTGTGGAAGGCATTTATCTCAAGTAAAAAACTTTGGAATGGCTTAGTACGATTTTGATACTAGGAAGTTTCACAGGGAGAGAGCGGTCAGGTTTTTTGAGAAATAATGTGTAGCGGATTTCAGTCCTACTTTTCAGATAAGGAAGTATTACAGAAGGAGTACAATTAAATGAAATTCAAATAAAATTAATGTTGAAAACAGCTAACTGAAGTGAAAATTCTGTAATCTTCTAGAATCATCACTGTATACAGGGTGTCTCTGGAGAAGGTGATTATACTTTTGGAAATGATATTATTGATGATTCTAAGCAAAACGTCCACATACATGTGTCGTATTCTCAATGGTATGAAAGCTATGTGATGTGAACGATTTTTTGACTTTAGGATCCTTATTCCTCACTTTGTAGTTATTGTACAGAGGTGATAAATAGCGCAATCGAATGACCTTTTGAATGGTGTGCAGCACGTGGCAGTGGTGTCTTTGGAATGGGAGCATTTGAGGGAATTTTGGGAATAAGTGTTGCCATCTACTTACCTTAAATAATCTTAAAATAATTTTATTATTTTTCCAAATTTCCTTCAATAAATTCCTTTTCAAAGTTACCAATGTCATAGGCTGCATACCATTATAAAGGCCTTTCCATCACCATTCAAATGCGTATGTCTCATCTCTGTCGATTAACTATAGGGTGAGCAGTAAGGAATATAAGATCAAAAATGGTTTTTAACCCGTTGCTAATAGGACAAACGGTAATGTGAATATTTAACTTAGAATTATTTATACTACAATTTCCCAAAGTATTCCCACTTCCTCCCGGAACACCTGTATATATATCTTTGGAGTAATATAACTCACTGAAAGAGCTCCATTGTGCCTAAGTGGATAGCGTACGCGCCTTTGGCATGGGATATTCAGGTTCGATTTCCCGCGGAGCTCATGTGATACATAAATTATTTATTGATTTCAGAAAGCACTACGGCTCGATTAGGAGGGAAACATTGTATATAACACTCATACCGAATTTGGTACACAAGCAGGTTTAGTTCCATCAGTAAAGATGTGTTTAAACCCAAAGTAAACTAGGAAGAAATACTTGTTCATGATCTTCCACATCAAGAATGGTCCGAGACAAGGAGATGCGTAGTCGCCATAGTTATTCAATTTTTATTCCAGAATATGCTATATCGAAATTTAAGGATAGGAACCAGAGCCTAAAGCTGAATGGCATTCATCAGGTTATTTTTTTATACTGATGATACCATATTGATACGAGATTATATGGAGATAATAGAAAGATATGCAGAGGTTGTATTAAACACCTGCAGGAACATGGGTTTAGAAGTAAACACAGAGAAAACTAAATACAATAGAATTCGCCGTGACCGTAATATTGCAAATTATGGAGACATCAATATATCAAGTAATACACTCTATAAAGTGGATACTTTCAAATATCTAGGATTAACATTAACGGACCATAACCATCTCCACAAAGAAATTATATGTCAACTAGAAGCAGGTAATTTTTGTTATTAGTCCAGTCCAAATTCTTGGTCTTTGCGAATTCTGTCGCAGAATTTGAAGCTTAAAATATATAAAACGATAAATGCAATCTGTACTGTATGGTTGTGGAAACTTCATAGCGAACAACTACATAATTTACACTGTTTATCTAACATTGTTAGAGTGTTCAAGTCTAGGAGGTTCAGGTGGACAATTTATGTAGGTAGAACGGGAGAGAGTAGGGACGTTTTCAAAATTTTAACTGAAACCACAATCGTAAAAAGAGCTAGACACAGATTGGAGAGCAATATTCAGATGAATATCACAGAAATTACAAGACTGAAACTGGGTCCAGTTGGCTAAGGACAAAACTCAGTGGAAAGCTTTTGTGAATTTAGCATTGAACACTCAGGTTCCGTGGGCCAAAGAGTTAATTAGTTAGTTATTCAACTCATTAAATTCAAATATTATATAACTTTACCGTGTTTCATCTTTCCAGGTGGTGTAAGTAGCTACGGTTACGGCATTAGCCATGGCCACTACCCAGGAATCTATGGCCTCCATGGCTATGGATTAGCATCTGGATATGGATTCCCCCATGGTTATGGAGGATTTGGATCTCTTGGAGGAGGAATCGTTGGTTAAGCAATGAATAAATCAGCGGTCTTAATTGGTTTACTTGCATTGGTTATCCATCAGGACATTTCAAGAAATCTTATATCTTACACTGAAGCATGTTCTGCAATACTCAATAAAGACTACATTATTTTAAATGCGTCTTTTTCCAGTCTCATAAAAATTTGTTTCAGCCACCAGGTTTATTTAGACGCTTATTTTAATTGCCCTAGAATGACAAAAAAGAAAACTATGACTTAATTGTTTTGCGACGTGGTATATATAGGTTTAAAAGTAGCTGAATATGAATCTAACATCAAATAAAACAAAATGGCGGATCCAACATGGAGGACACAAATTACAAAAAATCAAGCATTTGATCTGAAATTGGGTATATTATTCACCATCGTTATATTTGAATCGGACACCAAACATTAAAATTTAACATGGAGGATCCAAAATGGCGGACAAAATGCAAAACACTTCTATGGGAATGAAAGTGGATAGATAGAGATTTTTGTGGTCGCCGAGTACGAATTCAATGTTAAAAGTTCAAAATGCAATATGACAAATTCCACATTGCGATCAAAAGATGCAAAAAATATGTACAGAACGGGCATATGTGTATCGAGTCGAGCCTGGGCTCTGTCTTGGTCTCGCCGATATTTGGAAAAGCACGTCTCGGTCTCGAATTCAAGACTAGATCGCGACTATCCTCGATGACGCTAGCATCCCTAATCATGGGAGTGGACATTTGTCATACATATGGCTCACAAGTGTACACGGCATAATGTGATATCGGAGAGGAAGTTGTGGAAGCATAACGATGTTTTAAACTGCAGTCATTCGCTTTACAAAAACATAACTTTCTCTTGGGTTGGCAACATTGTTCATTCGGTTATGTTTGTCAATACACGGGCAGATGTTCTCCTTTCTCTAGTTGCTTCGTGCAAAGTTTAGTTTCTCTGCCTCTTTTGGTTTCTCCGTTATCAGGGTTGGACATTCTAAATTATGTTATCATGTGGAAACGTCATTTCATGACTCTGTCGTCAAGTCGGCATGACTTAACGTGCACGTAGAGAACAGTTATTTCACTAATACTTGTTTACGGTCACAAAAAATACATTTCGCTGGTGTGCGTATGGTAACACGAAATTACATTATATAAGAGACACTCTAATATATGCATACTAGTCATTGAGAAAATTGTAATTTTAACTACTATCGGAAGTAATTTAAAATCAGCATATATATATATATATATATATATATATATATATATATATATATATATATATATATATATATATTGGTCTAGGAATTAATTCGTGCGGTTTTACAAAAGATGGCGTAACTAGCTTATTGTCCCATAGTTTCGTTGATCCAAACATGTGTTGAAAACTACTGTCATTGAGCATCTTGTTTAGTATATGTCAGTTGCTTGAAGCGGAAACAACAACATTTTTTCTTCAACTGAAAATGGCGCATTTTGTGCCTGATAAAGTGTTTTTGCGGGGAGTTATTCTTCATTGCTTTAACATGAAGAAAAGTGCTACCGCAAGTCATCATATTTTAGTGGAAGTGTTTGGTGACCATGCTCTAGCTGAGCGAACGTGTCAGAAGTGGTTTGCACGGTTTAAAGGTGGTGATTTCAGCTTGGAAGACCAAAAGCAATTTGGACAGCCAAAAGAATTTGAAGATGAAGAATTGAGAGCATTGTTTGATCAGGATTCGTGTCAAACGCAGGACGAACTTGCAGAAGCATTTGGAGTTGAGCAAACAACAGTTTCCAAACGTCTCAAAGCCATAGGAATGATTCAAAGGATGTCTTATTGGGTTTCACATGAATTGAAAAGAAAGACGTTGAAAGAAGAAAAACCGTTTGCGAATTGCTGCTTCAAAGACAGAAAAGGAAGGGATTTTTGCATCGAATTGTAACTGGTGATGAGAAGTGGATTCATTACGAGAATCCTAAACGAAAAAAGGCCTGGGTGAAGCAAGGTGAACCAGGTCCTTCACAACCGAAACGAGATATTCATTGTGCAAAGGTTATGCTGTATATATGGTGGGATTTGAAACGTGTGGTGTACTATGAACTTCTGAAACTTGGTGAAACTATTAATGGACACCGCTATCGACAACAATTAATGCGTTTGAAGCAAACTCTGGCCTGAAAACGACCAGAATGGAATAACAGGCATAATAAACTTATTTATCAAGATGATAACGCTCGACCACATGTCGCAAAACCGGTCAAAACCTATTTGGAAAATGTCGGATGGAAAGTGTTACTCCACCCGCGATATTCACCAGACACTGCTCCGTCTGACTACTACTTGATCGATTGCATGAATAACGATTTGATTGGACAGCGGTTCACTTCTTCAGAAAATATCGAAAAATGGATCTTTGATTAGATTGCGTCAAAAGATGAGGAATTCTTTCGACACGGAATCCGTAAATTGCCTGAAAGATGGGAGAAAGTAGTGGCTAGCGATGGACAATATTTTTGTTAACGTATTCATTTACTTTGTTTTTGAAATAAAGCTTCAATTTTTATTAAAAACCGCACGAATTAATTCCTAGACCAAATATATATATATATATATATATATATATATATATATATATATATATATATATATACTAGGAGATATCTGCTTTACATGAATACATTTTCACGATTTTCCGGGAACGTGACAAGAGAGTGCTAACAAGAAATTTGCAACTTCTGAAAAAAGGCTAACGAAATATAATTTTTACATCCTATACCGTAGTTATTTCAAGTCATAAAGAAAAATAATTCTTGGACCAAATTATTTTCTGTGACGAATATCAGTGGTATTGAAGAGTCCCGTACAGAGAAATCGTAACAGGAAATTATCTTTTATAAGGAACATCCTAGCATACATGCTTAAGAATGTCTCCATAGTTTTTCCAAACCACTTTAAATATCAAAATCAAGCTCTTAATTAATAAATTTATTTTCTAAACATTTAAAATTAAGTATTCTCACTTGAAAGAAGATAATATTAAAATTAAATTAAGTACTTTTCAGTTACTTTATTTAATTAAAGTAAGCAATGCATTTTAAGTGAAATTTACAAATAAATTCATTAGATTATTCAATTATTTAAAAATAAGTTATGAATTAAAAGCTGAAAAAATAACCCAAAATTCATAAAATTTACAGGATGGTGATAGAATTTTAACTTGCTCTAGGAAACTGATACCATATTACCAGGGAGGTAAGTGAGTGGGAATCAAATGTAGAGAATTGAACACACAAAACTTCAAGAGGTTGTAATGGACCGCTAAAGTATTGCTGAATTCAATGTAGATTCTCTAAGTACAGTTGTAATTTTTTCAATCTGTCAAAGCTTCGTCGTTCTGCATGTGTATTAATTCCTCTGATCCCATACGACACATCTCCTGGTCATTAATTAAACACACAATTCAAACCACGCAGAACTGAAAGAGAGTTTCGATAGCCAGTGCTGGTCTGACTTTTTCGTTTCATGTGGCAGAGCCCTCTCGACCTAAAAATCAAAAAAAGGCTGGGCGAACGGCCTAGTTAATGCCGCCATCTTGATTGAAAGATCCAACAAAGATAATTGGGCGCGCAGCAACATGATAACGCACAATCGCATTGATTAAGACTAAGTCTTCTTGACTTGAACAATTCACAAATTCACAGGGACTTATATTCACATCATATAATAAAGATAATACTACGACGTAATTAAAATGCTTGAAAGTATTGGTATTGATTTTAGATACATTTTGATGAAATAACGTTATATATCTCTGGGTTGCGTTAAATACATATCAAAAAACTAAACTAAGTATAGTAACAGGCATATAACATAACGGAGCATTAGTGTATCTTCATTTGACGTCAATACTAGTGCATAGTAAATAATTATTTTGTAATATGAATAAGATTCCTATAACGTAATCTAGAGAGTAAGCGTACTAGTGGAGTGATTACTCGTTGCAGTTCAATTATGACGCACACTTGAACCAAATACGAATTAGAAATCTGTATGACTGCTAACATAATATTTGATCTATTTTGTAAATAACTTATTTTACAATTATAGCCTATAACATATACATACAGTATTTTATTTTACTTTGTTAATGTGAGATAGGTGTTGAGATTTGGATGCATTAATTAATTTTACTTACGTTTCTAAGAGTATTTTTTTAGGTTTTTTTTTTTTAGTTTTCTTCCAGAAATAGTCCATCTAAGACCATAGTAGGAGGGAAGCATAATTGCAAAGATGTGAAATGGAATGTCCACTTATGAGGAATTTTGGCGAGTACCGTATTACTTGTGTTGACTTCCATCCCGCGTAAATGATATTTATCATTCTTAAACTTTTTCTTATGTGCTAATATAGGTATAATTATAGTTTGATGACGCACATCATTAATAGTATTCCATATTATTTCACTTCCAAAGTAGAACTTATTATATATTTATTTATTCATCATCTTTTACTTTATTCTATTTGCAGGGACGCTGTTCAATGAACACACACGTAACACTAGTAATTGACCTTTCACCTGCCTTCAAATTTCAGAGGATAGACGGTTAATTGGACTACATTTTGCAACTTATTCTAATTAGTTTGCCTACACTAGCAAGTGTCGTTTATCATCATTCAAACAGATCTACTTCAATTTACAGTCACCGTATTTAGAAGCCATTTGTAATACCAAACTTTAATAGCTTTTGGTGGTTTCTTAAAACAATTGTTACTGAAAACGTTTACAGTCTTTATATCGCATTCATTGTGCAGGTAGTTGTTTCCACCCTCTTTCTAAAACTAAACCATCATTAAGGACCATCGTTTTTAAAGAATAACGAAGTAATCTACAGCAAAAAGCAGAAGATTCTGTACTGACATCTGTCGTTGCTGGTTCGGAGTGCAATATTCTTGTCCTTGCATCAGTACAGAAAAATTCTAAGATTCACAAGTACAACAATAGTATGATTACACGAAGTTAAACGAGGATCACTATTAGTCTCAAAGCCCATGTGCACTGGCGCAAATCCCAGGAGTTTGAGGGGGACATGTCCACGTTAACCTTGGAACTGGGGGGACTGTCCCCCCAATAATCTGATTTGAAATGTCTTTCTTGGGAAGAAATGTGATAATTTGTTCACAGACAGACAGTGTAAGACTGTCACTTCATCTACATCGCCTGATGTATAATATACAACAGGTTTACCTCAGAAATCAGATTCATCTACCGTAATATCCAGTGTGCGAATTAGATCATCTATATTGGGGGCGGGGATAAAATTAGGCCAACAGGACATAAAGTCTGAAGGTTCAAATTTCAGAAAATGAGACAATAAATGCTTTATCGCCATATATATATATATGTTACTTTTTCCACTCATATTGAAAGCTTCCACTTTGCGTTATTACATACAGGTTGCGAAAAAAACCTACTTCAGTCTTGCGAAAACCACTAAAATTATCAGTTAAACCGGACATACTTTTTTTAAAAAAATAAAAGAAAAAGAAAATCTAGATATTAACCTATCAAATAAGAAATGGATTGTTGCTGGTCCCGATTTCTGACATCAAGGTCAAATCGAAGGCCAAATATTTGAAATCTCTCAATTCAAATTTCGAGCTTGTGCTTCTACTTCCCACTAAAGCTGTGCTCATGACGACATTTTTCTCCACGATTCCGTGATGGGGCAAAGGAAGTCAACACTTAAAATTATTTTACTGTTAGGTTGCAGATGAGTTGATTCACTATGGGAGTAGTAATGGCGCCACTCTGCCTAACTTTGGACTTTGACCCCGACCTTTATGACGTCATAGGTCAAAGGTCAATGACCTTGGCCCGGAGTCAATGACCTAGGGGTACATAGGACCACCCCCTCTAAATTTTGGCAGGGGTACCATGGCTCACCCCCTAAATTTTGGCAGGGGTACATAGGACCACCCCCCTTAAATTTTGGAAATTGCCAAATCTAAAAATTGGGTGTGGTATATAACGACTCTTTAGAAAAGCGTCGTCAACCTGGTCCGTCTTGTAAAATATAAGTTACGAAGCGATAATTACTTTTCTTTATGCAAAAATCAACTCAGATATTCAAAGATTATTAGTCTCACCTTTATTGCTTGATATGTCTTAAATATTCTTTTTAAGACCGTAAAATACATAAATTCACTTGACTAGGTCAACACATAACATGTACATAGTCACAACTATCCCATAATAATCTCTTACATATATTAAAAACATTCTTCTTTTCTGTTAATTTAAAATGAACATTCTACTAAGTATATTACATATTTATGAGCACTTTTTGCCCACGGTACAGGTAAATATTATACAAACTAAAGTATTTCGTTATAGAAAATGTCGCCCGATAAAGGGACTGCATATAAAAGTCATGAGTAGGCTTGACTTTTATATTCAAGAACCACTGGTCTGATTAGATTAATGTTCGTACATTACATATGTTCTTTATATTTTGATCACACCTCGTATATATCTTCATTACTTTTTGGTTAACCCTCATATATATATAAAATATTTATTATCATTCACCTAAATACATTCACAATAAATCTTTGATTTCATTAATATTTCTCTTTTATTACATTATTATTTATTCTTTATCATTAAAAACATCGTCGCTTAGAAATATAATTAACGAGGGTGAAACACAAATTATCAAGATTACTAGTTTCGATCATTATTACAAACGATGATGTGACAAATAATATTTGTTCTTTTCGGGCGCATTATATAACAAATAAGTTAGATGTTGCAATTGTAATGTATACATAGTAGCACTAAGATGTCCAAAATAAAGAAGAATTTCACTCAAGGTAGTCATTGAATAATTGATTTTATAGAATGGATCTTATTCTTAACATAATCTTTGACAATTAAACACAAATCAATCTAATATAAATAATCTTTGCCTTTAACTAATTATAAATTGAATTATGATTCTTCACATTAATAAGAAAGAATAAAAATTAAACATAACCTACGTTTGAATAATCAAATAGAAGTAAATAAATTTATTTTACAGAAACAAAAGACACCCTTTTGTTATTAAATAAACACGTTTTTCATTATTATTATTATTTTTCATTCTTATTTATTTGATCAAGAATGTTGGGTGCTACTAACTCTTTAACTAGATGCATTTCAAATATTTATAACCATCGTTTTCATTATTAATATTAACACAAACTTTAAAACGAAAATTCACAAGAATCTATAACCAACATGGGTTTAACCTAATTTCGTTAACGGTAATCATGTTACATTCGCACTGGCATATGAATCTAATAAAGTGCACTGTACTGCACAATCGTGATTATGTTCTACATTAGGTTGTACATGTCTTTCATCGTGATTTGAATTTGGATACGAAGTACCATCTCGTGAACAATGATTATGTCTATACATAGGATTGGTAGCATCTCTAGGATTTCGACATGTATTTCTATTATTTTTGTGTCTACTTCGGTTGATTAGGTTAGGCGGATTCCCTACATAGCCTTGTCTATTTTGTTCATTTTGATTGCTAGAGTATACTCGTCTTAGGTTCGGTTCAGTATTATTCACACTTCGGATATTCAAATTCCGAACAGGGACCAAATGACCTGAATTATTCTTATTTTTACCCATTCCTGATTGTGTTAGATTCATAGCATGGTATTGAGTTTCGTAGCATTGTACAAGCATTAATAAATGACTGAAACTCATACACTGAGTGGAAAATAAGATCTGCTGTAATTTAAATGGAAGCAAATTGCGAATCGATGCAATTATTCTTGATTCCGATTGCAAGGGATTAACAACCTTTAATTCATTATAGACATTTACAACAAACTCTACAATAGATTTGTGCAATCGAGGATTGAAATGTTGATTTCTAAGATTGGCATCTCTGTTGGCCAGCAAAAAGTCATTTTCGTAATTCGCGATCAATGCCGCTTTAAATTCCTCCTATGTACTAATGTGATCACGTATTGCCTTAAACCATAAGGAACAAGGTGGGAGTAATACATGGGGTATTAATTTCATGTATTGTGATCGGTCGATAGACATTATATTGCATTCGTCTTGGAATTTCTCTAAGAAAGAACTAGCATTTTCATTGCACTTACCACTAAATTTACTCATGGCTTTGATTTCGCTCATCTTGACACTTAACTTTACCTTTCTTTTCTCACTCCTTGTTCTTGTGGTGTGATTGTTCCGGTCCGTAGCGTGCTGTGTCATGATACCATTTATATTTCGTTCATCAGTGATCTTCGGACAATTTTCCTCTAATATAATATCCTCCTCAGATTCCGGTGAAGGCGTATTTATATCCGGTGATTGGGGAAACTCGAAGCGATCACTGCCCAGATTATTGCGATAAATGTTATCTCTAGCCTGTAACGTTTTAATTTCTTCCTGCATAGTAGCCAACTGGATCTTTTGATGTTTAACGGAAGATTCTATTAACGTTAAATCCTTTTTTACAGCACAGATTTCATGATTTTGATGATCGTGCTTTTCTTGACACTCATCGGCTATCCTTTTTAACTTCTCTTCAAACTGCGAGGATATATCGTTCATCACCTGGACGATTGTTTGTTTCGTATCGTCTGATTTCAGTTCTATCCGTTCTATTCGTTTACTTAATTCTTCATACTGCTTGCTAGCTTCGTTAAATTTCAGTTCTATCTTCTTTTCCATGGTCTGGTTAGCTTCATAGAACTTCAGTTCTATCTTCTGTTCCATGGTCTGGTTAGCTTCATAGAACTTCTGTTCCATGGTCTTGTTAGCTTCGTTGAATTTCAATTCTATCTTCTGTTCCATGGTCTGGTTAGCTTCATAGAACTTCTGTTCTATCTTCTGTTCCATGGTCTGGTTAGCTTCATAGAACTTCTGTTCCATGGTCTGGTTAGCTTCATAGAACTTCTGTTCCATGTTTGTGTTAGATTCATTGAGCTTCTGTTCCATGGTTTGTTTTATCTCAGTCGTCATTTGCATAATTTGTCGCTGCACAGCTAACAAAAGTCGATCCTCAGATGACAAACTTGGTGTTGCACTAATTTCACCTGGATTACTGGTATTAGATTCCTGTTGCACTATTTCACTATCCATTTTTCTTTTGATGACCTTACCGCTTCGTAATACGGTTAAGTTCGTATTCATAAATGGTAATATCCAAGTAAATTCAGCCCTACTTTCCTTCTTCGGGAACTGAATTTTCAAAAGTCCCGGGTTTCGGCACCAAATTTTTATAACGACTCTTTAGAAAAGCGTCGTCAACCTGGTCCGTCTTGTAAAATATAAGTTACGAAGCGATAATTACTTTTCTTTATGCAAAAATCAACTCAGATATTCAAAGATTATTAGTCTCACCTTTATTGCTTGATATGTCTTAAATATTCTTTTTAAGACCGTAAAATACATAAATTCACTTGACTAGGTCAACACATAACATGTACATAGTCACAACTATCCCATAATAATCTCTTACATATATTAAAAACATTCTTCTTTTCTGTTAATTTAAAATGAACATTCTACTAAGTATATTACATATTTATGAGCACTTTTTGCCCACGGTACAGGTAAATATTATACAAACTAAAGTATTTCGTTATAGGTATCCTAGGACCATAGTATGTACCTCTATCAGTATTGGGGGTCTATGTCGTTCCCTTTTATGGGTAAAAAATTGCCAAAAAGTCAAATTTCGTGGGTTTTTGACCTAATTTATCCCCTTTGATGAGGTGTTATTATCCTATATAGTTATATGGGCGTATACAGGGGTCCATTCCCTTTCATAAGACATGGGTATATTAATGCACCCCTTGAAAAATTTGGGAGGGGTACCTTGGCCCACCCCTTAAATTTTAGAAATTGCCCAATTTAAACATTTGGTATTATAGTACAGGACCCTAATATGTATTATGATAAATTTGGGTGGTCCACCTCATTCCCTTCTAGGGGTACAAAATTGCCAAAATATAAACTTAAGCAATACGTAGTACCACGTGTTTGGTTTTTGGTCGATTTTATCCCCTTTGATGAGGTGTTATTATCCTATATAGTTATGTGGTCATGTATAGGGGTCCATTCCCTTTCATAAGATATGGGTATATTTGTGCACCACTTTAAAAATTTGGGAGGGGTACCTTGGCCCACCCCTTAAATTTTAGAAATTGCCCAATTTAAACATTTGCTATTATAGTACCGGACCCGAACATGTATTATGATAAATTTGGGTGGTCCACCTCGTTCCCTTTTAGGGGTACAAAATTGCCAAAATATAAACGTAAGGAATACGTTGTACCACGTGTTTGTTTTTTTGGCCCAATTTATCCTCTTAGATGAGGTCCTATTACCTTATATGGTTATATGGTTAGGTATAAGGGTCTATTCCCTATCATAAGACATAGGTACATTTGTGCACAAAATTAAAAATTTGGGAGGGGTACTTTGGCCCACCCCTTAAATTTTAGAAATTGCTCATTTTATATATTTGGTATTATAGTATAGGACCCTAACATGTATTATGATAAATTTGGGTGGTCCAACTTGTTCCCTTTTAGGGGTACAAAATTTCCAAATATAAACGTAAGCAATACGTTGTACCACGTGTTTGGTTTTGACCTAAGTTATCCCCTTGGATGAGGTCCTATTACCTTATATGGTTATATGGTTATGTATAGGGGTTTATTCCGTATCATAAGACATAGGTACATTTGTGCACCCCCGGGAGGGGTACCTTGGCCCACCCTTTAAATTTTAGAAATTGCCCAATTTCAACATTTGGTAGAAATTGCCAAATTTTAGTACAACCACGTGTTTGTTTTGGCTCAATATATCCCCTAGGATGAGGTCCTATTACCTTATATGATTATATGGTTATGTATATTGGTACATTCCCTATTATAAGACATGGGTATATTGATGCACCCTTTAAAAATTTGGGAGGGGTACCTTGGCCCACCTCTTTATTTTGGAAATTGCCCAATTTAAGCATTTGGTATAATAGTATAAGACCCTAATATATATATATATATATTACTATAAATTTGGGTGGTCCATCTCGTTCCCTTTCATGGGTACGAAATTGCCAAATTTTAGTATAACCACGTGTTTCGTTATTGACCTAATTTATTCACTTGGATGAGGTCCTATTACTTAATATGATTATATGGTCATGTATAGGGGTCCATTTTCTATCATAAGACATAGGTACATTGATGCACCCCGGGATGGGTACCATAGCCAATCCCTTAAATTTTGGAATTTTTTTCAATTTAAGCATTCGCTATCATAGTACATGACCTCAATATGTATCATGATAAATTTGGGTGGTCCACCTTGTTCCCTTTCATGAGTAAAAAAAATGACAAAATATAAACATAAGCAATATGTTGTATCACGTGTTTGGTTTTTGGCCCAATTTATCCCGTTTGAAGCGGTCTTATACCGTATATGGTCATATGGTCATGTATATAGGTTCATTTCCTATCATAAGACATGAGTACATTGATGCACCCTTTAAAAAATTTGGGAGGGGTATCTTGACTTATCCACTCAGTTTTAGAAATTGTTTAATATAAGCATTTGGTATCTTCGTACAGGTCTTCAATATGTACCACTATAAATTTGGATGGTCCACATCGTTCCCTTTCATGGGTAAAGAACTACCAAAAATCAAATTTCGGAGGTTATTGACCCCTATTTAGCACGTTATATGGGTATGTACAGAGGTTTATTACCTTTATATGTTTATGTTCCCTTTTAAATTTGGGAATTATCAAATAACAATATTCGGTAAACGTTTTGTAGGACCCATTGTAGATGTTGGTGTTCCTCTTATGGCCAAATATTCAAAATTTAAAGGTTATTGACCGGCTTTATTATTGAATAACTACAGGATTTATTACTTTTTCATAAGACACAGGTGTATTTGTGTACCAATCTTAAATTTTGGGAGGGGTACATTTCTTATTGTCATATCAATAATTGGTAATTGTTCTTAAAATTGGATAGTATCTCATTCATTGGGTAAATCATTATGATCACGTGATCAGTTATTGACCTATGATGGGATTAGGAGTCCAGGACATTGGTACATTTAAAACTTTGTAGGATAATTTGAGAATTGTCAAATGAAATTGAGTCATTGGTATTGATTATTACAGCCAAATATAAACGTAAGCAATACGATGTACCACGTGATTGACCTTGATGAGGTAGTGTACAGGGATACATAGCTCACCTTATTGAATCTTATGACTCATAGTCTTAAGGGAATACATGCTACAACACTGGCAAAGTTATTGTTGATGCAATTTGATTGGTTGATCACTATCTTTCGTGCAATCTGATTGGCTGATCACTATCTTTCGTGCAATCTGATTGGTTGCTGATTTTCAAATCTTTGCTGCATTCAGTTTTAAGTTTTGTTTAACATTTAAAAATCTTGGTTTCGTTCAACATTTTGCACTCACTGATAAATATAATCAAAACCGTTTTTGTTAATCGAATAGTTAAAAACCGGATAAAGTTTGACGGTTAACCGTGAAACGTGAAATTTTTTTTAGTTTGGAAATTTTTTGTTTGAAAGTTTTTGTTTGAAAACTCTTGTTTCAAATTTGTGTTTGAATTTTTTTTGTTTCAGAATTTTGTTTGAATATTTCGTTTCCAAAATTTTTCGTTTCAAAAATTTTGTTTCAAAGTTTTGGTTTGACATTTTTAAAAGTTTGTGCACTCATTAGTAAAGAACCGGAACTGTTTAGAACTAAAACCTCTGGCAACATTGTGGTGCAATAGTACACATCAGAATATGGGGTTGTACTTGAAATGAAAAAACAAAATTCATTGAAATGGATCATTTTATTACACTCCACATATATCCATACCAGATAGTGGTTCTGGATATTGTCGATACAATGTATTTTGAACTTCTTGCACTAGTTTGTCTTTAGCATATAATTTTAATTCCAGTTGAAGTCTTTTAAGGTCTATTGCAATATCAATTGGTGGAAACTCAATGTCCATTTGATCACAAATAAACTGTTTATCAATACAGGTATGCACCCACGAACGATGTTGACAACCATCACAATATCTAGATACATGTTGTACAATATGCATAACACATTTTTCAAAATAGTACTTTTTCAGGAATATACTTGTTTTGTTGCACACTTCCACTGCATGTTTAACACACTGGAATACGCTGATGAATTTGTTCCATTCCGTTTCCGTTAGATACACCATGTTGCGAGGGACATGGAATGTACTCTTTTTACGTAACAGCACCATCTTCTCTTCGAGGACTGTACGCAGCACCACTTCATGATTTGAGCCTAATGATTTGACTATGGTCACATTTAGCTCATCATGAAAATAATCGTTCATTTGGTCGATTCGTGAACATAATATTTGCCATTCTTCACAGGTCAGTTGTACACCAAATTGTTCTGCTTTGCCCAATCGAATTACTGGTTCAAATGTTCTAGCACTGATACCAATCATCACATGTTTTGTTTGAAATATATTTATTGGATAATAGCTTGCGAAGATGAATTCTTTATCGTTAGAAGTACACATCTTTTCTCCTGAAAAGCACTTGCTCAAATGATTTCGTGGGATGACACTGTATTGGTTGATTTATAGAACTACGGCTGACGTCATTGGTAAGGAATGTCCTGACGTTTGAATTTATAGTTTCATCTCAGTTGCTGACGTCATGCCGACCAACCAAATTCATACAACTATGTCTGACGTCAAAGGAATGTGCTGACGTTTGAATTCATGATTTCATCACAATTTCTGACGAATCTGGCTGTGTACTAAATTCAAATTGATGACTTCGACCCAAGAATCCTTTGTAACATAAAGATACAAATCCAGTATTTAAGAAACGCAGCAGTTCTTCTTGTTTCGATGCTTCCATGGGTAAATATCTTGCTGGTAAAATTATATTCTTATCATTTTCAAGCTTCACTACGATTCTTAATCCAAACTTTGTAGGAATCGTTTGGCTAGCTAAGATTCTATAAGGTACATTCTGTTGTAAATCAGTAATCTTGGTAAATGATTTCATCACATCACGTGTGTTTAGAAACTGCAGACAAGTAGCCATGATGATGTTATCATGAATACTAACTCGAACGATACTTATATATGATGCGAAACTGATGACGTTGCATTATCATGTTCTGACGTGTACTATTGCACCACAATGTTGCCAGAGGTTTTAGTTCTAAACAGTTCCGGTTCTTTACTAATGAGTGCACAAACTTTTAAAAATGTCAAACCAAACTTTGAAACAAAATTTTTGAAACGAAAAAATTTGGAAACGAAATATTCAAACAAAATTTTAAAACGAAAAAAATTTTCAAACAAAATTTTGAAAAAACAAAATTCGAAACAAAAAAATTTAAACAAAAAAATTTGAAAACGAAAAATTTCAAACGAAAAATTTTAAACAAAAAATTTTCAAACAAAAAATTTTCAAACAAAAAAAAATTCAAACAAAAAAATTTTGAAACATAAATTTCAAACAAAATTCTGAAACAAAAAATTCAAACACAAATTTGAAACAAGAGTTTTCAAACAAAAACTTTCAAACAAAAAATTTTCAAACAAAAAAAATTTCACGTCTCACGGTTAACCGTCAAACTTTATCCGGTTTTTAACTATTCGATTAACAAATAAACGGTTTTGATCATATTTATCAGTGAGCAAAATGTTGAACGAAACCAAGATTTTAAATGTTAAATAAAACTTAAAACTGAATGCAGCAAAGATTTGAAAATCAGCAACCAATCAGATTGCACGAAAGATAGTGATCAGCCAATCAGATTGCACGAAAGATAGTGATCAACCAATCAAATTGCATCAACAATAACTTTGCCAGTGTTGTAGCATGTATTCCCTTAAGACTATGAGTCATAAGTTTCAATAAGGTTAGCTATGTATCCCTGTACACTACCTCATCAAGGTCAATCACGTGGTACATCGTATTGCTTACGTTTATATTTGGCTGTAATAATCAATACCAATGACTCAATTTCATTTGACAATTCTCAAATTATCCTACAAAGTTTAAATATACCAATGTCCTGGACTCCTAATCCCATCATAGGTCAATAACTGATTACGTGATCATAATGATTTACCCAATGAATGAGATACTATCCAATTTTAAGAACAATTACCAATTATTGATATGACAATAAGAAATGTACCCTCCCAGTCTACACAAATACACCTGTGTCTTATGAAAAAGTAATAAATCCTGTAGTTATTCAATAATAAAGCCGGTCAATAACCTTTAAATTTTGAATATTTGGCCATAAGAGGAACACCAACATCTACAATGGGTCTTAGAAAACGTTTACAAATTATGTTATTTTATAATTCCCAAATTTAAAAGAGAACATAAACAT
Organism: Thermobia domestica; assembly: GCF_964235325.1. Classification (NCBI taxonomy): domain Eukaryota; kingdom Metazoa; phylum Arthropoda; class Insecta; order Zygentoma; family Lepismatidae; genus Thermobia; species Thermobia domestica. The sequence goes on from NC_137455.1 coordinate 347,049,242, forward strand.
ATAAAGGTAATAAACCATATAACGTGATAAATACTTATCAAAGGGTCAATAACCTCCGAAATTTGATTTTTGGTAGTTCTTTGCCCATGAAAGGGAACGATGTGGACCATCCAAATTTATAGTGGTACATATTGAAGACCTGTACGAAGATACCAAGAAGATAGAAATTAAACAATTTCTAAAACTGAGGGGATAAGTCAAGATACCCCTCCCAAATTTTTTAAAGGGTGCATCAATGTACTCATGTCTTATGATAGGAAATGAACCTATATACATGACCATATGACCATATACGGTATAAGACCGCTTCAAACGGAATAAATTGGGCCAAAAACCAAACACGTGATACAACATATTGCTTATGTTTATATTTTGGCATTTTTTTTACTCATGAAAGGGAACAAGGTGGACCACCCAAATTTATCATGATACATATTGAGGTCATGTACTATGATAGCAAATGCTTAAATTGAAAAATTTCCAAAATTTAAGGGATTAGCTATGGTACCCCTCCCGGGGTGCATCAATGTACCTATGTCTTATGATAGAAAATGGACCCCTATACATGACCATATAATCATATTAGGTAATAGGACCTCATCCAAGTGAATAAAATAGGTGAAAAACGAAACACGTGGTTGTACTAAAATTTGGCAATTTCGTACCCATGAAAGGGAACGAGATGGACCACCCAAATTTATAGTAATATATATATATATATTAGGGTCTTATACTATTATACCAAATGCTTAAATTGGGCAATTTCCAAAATAAAGAGGTGGGCCAAGGTACCCCTTCCAAATTTTTAAAGGGTGCATCAATATACCCATGTCTTATAATAGGGGATGGACCAATATACATAACCATATAATCATATAAGGTAATAGGACCTCATCCTAGGGGATATATTGAGCCAAAACAAACACGTGGTTGTACTAAAATTTGGCAATTTCTACCAAATGTTGAAATTGGGCAATTTCTAAAATTTAAAGGGTGGGCCAAGGTACCCCTCCCGGGGGTGCACAAATGTACCTATGTCTTATGATACGGAATAAACCCCTATACATAACCATATAACCATATAAGGTAATAGGACCTCATCCAAGGGGATAACTTAGGTCAAAACCAAACACGTGGTACAACGTATTGCTTACGTTTATATTTTGGCAATTTTGTACCCCTAAAAGGGAACAAGTTGGACCACCCAAATTTATCATAATACATGTTAGGGTCCTATACTATAATACCAAATATATAAAATGAGCAATTTCTAAAATTTAAGGGGTGGGCCAAAGTACCCCTCCCAAATTTTTAATTTTGTGCACAAATGTACCTATGTCTTATGATAGGGAATAGACCCTTATACCTAACCATATAACCATATAAGGTAATAGGACCTCATCTAAGAGGATAAATTGGGCCAAAAAAACAAACACGTGGTACAACGTATTCCTTACGTTTATATTTTGGCAATTTTGTACCCCTAAAAGGGAACGAGGTGGACCACCCAAATTTATCATAATACATGTTAGGGTCCGGTACTATAATAGCAAATGTTTAAATTGGGCAATTTCTAAAATTTAAGGGGTGGGCCAAGGTACCCCTCCCAAATTTTTCAAGGGGTGCATTAATATACCCATGTCTTATGAAAGGGAATGGACCCCTGTATACGCCCATATAACTATATAGGATAATAACACCTCATCAAAGGGGATAAATTAGGTCAAAAACCCACGAAATTTGACTTTTTGGCAATTTTTTACCCATAAAAGGGAACGACATAGACCCCCAATACTGATAGAGGTACATACTATGGTCCTAGGCTACCACACCCAATTTTTAGATTTGGCAATTTCCAAAATTTAAGGGGGGTGGTCCTATGTACCCCTGCCAAAATTTAGGGGGTGAGCCATGGTACCCCTGCCAAAATTTAGAGGGGGTGGTCCTATGTACCCCTAGGTCATTGACCCCGGGCCAAGGTCATTGACCTTTGACCTATGACGTCATAAAGGTCGGGGTCAAAGTCCAAAGTTAGGCAGAGTGCCGCCATTACTACTATGGGCTACGTTATTCAAATAAAGTAAAACATTACATTGAAGTTTTTCAGACAACAATATTAGCGTGGACAGCAAACTGTACAACGAAAAGATGGAAAAATGAAGGGTTAACCCGCTCCAGTTTAAATGTTTATACAGACACGGACAATGACACGGAGAACCAGTCGTATTAACAAATGCTGAAACAAATCTTCAATTATGCGCTTATTCACCTAAAAACTACCTTTACTAACATGTCGGCTCACTAGGAGCGTATCCCCAGAGTGTACGTTAACATATACATACGAGAGAATACCTATATCTTAGATTTTGAATGTAGTTTCAAAACTTCATTTCCATAAACTGTAAAAGGCAGTGATTACTATGCTAATTATCACAAATTAAATGCACTTTTTGAGTTGCATACACACAAATTACTACGGAATGAAGACCATGTGCTAACAAAGAGTACTCTGGAAGATAAAATAACATGTTATAACAAAAATTAAAATAAGATTATAATCGATATAAATGTAGAGGATGAATATAACATGTCTGAACTTCGCCAAGTATGGTGGAAGAAGGTATTTGTTTACTTCTTCTTCACCAACCGCTAAGAACATTTATAAATCCATATGTAGCTGTGTTATACGCAATTAGTACTTTCAAATTCACAAACGATGACGAACTGAAAGGTACGAAGGTACAGTTTCAAGTAACAAGCGTAGTAATAATAAAAAGCTCAACTAAACAACGTTGGAAATAGTGGGTAATTAGGTGGTAAGTGGAAATTACCAAAATTGAATAGTTTACGTCGATCATATTGAAATACAGCTAGAAGATTAAACTTACAAGAAATGGCAAAATCAGTGAAATTTGGAGTTACACTGAGCATAGTTTGGGGGTAAATCGAGCATCCCCGGTGGGGATACTTCAGCTGATTTGTTTGGGGGGATCAAAATGTGATTGAGGGGAAAATCCCTCTCACCCCCCGGTAATTCGTACCCTGGTAATATGAGTCTCATCTCCCCTTCCCCCAGAATAAGTCTCAAATCTGCCCACCTCCCAATGTTGAAGACAACTCTGCTCCCCAGATCCTCCAGAGCATTGTTTTTTAACTTGATAAAAATTTTGAACATCGCTTAAAAAATAAATTATGGGAACGGTCACCCGTCCCCTCCAATGTTGAAGTCAGATTTGCGCCGCTGCCCATGTATGTTATATGTTATGATACACTTGCTACTGAATCAATGAAGCCAAGCTACTCTCAGCTTAGGGTTGGAAACAACTTCTGTAAATATGCGCAACATAAAAATAAGTCTTTAGAATTTTTCAAGATAAAAGTAACGGAATTTCAGAAAGTTCATAAAAGCAGTACGAAAACATTTTCCTGTAAGTTCTCACTAGAATATGATATTGGCTTCTTATGATGCTGCAAAAATCATTTTCAAAACAGAAATGGCTCCTACGGTAGGCGAGGAATTGATTCTACCTGCCAATGTGGTACTCTGTGAACGTGTATTTGGCGAGTGGGCGTCCTGAGAAATCAAGTGCCGATACTGAACACGCAGTGAAAGGACAGAATTGAGGCAGCAATTACAAAAATAAGTCTGTAGGCAAGCCGAGATGATGATAATAGTCTGTGTCAATGGAAAAAGTGGATCTAAAAAGGTAGGGGGACGGATAACCGTCCGCCGTACCTATCTTTGCCCATGTAATTTTTAGGAAGTGAGGGACGCCATATGTAAACTTTTGGAAGTAGTGGAACGGCGTTCTCCCGCGTTCCCCCTAACTTTTTTAAACCCTGGTCTGAGTACTTTCCCAACACTGAAGTCATTCCTGAAATCGGCTGATAAAGAGTTGCTACAAGACGTTCAACCTGATATCGTTGTGCATCTGAATGATTAGCGCCTTGGTCCAGAATTACTTCCCACCATCAAGTGCTGAAAATGTACTTATAAGAAATCCTTTCTTGTATACGACACAATTAAAAGCTTTGAGGATGAGTAAGATAAACTTGTTCGTGTTACTTGGAGTGTCCTGATTTTCCAGGCGTCCGGGTTACAACTAGGAGCGTCATTTCAGAGTTTGCTTGGGGAGAGGAGGCAGACCCCTTCATATAAATGAACTTTCCCATTTTTCACTGATTTACTACTATTTTTTGATAAAATCTACATACATCTCAAACTCAGGGGGGCAATTGCCCTTCCCTACCCCCCTAAATGATGCATCTGGTTACATCATCTGTCTCTGCCCCTAAAATTACTCAAAACTTCCATGTTTCAAATTTTCTTCAAACCCCAAGTTAATATCATTCGTGCGATACTTTAAAAATATCACTTTTATTTTTCATCAATACTCAACTATTGGGATAATTTACTATCCGTCACTCTAATTTGGTAAATGTTGACCTATGATTTAATTAATTCTTATACGGTATTCCAGAAAAAAAGTATACAACTATGACTCATGTAAATTTTCTGAGTGTCCCAGTCTTGATTGAGATAATCTGCGTACCCTAGTAATGACTCACTTAAAATATGTTTCAATGAATTTGTACTTGATCAATTTAGTATTAAGGTGTTTTTTGATTATAAGAAAATACGTACAACGGCATTGAAACACCTACAGTAGCTTCATTTCATAACACAAACAGTATCTTTATGAAGAAAAATTTTCAATGAATTATCTCCTGAAAAACCACACTGAGAAAAATTTACGGGTAAAAAGTACGCAAACTACGGTGATTTTTAGGAACTTGCAGAAGAATAACCTTTCAACACTATGGAGAATGTTAATTGTTCTTGTCCGTTTTACGTATATTTTCTCCTTAGTTTTCCAGATAAAAATAATGACGTGAAAACTTTAAAAAAATATGACGTCATAGATAATGACAGTAATAATGGAGCGTCACTATTACTGGTCATATTAAAACTCAAGTGTAATGGAAAATTCACAAAATAAGAATGTTATAGGCCTAAATCCAGCTGTTGCTATACATTCACCAAGGGAAACATGGAAAAATCACATGAAGGAATGGTAGAAACTCCGTCCTTGACTTCATTTAAATCTGTATGTGTAGCCTTAAGCACTGTATAATCCAGTTAAAACTGCATTCGCTACTGTAAAAATAGCACGAAAATAGCAATACAAATACATGCTTTGACTGCATTGTTAGCCTTATACATAGGCTTTCTTATCACGGTATAATTAATCAGTCAGGGACAAAATTAATGATAGGGAGACTGAAAACCAATCCAGCAATGTTTTACTCATGTGTATACAGACTACTTCTCCAAGCAGCGTAGCAACACTTGCAGAAAGTACTGCACAAAAGCACTAATATAACGTAGATTTTCTAGTGTATAGAACTAAAATATGCTCCTCCTCAGTATGCAAATGGTAGGTACTAGTTTACCGACACTGAGCTTTTTTTTTTTTTTTGCTAGCCGAAGGCTAGCTCCCTTGCGAGGGTTACGCCCTCTATCCGGGGTGAGGAGTGCAGAGACTGGTGAAGGAAGGATATTGGAGGTGGTCTATGGGAAACTCAAGAGAAACGGATAGAATCATTTATTTTATTTTAGATCATAATTTCTGTTTATGGTTTTTATTGCATTTTATTCAATTTATTGGACATTATGAACTTCGTTCATAATCATGAGGACAGGGAAAAAAATGAGAATGAAGTGCATATGACAGGACAACACAAGGATATGTTAGTTAGACGAATGCAGCTTGTCCAGGGGCTGCTCTGGACAGTAATGAGGACAAGTGGAGCCTTGTTAGCACAAGAGGTTACGGTGCAGCATATGTAAGTGATATATGAAGTGGAAGATGATCAGAAGAATAAGCTGAAGCGACAAAATGATCTGGATGGTCTGGTGGAATGGTTTTGAGATATAAAGAGAACAGTAGGGATAGAGGGCAAGTAGAAAATTTATATCCTAAATCATAGTGGCGGTCGGCATCCATAGTATCCAGAAGTAATGGATGACGTTGCTGAAACCGGTTGGTGATGAACTTTACTCGTAACTGTTCAAGGTGACGGAGAATGGTAGGAAAAGTGATGCGGTCGTAAAGCTCCTGCGTCGGACTGGGAAGCTTGATCCTATAAGCCAGACGAAATGCGTGCCTTTCAAGAACTTGTAATTTCTGATAGAAAAAAGGTAGTGCAGCAATCCAAGCGGGATGACCATATGTTAGAACTGGGCGTAAGAATACCTTATACGTATTAAGGATTGTAGTGGGTTGCAATCCCCAGGTGGTACCAACTAGACGTTTTAGTAAATTTAGCCGAGCATACGCTTTGCGAATGATTGCTTGAAGATGGGGCCGCCAAGTTAAGTGATGATCGATGATGATACCAAGGTAAGTAACCTGTTTAGTAGGTGATATTCGTGTGCCGTGAACCTCGAGAGTAAGTGGATTGGGGTTTTTCTGAACCCGAGAACGTTTTCGAGGTGGTATGAAAACGATAGCTTGAGTCTTAGTTGAGTTAATATGAAGGCGCTACTGAGTACACCATCGGAGGAAAGAATCTATTGCTAGGCGGAGAGCAGAATTGATTTGTTGAATAGTTCTGGCCGTGCAAAGAAAGGCAGTGTCATCTGCATATTGAAAAGTATGAACATTCGGAGGAAGGGTTGGCATATCAGCTACAAACAGAAGGTATAGAAGAGGCGAGAGAGCGGAGCCTTGAGATACACCAGAATGGATAAAGATCGGATGTGATGAGGAACTATTGATGGTAACATAAGATAGGCGGTTAGAAAGAAAATGGAAAATGAAACGGAGGTAGCAGAGTGGAAGCCTAAAACGGTGAAGTTTGAACATGAGGGCTAAATGCCACACTTTATCAAAAGCCTTCTCTAGGTCAAAAAGAATGAGGCATGAAGGCCGAGCAGTGTTATAATGATTTGTGATTAGGTTGAGAAGTCTGAGCAATTGATCATTGATGCTGAAATTAGGTCGGAAACCAGCTTGGTGTACAGGCAAAAGATTATATTGAGAAAGATGGTGATGTAGTCTGATGACAATGATGCGCTCAAGAATTTTGCTAAATACGGAGGTTAATTGTATTGGACGGTAAGAAGCAACCGAATGTGGAGGTTTGTTGGGCTTAAGAAACATGAGAGTGGAAGAAGTCTTCCAGTCACAGGGGATGTAGCCAGTCCGGAGAATAAAAGAATATATATATGAAAGAAGCAGAAGAAGACAAGAAGGAGCCTCTTTGATATGACGATAAGTTATGTGGTCGATACCAGGAGCTGTGTTGCGCTTGCCGTTTACGACGGTGGCGACATCAGATGTAGAAATTGGAGCTGTGAGAGGATTGTCGTCTGGAAGAATGTGTGCTGCACTGGGTTGTAGATATGGAGATGATAAGTTCAAGCGATCAGTAGGATGTCTTTGAACAAAATCAGATGGGAATGGGGTGAAGGTAGTCTGCAGGTGGTCTGCAAAGGCGTTCGCTTTCTCTTCGTCTGTGTGTAATGGTTGGTTATTTACTAACAGCGGATATGGTGTGCGAGTAAGCTTCCCAGTCAACATATGAAATCGCTTCCAATACTTAGTAGGGTGTGAAGTTTCAGCTAAGTTGTTACACGTCTTCACCCAGTTGCGAAGTTTATGTGCCTTGACGTAGTTACGCACAGTGCGCTGAATTTGGCGATGATGACGAAGAGCTTCTAGGTTACCAGTGCGCTGATATTCACGAAAGAATTCGCGAGAACGATGTATGAGAGGTAGGTAGTTTGGCGGTAAACGTGGTTGGTACCTGGATATTTCAGTTGTGGGTATATGAAGGTCAGAAGCGTGATGAATGGAATGAGTGATTTCAGAGACCCGTGCGTAGAGATCATCTTCAGTAGTAGGAGGCTCGATGGTAACCAAATCTTCAGCAATAGTAGTGCGATAGTCATACCACTTGGCTTGATCAAATCGTGGAACACGACGAGATTCAGGGAGCAAACGAAGAGTAGGAGCCTGCGGTTGATCGATATGAAGTTTGATAGGAAGGTGATCACTACCTATGGAATCGAGCACTTCAAGAGTGCAACGCTGGAAGAGATTGCCAGAAGAAATAACTACGTCAGGTGTGGTATTCGTGATGGGTCTGGTTGCTTTAGGTATATCAAAAACATGGCCGGTGGTATGAGTAGTAATGAAGTCAAGGAAGCTTTGTTTCTGATTATCTGGACGGCTGTGAATATTGATGTCAGGCATTATGATATAATATTTAAAGTTATTGGAGATGTAAAGAAAGAATGAGCGTGGGATGGGGTGTCCAGGGCGTACATATATGGTAGCTATGGTAACGTAAAGGGAGTGGAAGTACAACGTAGTAATGAGATACTCGGGAACATTAATCAATGCAGGATGATATTGGCGGTGACTAATCGAAGGATGGAAGCCAATGGCCACTCCCCCGTTTGCTCGGCGTGCTGCGATGGTAGAATCTGAACGGAGTAGGGTATAGCGAGGTATCCTGAACGTCATAGATGGAGTAAGGAGAGTTTCGTTCAGAAGGAAAGCCTGAATAGTTTCTTCTAGAAGTAGCTGTTCGAAGAGAGTGTACTGGGAAGTAAGTGACCGAATATTAAGAAACAGTAATGAAATACCCATGATTAAGGTGCAGGAGTAGTGTTGGAAGTGGCGGAGGAGACATGTAATTCGTCAAGAGGGGTGGCATGAAAATAGACATGAGGTCCAGAGTAAGTAGCTTGGAAAGAATATTTAAAGATGATGCGGGCTGCGTGATTGACCACCTGGAGAATATGTTGACGTAGAAAAGGATGAATATTTTGCAATGCGATGGTAAAGAATGAAAGGAGTTGTTGGATGGAAATTGCTTCGTCAAGAGGTTGGGGTGGTACATTGTGTTGAATGTCAGGCAGGATGGGTCGCAGCGGAACAGTGAGCTCCGGATTGAAAGGTTCGGCCGTTGGCCGTGCTTTGCAGCGATAGATATATGTAGGGTGTTGTTCCGGGCACGTAGAGTATTGAGGTGGCTTCGTTAGGTTAGTGCAGCGTTTCCCAACCTTTATCAACTTGCGGCACACTATAGGTGTAACTTGAATTCTCGCGGCACACTCATATAGATATTATTATTATTATTATTATTATTATTATTATTATTATTATTATTATTATTATTATTATTTGTAAATATGAAATATAGTGGTATTTTTTTCTTTGATTACTGATCTCACAGAGAGGAAAGCTCGATCACTGATTTCCGCCCGTGGTAAATCATTATGCTTATTTTTTTTTTCATTCTAATTTAAAAATAGAAAACAACTGCAATGAGATATGGGACCAAGGCTTTTAAAAATACACTTTTTCTTGAAAACTGTATCCAACATCTCACTAAGAAGAAAGATCACTAAATAACGAATGAACAAACTCATCTCTTTTACTTTTAAAAACACAAATATAGGTAATTTGTATGCATGTTTGATTTGTCGAAAGGACTGAATGTATTTTAAAATTTCAAGTTACGAAACAGTCTGCAACAATAAAGAAGCAATAATGGTCATAACAATGATAACAAATACTATTTTCAACATTAAAAATGCACAGAAAAGTAACAGTGTGAAACTCAAAATTGTAGATACATAGTAGAGGTTCACGTTAATGTTAAATACAAATATACATTTTCCCCTATGTCTTGCAATTTAACTGCTATAGAATTAAATAATTTGTTTCGTTTTCCTCGCGGCACACCAGCGGCCCGTTCACGGCACACCAGTGTGCCGCGGCACACCGGTTGGGAAACGCTGGGTTAGTGCAAGCTTTTGTTTCGTGGTTTCCACTGCAGTACCCACACTTGCTTGGTTGGTTGCATTTCGATGTCGGATGTGAATTGTATGCTTGGCAGTGCTCACACCTTAATGGTAAAGGTGGTGGCGATCTTGATGGCTCTACGCGATGTTTCTTTTTGTAAATGAGGGCGCCACGAGTAAGAAGATCATCAATAGTGGTTTGAGAATTGGTTAATATTCGTACCATATAGGTAGCTCCTTGATCGTTTTTAATACGACACTGAGCGCATGATCTTCCGAACATATCATAAATAACTAAGTACTGGCTGTGAGAATTTGCATGTTTTTTTATTTTGGTATAACCAATTATTTACGCAGTATCTCTGACATATATATCAACTAACAAATAACGTTGTACGTTTTTCGTATGCCTAATGTGTCTCAATAATAGTTTTGTGAACAAGTGAATTGTCTGATAGAAATTACATAATAGTGCTGCCATCTGTTTCCCGTATCCGTTATCCTAGCATCTATCGCCTAGCAAAAAAAAAAATCTTTTGTCATATAGTGTGGAATTGTGAGTGATAGAAATTTTGCGTTTCTTTTTTCTCCACCTATTGTAACAGAAGTAATGCGTTACTGTCTCTATGCTAATATTAAAGTAACATGGTAATACAAATTTTAATACCAAACAACTGTATGATTACACAGAGTTTCACGACCTTTTTTCATTACTTACTGTAAATTACTCGTTCTAAATGCACTTTTATCCGTTTTCTGGGATATATAACATTATAATGACTTTCTATCATACCTGTACGTACTATATTTGTAGCACGTTTCAAGTGAAAGGTCAGTTGTACGTAGAAATAGTATGTAATCATATTTTCCGTAGACTATCTTTTAATAGAAATGATAAAACAACTTGTCTCCGTTTACATTGTCTCTAGAGTACAGATTTGCTTGCTCTTTGCAGTGTAGGTATCATTATGATGACAAAATTTTATTCCTGATGTGAAGTTTGCACTTTACAACAAACGTCTTCACATTATTGAGTTTTTTTTAACATTATAATGTAAAAAAATGCATTGCATGGAAAATTTGTCCTTCTGTCTGCGATACTTTCCTTACTCATGTTAATGGGGCCACGGTGGGTCAGTGGTAGAACGTTCACCTCTGGTGCATGGGGTCCCGAGTTCAAACTCTGCTACCGCCAAATAAACTTTGTGGTGGACAAATACCGTGGCGCTTATCTGTCCAGTCTGGAATGTAATCTTAACATTACAGAACTGAAACCTTTCCTGTCGTTACGGACATTTATTAGGTACTATAGATTTTCGTAAAAGACAAAATACAGTATGTTGTATTTCCACTTAGACACATAACAAATTAACATTATAATGGTTTGAAGTCAAAATTTACGTAATTTAAGTACGGAAGCAGGGAAAAATCAATTTACATGTCTCTACTGTTAAATTTTCGATGAAAATTTTTCTCAGTGCATGGATGTCACCGCGATATTGAACTTGCTTAACGGCTAAAAGTAACAAATATTGAGACAAAGGTAGACACAATTGTCCAAACCAAAACGAGCTATGATTTTACCCATGATGTGTAGATTACCATATTCCAGTGTTTTGTCAACAAATATTAGGGGCAAAGAGGTGCGCATCCAGAAATTTCTGTTGGAAGAGGTCAAATTTTGAGGGCGGTCCTCCTACAAGACACTACATATATGTAATATTTAACCGGTGTAATTCTACATTCGAAAAGGCAGTATTTGTTGAGTACTCTCACATTGTCATAAAAATAACAGAACTAGATTTTATTATTAGAAAAGAAATAGTTACAGATGAAGTGTAAGGTCAGATCTTTATGTTATATATCAGTAATTTCTCTCCTGAGCAAGTATAGCTTTTATTAAGAAATTGTACAAATGTGTTTATTTACTAAGTTATTAGAGGAGGTCAGGACCTGGAGGCATATCGGGGAGAATTCGCCCTAATATCGAAAAAACTAGGTAAAACACTGATATATTGTACGTTGTATCTTGTATGCTTTAACATAACAAAGGTTAGTTATTTAATAGTGCTCCTTACCTTTCAATTACTATTTCTATACAAATACCAAAATTTAAATGTGTGGAGTCTGTAACTTGCCATAAAAATATCAAAGGGTTCCATAACTCTGAAGTAACTAGGAACCGGTAGCCTACATGAAGTATTGTAAATTATGAATATGATAACAGAATAGAATCTAGTCAAATAAGGTTGCAATGAAACGAATTAAAGGGAATAACAATTAAACAGTTCAATGTAACGCAACACCACTTGAAAATTGTAAGGCACGCACCATATCTCTTACACACCATACAAGAGTTGAGTTGAGTTGATTCTGAGTTTAACGTCCCGTTCAGCAGCGAGGCTATATGAGACGTGGACCTACTGATTAACGTGGAATCCGAACCACATGAGCTCCCGCCGGGAATTGAACCCGGGTTACATACCCTACAAGAGCATGTGTAAGAGAAGTAGAAGGAAATTAAGTGAATAATAGGGAAGAAAATTGAATTTGAATTTCTTTTATTAAAGTTTGCAGAGAACATAAGGTTTAGTTTGAGTAATCCTACAGTAAGTAGGATCTAATTTACCTTGTTTAACCAACAATTCCTCCAACGATTCCACCTCCAAGAGATCCAAACCCTCCATAACCATGGGGGAATCCATATCCTGAAGCTAATCCATACCCATGGAGACCATAGATTCCTGGATAATGGCCATGAGTGATACCGTAACCGTAGCTACTTACACCACCTGTAACAAGGAACAAATTATTGATGGTAATGTATAATTTTTAAACAAAAAAAAATGTTCTGATTAAATCTCAGTAGTTAGTGCGAGACATATCAGTTATGCTCATTTGTTAAATTGGATTATTAAGCTTGACAAAGATGATTATTCTTACCATATCCAATACCCTGAACGGCCAAGATGACTGTAGCCAACACAAGGAAACTGATCTGCAAAGTAGAAATAAATAAATATTACTATATAAGTTTACAATGTTGTTTTTTTATATTATTGTATTTACAGAGAACAAAAGCTCTTTAACACTTCCGACGCGACGAATATTTAAATATGCTCTGATCTAAGAATGGCAGCGTTCTTTTTTTTTTTTTTTTTTTTTTAAAAAATCATACATCGCTAGAATCTTCCTATTCGAACTGTGCCCTCGGAAAATATGTAAAACATACTTCGGCTCCACACCCGCTGCCCTCTCACGAAAGAAAACTTCCCTTTACTTTGGGGAAAGAAGTGAATGACCTCAGCTGCGTTGCCAATTTGTCATTCAGTCCTGTAATCTTGGTGAGCGATGATCGAAGGCTACTTAGAATGATTAACAAAAATGAAATGAAATCTTTGAGTTTTACGTCCCACGCTTATGCCGGTTAGGCTAAAGGAGACGGTGATTATGAGAGATGAGTGAAATGGTGGAATGAAGAAAGTGGGAGGAAACGGGAGAACCCCGAGAAAACCCACGAGCACGGTGTTTGTCCACCACAAAGTTCACTTGGCGGGGACTGGGATCGAACCCGGGACCCCAAGCACCAGAGGTGAACGCTCTACCACTGAGTCACCGCGCCAGAATGATTAACAAGACAGTGTACACCAAAGCCCGTGAAATAATTCAATATGGCAATCCTATTCGCATCAACAATTGAAGGAAGGAGAGTCTGCCACAGCAACTTGTCCAACCTATTTCGAGGGAGGTACGGGAAAACATAAATCGAGAACAGCGCCATCTGGAGAACAATTGAAATAGAACGGTTCTTTTATTCTTTAGGCTTTAAAGGCTTTAAAGTATTTCTTAATATTTCACCACTTTGGAAACTGTTACATGTTTTTCGTTTTTAAGAAAATATGCTGTATACCTTATACTTTCTTTTTTTGTGCTTTTCAGTATAGAATAAAACTAATACATACACAAAAGGAGCAAATCTTTAATCAACTACATCGAACACGAAAATATGTCGGTAAATATAGATAAGTGAACACATGAAAATGCCACTTTATGTGTCGTTATGCACTTGAGAACCCAAAAGTAAAAAAATCACATCTTGAAGACGTTTTGTAACTTTCGAAACAAAACCATGAGTTGTGCACTAGTTTTGCACTAGTAGTGCACTAAAACAAAGAAAAACAGGACTAAGAAAGGCGGTGGCATAAGCCCTGTATTTTAACAAACGCAGTGGGCATGGTTTCCCAGTGGCTCAGTTGTAGAGGGCTTATCTCTGGTGGCTGGGGTTCCTGGTTCAATTTCCAACCAAGTAAGTATGCGGTGGACAACATCGTGTTCATGGATTTTTGGGTATTCCTGTTTCCTCACACATTATCATTTTACTAATTCTTCCATCAACATCCAGTTGCCTTAATTAACCTTCTGCCTCAGCCTAAAGGTCATAAACGTGGGACAAACTGAAAGAGTTCATTTATTGCATTTCTAAAAATACGATTAGTTTTTTCTTTAGAAATTTCACAAGGGGGCTGGACTTAACGCAAAATTTCAGTTTGCCTTTTACGCATGGAGGTCAGCAGAGTCGGATCTAGCCCGGGACCGGAGGGCGTAGGCCTCCAGTTTTTGAATGACAAAACTAATTTGAGTGAAAGTTTATAGTAAAGTCATATTATACATATTATAGTCTAGCTTCTGGTACTCCCCCGGGGGTTTTCTTTTAGATCCGCCTCTGGGAATCAGATCGAAAGCATTATTAATGGCGTATTTTAGTGCTGGAAGGCCAGGTTTTATTCCCAATGGGAGTTGACACGGTTCCAATCCTACTAAAACTCTAGGTCCACATAAAATGTGACACTAAAAAGGAACTTGAAACTTCACAGTAATCACTCAAAGTTCGATAAATGTTCCATGATGCGTTACAAATAATCTTACAAAACTTTTTAATAAAAATTTTTAGCTTCTAATGCCAGCGGTAATGGTGGCTGTATTGTTATGCCTCACGAGCGGAAGTTCAAGGGTTCAATTATGATGTATTTTAACTATACTCAGTTGTTATTGACATCTAAGTTCTTTGATTACTGTTCTCTTCTCCTTTCCTTCCATTCTAACGAGAATAACTTTCTCTTGTGGTACACATGCGGGTTCAATGCTTATTAAAGAACTAATGCTTGTCTTACTTAGACACAGTGATTTAGCTGGAAAAAAATATGTATCGGAAATACTATAATGCAGACAACTCACTGAACTACAGAATTTACGACAAATATTTTCCGGAACGATTTCCGATGTGTTTCGGTCTGACTTAATACTGGTTACACAGTCGCATTGTTGACCAATCAATCTATTTATAAATTCTTCAGAGTAAAGGGTAAATACGAAATAAATATATTGTGTGGAATACGAAGTAGAGTTTTGGTTTTGTTCGTTTGGATTGAAAATTGCTACATTTCCAGAATAATTATTAATATAATTATTTGTAGGTTAAATGCAGTGTTGGGAAGTAACGTAACGCAAGTAACGCGTTACTTTTTAAGTAACGTTTCCCATTTTTTCCAAAGTAACTGTAACGGTAACGCGTTACAAATTTTTAAGTAACGTACCTAGTATGCGTTACTTTTTTCGCGTTACATTTCGGATGAGTAACTATAATATATGTAAATTTTTTTTCGGAAACAAATGTTTCTTTTTTGTAAGTGAATTTCTCAGAATGAAACAATCGAGCATGAACTACGTATGTCAGTGACCGACAGTCACAGACACACAGAGAAACAGGTAAGTTCGTAGTGCCACTTGCTGTTTTTTGAAGATGAGGACAGCCTTAGGGAAATCACGTGTACTGATTGCAAGCACCTGGAAGATTTTGTCGTAGATTTTGACAGCTCCAAATCAATACATTCAGTGAGTGAACTAGGAGTGAAATGATGCCGGTAGTCTATTTTACTTTGATTGGTATTGTTTTTATAAAGATGAACGAAAATATTTTACCATTCGAACATTTGAAAGAACACTTTTTTCTTAAGAGCTGAGGATGATGGTGGACAGAATTTAAAAGTAAAGTGTCTGAAGTGTCCCGGCAGAAAATATTTATGAACAACTAGGGTGTCATAATTAACGATTTACAATAAGGGGTTAATATGAATAAACTGTATTCTGATGAGCAGGTCTATTTTATTACTAGAAAATAGTTTGCTGATGGTATGTAATATTGGAGTTGCTTATCCTACAGTCCAATTTTTTATAGAGTAGTGTAATGTTTCTCTATATTCTTTAGTTTTAATTTTACATAACAACATTGTTATTATTATATAATTAATTTAGTAGAATATTAATAAGCAACCATTTTTTCTAACGCATAGGGATGAGCGCGAGTCAAGCTAAAACTCGACTGGACACAAATTCAAGTCAAGTTTCGAGTTAAGTCAATGGTCGAGTTCCGAGCCGATTCAGTTTTTCGCGTCGAGTTTCGAGTCCAGTCGAGTTTGATAAATGGCTCGTTCGTTTTAAGTCGTCTTGAGATCGTGGCCTGATTACACTGAAAAACGAAAGCCATGAGAAATGTAAGCTAAACAGTAATATGGAATACTTTTAGTGTTGCTCACGAGAGGGGACAGTGCTCGCGTCTCATCTCGTCTCGATAGCGAGACCACAAGAGATATTTTATAATAAGCTCAGCTCGGCTCGGCTTAACTGAGAAGATGGCTCGAGCCGGATCACTTGGGGTGAACCATCGGCTCGAGCTGGCTTGATAGGGATGAGCCATTTGGTCGGCTCGGCTCAACTGAGCCGAAGGCTGTAGCCGAGTTGGTTGAGTGTGCTGTTGGCTCGGATCACTTCTAGGTTCGGGTCGATAGTGAATGAGCTGTGAGCCGAGCTGCTCGGGTCCTTGACAATTCTAAAACGGAGATGAGCAGTTTTGAAGATATTTGGTCAGTGACCTATAACTTTTAACATTGTTTGGCTCGAGCCCGAATACTCAACCTAGACCCTCAAACCAAATTCAGAAGCTCGTGAACAATGTCCTTGACTCCCAGACTTCACGACTACCGAGGATGGCAATCAACTAGTTTTTTAGTATTCAAATACAAACCGCCTATCTTTCATTTTTATATACAGTGTTGTTATAATTAATAATAATAATAATAATAATAATAATAATAATAATAATAATAATAATAATAACAATAATAATAACAATAATAAGTTGTGGTAGTAGTAGTGTCATTGATAATAATTATACTGTCTATGTATATACTTGAAGAATGTACTCGAAACTATACATCGGATTTGGCTCGAGTCGATTCGAAACTCGACTCCAATTCGAGTTGAGTTGGAGGAAATTTTCCGAGTCGAGTTCTCGGGTCGAGCTCAGAGATTTCTGTTTCTAGTCGAATCAAGTGTCAAAGAAAACTCGCTCGAACTCACTCGTGTCCATCCCTACGAGTAACGCAGAATGGCATTTTATCAATGTTACATTATATGAAAATGTTTATATATCAAGTAAAAATTTGTCTTTGCATTTACATAAAGCGATTCATAACGTGCAATAATAATAATAATAATAATAATAGCGGTAGTAATATAAGTACGGAAAATTGAAGTCATATTTTTTTTCACATTTTTAAAGTTTCGGACCTAAAAGTAACGCGTTAGTAAAGCGTTACTTTCGAAGTAAAGTAACAGTTACTTCTTTGGGGGAAGTAACGCGTTACTAACGCGTTACATTTTAAAAGAAAGTAAAGTAACTTGTAACTCGTTACATTTTTACAAGTAACTTACCCAACACTGGTTAAATGTTATGTATGTAAACTCCGAGGTAAGTCTGATTTTAAGATTCTAACCTATTTACCGTTAGGAGGATGATCTCAATTTTATAGAATAATGACACAGCTGAGTGAAGAAAAGGACTACCAAGCTTCAACGAAAAGGTGTCATACGGCCACTTGTCTTGTGCATCTAAATGTTAGTAAAGATGGAAGATTGAATACACCTTGAATTTACAACGATCTAATTCGCTTGTGACTATTCGTATTGATTAATAATAATAATAAGTACTTTTGTTATCTGGTAGATGATATTGCCTTCAAATATTATATACCTATCTTACTTCAGAATAAACTTACCTGACTGACGAAAGCCATTTTGTTTGCTGTTAGTGTTCAGAAGGAATAATTGATATGGTTTACGTTAAGAGCTTCTTTTATACCTGACAGAAAGAAAGTTGATCGTTTAGAGAAATTACGGAAAGAAATTCCTTATACCCGAGTTTTTTTTCTAATTAATTTAATCAATTGAAAGTTTCTAAGTAGCAATTAATCAATGATTCTTAGTACCATTATCTCTTCTTAGTTGATCGCATTAGGTATAAACATTTCGTATTACAGTACGTGTAATATGTACTCGGCACGACCTGCACTACAGATCCACAACCGGACCAAGAAACGTCTCAAGTCAATGCATAGCAGGCAAGAACGGATATGGAATCCAATGCTATCCCACACCATAACATCCGATACCGGACTGACGACGTTTCGAATGTAAAAAAAATTCAAGCGTCACCTATCGTGGTGCCACGTTAGCACGATACATGGAAGATACCATCATGATGCTCCACACAGAAGCGAGATTTGTCATAAAAGAGGATCCCCAGCCATTCATCTCCTTATGTGTAACATTTATACAGCACTGTAGTAACTCTTACCTATGCTGTGCAGTCAGCGGACCCCCACCAAGGGATGCCGTGCAAACATGCAAGGCTTTGTCACACGACGTAGAACTGTTCGTGAGGACACTGGACCCTGTGCAACAGCCTGCATTTGTTGCACCAGTATGCGGCATGTAGTTCTCCGATCACCCAGAATCATGCGCATAACCCCGTTTGTCCCAGCAGCCGGTGGTATGATGTGGTCGTTAGGATCTGGCAAATCGCTGAGTAGTGCTTTAATGAAGCAATCGAGTCATCATACGCTGCACTGCAGTCGCATTTCATTCAATAATATCGCTAATGTCGCGGATGGATAGGGGATGCACATTTAATAGGGGATGATAGGAGAACAGTAGAAAGAAATGCAGAGATCTTACTAAACGCTTGCAGGGACATGGGTTTAGAAGTAAATGCAGAGAAAACTAAATACATGGAAGTGCGTCGGGACCGTAATACGGCAAATTGTGGAGGCGTTAAAATATTAAATAATACTTTTGATAAAGTGGGTACTTTCAAATATTTAGGATCAATATTAACAGACGAAAATCATATTCACGAAGAAATTAAATGTCGACTAAAAGCAGGGAATTCGTGTTACTATTCGGTTCAAAATCTCTTGTCGTCGCGAATTCTGTCGAGGAATTTGAAGCTTAAAATATATAAAACGATAATCATGCCTGTGGTTCTGTATGGTTGCGAAACATGGTCGCTTACTCTGAGGGAAGAACATAGACTGAAAGTATTTGAGAACAGGATCCTGAGAAAAATATTCGGACCCAAGAGGAACGAGAATGGGGAATGGCGGAAGCTTCATAACGAGGAACTACATAGTTTATATGGTTTACCCAGCATTGTTAGAGTCGTCAAGTCTAGGAGGCTTAGGTAGGCAGGTCATGTAGCTAGAATGGAAGAAAGTAGAAACGCTTTCAAAGTCTTGACTGGTAGACCCATAGGAAAACGACGATTAGGAAGACCTAGACGCAGATGGGAGGATAATATTAAGATGGATCTCGCAGAGATAGGAATACAAAGTAGAAACTGGATCCAATTAGCTAAGGATAGAAGTCAGTGGAGAGCTTTTGTGAACGCGGTACTGAACCTCCGGGTTCCATAGGCCATAGAGTTAGTTTTAGTTAGTTAGTTAATGTCGCGGATGGATAAATCACACTTGATATATTCTCCTATAAGTCAGCGCTCAAAGATTGAAACCTGCTGGAAGGATTGCCACATTTCACATCTTTTTGCCGTATGTACACACTCACATCACTCCAACCTTTCTCTACCTACTGAACTGTAAATATCTGGCTACCTTTCGCTCGTTGTCACTAAAAATAATACCTAGTGTCTTTGCTGCTGTATAACACTGTCCTGCTAATCAGTTGTATATCCTTTCATGCTCTCTCTATTCGGTAAACTTGAACCTCGAACGATGCCTCCTTCTTGATGTTGCATTCTTAATGGCGAGCATTGTGTAAAAGGGTTTTGATAAACTATACTCATTAAAGCTTTTTCTGTGCTTAAATCGATTTCAAATTTTATCCCGTTATGGACTTTGTCACCAATCTTCTTGACCGTTATGCAAATTTGATGGTGGTCCGTATCCATATCGATAGTTTTCCTTTGTAGTGCTACTAAATGGATCAACCTACAATTTTGTATACGGGACTCTTTAATAGCACTGCTATTCGTCACAGAAGATAATTTGGTCCAAGAATTCTTTTCATTGTCTTGGAATAATCTTGTTAAGATTATTTTCGTTAGTTTTTGTTCTTCAGAAATTACACATTTCTTGTTACATAATCAATTGTCTCGTTTCTGGGAAGTCGTGATATTGTATTTATATAAAACAGATCTCTCCTAACATATAGGCTATGAGTATATATGTTGATATGAAATTACTTTCGATAGTAGTTAGAATTACAATTTTCTCAATGACTCTTATGTGTACATCCTTAGGGTTGTTTTCATAGTTTTTTCCAATCCGCATTAAATTTAATAAACAAGCCCTTAATTAGTAAATTTATTTTCTAAATACTTAAAATTAGGTATTTTCACTTAAAAAAATAATTTTCAAAATAATATTAAAAATAAATGTAAGTAATTTTCAGTTACTTTAATTAAAGAAAACAATGCATTTCAAGTGAAACTTGCATTTAAATGGATTAGATGATACAATTATTTAAAAATAAGTTACGAATTAAAAGTTGAAAGAAGTAACCCAAAATTCCTAAAAGTTAACGGGATGGTGAAAGAATTTTAATTTGCTCTAGCAAACTGAGATTGAAGTAGAAGGCCAGTAAGTGAATATAAATCAAATGTAAGTTGATGGACATACAAACCTCCAAGAGGTTGCAATGCCTTGCTAAGATGTTGTTGCGTTCATTGTAGAATCTCTAAGTACCGTTTTATTGTCTCTATCTGTCAAAGCTTCGTCGTTCTGCATGTATGTTAATTCCTCTGATATCATACGACATATCTCCTTGTCATTGACAAAACACACAATTCAAACCACGCAGAACTGAAAGAGAGTTTCGATAGTCAGTGGTGGTTTGACTTTTTCGTTTCATGAGGCAGAGCCCTTTCGACCTGAAAATCCAAAGACTGGCCGAACGGCTCTGTTAATGTTGCCATCTTGATTAACAGATCGAGCAAAGATAATTGGGCACGCAGCAACATGATAACGCACAATCGCATTGATTAAGACTAAGTCTTCTTGACTTGAACAATTTACGAATACACAGGGACTTATATTCTTAACACCATATAATAAAGATAAGACTATGAGGAAACTAAAATACTTGAAAGTATTGATATTGATCATGGACACCCGAAGGGGGGCAGATGGCTTGGCATATGAAAATTTATATTAAATACCCGAAATATCCGACTAAATATAGCAACCATGGAGATGCCCCCTAGAAATATTCTTCGGGAGCCCCTGGTATTGATTTTAGGTTCATTGTGATACAGTAATGTTATATGTTTCTGGGTTGCGTTAAATACTTAATATATCAACACTTTGTGGTGGACAAACACCGTGTGCGTGAGTTTTCTCGGGGCTCTCACGTTTCCTCCCACTTTCTTCATTCCACCATTTCATTCATTACTCATCATCACCGTCTCCTTTAGCCTAACCGGCATAACCGTAGGACGTAAAACTCAAAGATTTCATTTTTAATGTATCAACAGAGCAAAGCTAAGAAAGGTAACAAGCAAATAACATAGCGTAGCATAATTATATCTTCGTTCAATGTTAAGAATAAGTCCATAGTATATAGTTATTTTTTAGCATAAATAAAATTCCTAGAATGTAATCCAATACATGTTAATTAAGTTAGAATACGTAGAAAGTAAGCTTTAGATAGTAAGTTTATGTCTATATAGAAAGTAAGCTCTAGGATGTAAGTGCACGATAGAGTAATTAACTTGTTGTAGTTCCATTTTGACGCACACATGAATTAAATGCGAGTTAGAAGTTTGTATAATCAACATAATATATTATCTATTTTGTATATACCATAAATTATTTTAGTGTAGCCTATAGGAGATATTTTAACTTGTTAATCTAAAGTAAGTGTTGAGTTAGTATGCATTATTTAATTTTCGTTAGTATATATCTAGGAGTCCATATTAATCTTTGGATACCCAAGGAGGGTACAAATGTACCCCATAAATATGTTTTATTGCATATTTTATGTCACAGACACCCGCGGTTGACTAGCGTTCTTTACGTTGTTGGTCGGACTGTAAGGAAACTAATTTCCTCTAGAACAGTTATGTTGTAAGGTGATCTGCTTACTTATGTGGCTAAAACTACACTGGAGTACATTTGTACCCCCATTGAGTATCTATGTTACGTAACTTTTTTCAGGTATTTTATTATTGTAAAGAGCAAACTAAGGAACAGGTAATATTAGGGCCTATTGCAATATATCGTTGCAATGTTGCATTCATATTGAAATATTGCAACCTTTCCTGCCACAAAGATATTACGAGATCAATACAGCTCTATAGCGTATAAACAACTTTCCGTTTCACTAACCTAACCTATCTAAACTTAATCTAAACTAAAATACACTAACAAAACCAATATAACTTAACAAAGCACAAACAAATATAAAATAACATAGCAAAATTATCGATCCCACAAATAAAAAGGTCTCTAATTGCAAAAATGTGTATTTTGGTACACCTGTACCCCTGTCTGGAATCCGAAATTAAAAATATCACGAGTATCCGAGGGTCAATATTTATTGTTTTCTTCCAGAAATGATCCCTCTAAAAGTTGGAGAGACGTGACATGGAATGTCCAAGCGTGAAGAATTTCGGTATCTATTATTTGTGTTGACTTCCATCCCACGTAAATGATATGTCATTTCGTAAACTTTTTCTTATGTGCAAATATCTCATTTAATTATAGTATGATGACGTACTTCATTAATTGTATTCAATATTGTTTCACTTCAACGTAGAACTCATTATTTATTCATTTTCGTTGGATTAAAAAATCGAATATATTTCAATCAAAAATCTGGAGAACTACATATAATGTAACCAAATCCAAACTCTCACTTAACTCAGTATGATAACCTTATTCCGTAACAAATAAGAAAACTCAATTTAGGGGCCGTTCAAAACTTTTGTGACCCCTGATCCAAAAACTAATTATTGGCAAAGATCGCAATCTTTTGATGCGTTTTTTTCTGGATCATTTCTAAAATTCTTGTTTTACTTTATTATTTTTGAACGGACGGTATTCAACAAAATACCCACCCAACGCTAGTAGTTGACTTACTACTCTCTTCAAACCTCGCAAGATAAATGATTAATTGGACAATTTGAAATTGATCGATACTATTTACCTAGCATTCAGCGAGTTTAAAATCCATTTGTAATATCAAACTTTAATTACTTCTGACGGTTTCTGAATACAATATTCTTACTCGTTACATTTGCAGCCTGTATATCGCACTCATTATGCACGTAATTGTTTGTAACGTCTTTCTAAAACTAAATCATCATTAAAGATCGCCTTTTTTAAAGAGTAACGAAGTAATCCACAGCAAAAAGCAGAAGATTATGTACTGGCATCTCTTGTTCATTCGGAGTGCCATTCTTGTCCTTGCATGAGTACTTCTTACATGTAAAGTATTGGTACAGAAAAATTCTAAGATACATAATACAGCAGTAGTATGATTACACGAGGTTAAATGAACATTACTGTTAGTGTGAAAGCCCATGTATGTTATATGCTATGATACTCTTGCTAATAAATGTATGAAGCCAGCTAGTTTAAGCTGACCTTTAGAAACTACTACTGCAAATATTTGCAACATAAAAACAATTCTCTAGAATTTTTCAACTTAAAAGTAGCGGAATTTCAGGAAGTCCATATATAACTATACTAAAACTATACTATAACACTTTGGTGTAAGTTCTCAAGAAAATATGATGTTGGCTTCTTAATAACGCTGCTAAAATTATTTTTCGAAACAGGAATGGCTCATCCTGTAGGCGAAGACTTGATTCTTCCTATTTATGTGCCATTCTAAAAACGTACTTCGCGAATCTGCGTCTTGAGAAATCAGTCAAGTACCTATGGCGAACACTGTATGGAAACGACAGGATTGAGGCAGCAATTATAAAAATGAAGTTGTTGGCAAGCCGAGCTGATAATAATAGTCTGAGTAGGCTACCTTCCCAACACTGAGACATTTCTGTGATCCACTGATTGAAGAGTTGCCACAAGAAGTTCTTCCAGTTGGACACCTGAATGATTAGGGTCTAAGCTCAGAAATTACTTCCCACCATCAAATATTGAAAGCTTATGGATAAGAAATCCATTCCTGTATGATATGATACAATTAAAAACTTTGATAGAAACAAGGAGAACTTGTTCGTGTTACTTGCAATGTCCTTAGCTTCTAGACGTCCGGGTTACATCATCTGTCTCTGCCCCTAAAATTTCTCAAAACTTCCATGTTCCCGGTTTTCTCAAAACCACAAGTTAATATCATTCGTGCGATATTTTAAAAACATTACTTTTTTCTTCGTTACTCAACTAATTGGGATAATTTACTCTCTGTCACTCACGTTTGTGGATGTTGACCTATCATTTACTGAAATTTCAGCAAAAAAGAAGAAGAAGAAGACAGAGAAAAGAAAATAAGTATACAACTATGACTGTTCTAAAAATCTTTGAAATCTAGTAATGGCTGACTTAGAATATGTTTCAAAGAATTTGTACTTGATCAATTTAGTGTGAAGGTATTTTCAGATTATAAGACAATACGTACAATAGCATTGAAACAGTTTCATTTTCTGGCATATACAGTATCTTTATAAAGAAACATTTTCGATTTATTCATCTCGTGAAGAACCATACATGTAACCTTGATATTCAACCTGTTTTATGGTTAAAAGTAACAAATACTGAGTCAGACGTGGAAAGAATTGTCCAAAACAAAATGAAGTATGATTTTACTCATGGCGTGTAGATTCTCATATAGCAATGTTTTATCCATAGGTATTGGAAGGAAACAGGACCCAAATATTTCTGTTGGGAGAGATCCAATTTTGGAGAGTCCAATATTTCCAGACACTACATGTAGTATGTAGTATTGAACCGATGTAATTCTACACCCAAGAAGGCAGTACTCCTGCTTATATTCTCATAAAATGACAAAACTAGATTGTTTTTATTAGAAAAGAAATACAGTGAAACCTCTCTAAAGCGGACAGCTGTGGGGAATCAAAAATTGTCCGCTATAGAGAGGTGCCCGCCTTAGAGAGGTTTCAATATTTTCTTACGTAAATTAATAAACAATGTAATATACAATTAGAAAAAAATATTTTTGCATGAATCACTTATTTATAAATATTACCAAAATGTTACTGTACCTGCATTATCTTGCGCCATCCAATTCGAGGCAAAACATGGGAATAAGATGTTATAGTTCTCAGCACTTTACACTTATCGCTACTTACTACGTTTTCAGTTTGTTGCTTTGATTTGTGAGTTAATTGCAAACCAGTAATGACTTTTTCTTTTAAGACAATATGCGTACCCGTGGTCAAAAAAGTCTTCTGCTGGGTTAGAGATTCCAGCGGGACAGTAGAATGATGTGTCATCCCAAACAGTGGGCAACTGTCAATCACTTTTGTTTCTGAAACAGGTTGGGTGGGAATGAAATGCAAGCAAAGGACATAAGGGTCTTGTAAAACAGAGACCCTTCCTCAGGGTTGCTGAACAGACAGTTGAGGAGGCAAAATGTTGTCACAGCTTCTTGTTCTCCCTTGGTGACAGAATATGAATTACTAAAAGTGTATTTTTACTGTACTTTTCAACTTGTTTCTAGAGAAAGTGTCCGTAATGTGGAGGTAAATAATACCTATAAAATCAGAAAAGACTGTCCGTCTCCGTACTAGATAATGTCCGCTTTAGAGAGGTTTACCAATATGTTTTGGGGATTACAAAATATGTCCGTTATGGAAGGTGTCCGCTTTATAGAGGTGTCCGTTAGTAGTGGTTTCACTGTAGTAAAGATGAAGTGTAACATCAGATCTTTATGTTACATATCAGTGATTTCGCTCCTGAGCAAGGACAGTTTTATTAAGAAACTAAGGATGCGTCTTGGAGAGGGCCTTCAAACTCGAGAAAACTAGATAAAACACTGATATATTGTGTGTTGCATACTTAAGATGACAAAGGTTAGTAATTTAATATTGTTGCTTACCTTTCAATTACTATTTCTATACAGATAGCAAAATTTAAAGATGTGGAGTCTGTAGCTTACCAGAAAAATATCAAGGATTCCACAACTCTGAAGGAAC
Organism: Thermobia domestica; assembly: GCF_964235325.1. NCBI lineage: Eukaryota > Metazoa > Arthropoda > Insecta > Zygentoma > Lepismatidae > Thermobia > Thermobia domestica. Next base: position 347,075,590 of record NC_137455.1, read on the forward strand.
TATGAAACGGTGGTGTACATGTAACATTGTAAATTACAAATCTAGTGCCATAATAAAATCTAGTTAAATAAGGTTAACTAACTGCAATGATATGAATTAAAGAGAATATCAAATAAACAGTACAATGTAATACAACACCAATTGAAAATGGGGGAGGCACTACAAGAGCATGTATGTGGAATATCCTGTTCAGTCCTGAGCATTCTTTGGTGAGAATTTCATGTATTTCTGTGTTTGTTTCCATCTATAGCCTTGTTGCGCATGCATGTGATGGAAAGAAACGGATTACAGTGCTGCGACATTGGGACTCAATGAGTCAAAAATTTTTCCTAGTATGGTTATGTCTAATACAGGAGACGCGGGGACCGACAAGGATATAAAAGAAATCTAATTGAGTAATAGGAAAGAAAATTGAATTTCAATCTGTTTTATTAAGTTTTGACAGAAGACATGTTTGAGACAGAACATATAATTTAGGAACTCATTATGGATAAGGTTTAGTTAGAGTACTCCTAAAGTAAGCAGCATCGAATTTCCCTTGTTTAGCCAACAATTCCTCCAACGATTCCACCTCCAAGAGATCCAAATCCTCCATAACCATGGGGGAATCCATATCCTGAAGCTAATCCATAACCATGGAGACCATAGATACCTGGATAATGGCCATGAGTGATACCGTAACCATAGCTACTTACACCACCTGTAAGAATAAAAAAATCCTTGATGGTAATGTAAAAATTTTGAATAAGTTTTCTTTTGTTCTCCTTAGACCTCAATAGTTAATATGAGATATTTATACTTATATTAGTTATGTCGTTTCTTTGAAATTGGATTATTAAGTTTGAGAAAGATGATTATTCTTACCATATCCAATACCCTGAACCACCAAGATTACAGTAGCCAACACAAGGAGAGTGATCTGCAAAGTACAAATAAATAAATATTACTGTATATAATGGTTTCAAATTTTGTATTCATAAAGAACCAAAACTCCTTAACTCCCTGCATGGCACTTTCAGCGTTCTTTTTAAAGAAAATTATACATCGCTAGAACCTTCCTATTTCAATTGTGCCCTCGGAAAATATTTAAAACATTCTTCTGCTTCACCTCCGCTGCCCTCTCACGGAATAAAACTTCCCTTTATTTTGGAGAAAGAAATGAATGGCCTCAGCTGCGCTGCCAATTTGTCATTCAGTCGTGTTATCTTGCTGAGTGATATCGTAGGCTACTAACAATGGTTAACAAGACAGTGCACAGCAATGCTCATAAAATGATTCAATGTGGCAATCCTATCAGCATCCAAGTATTGAAGGAAGGAGAGTCTGCCACAGCAACTTGTCTCACCTCTTTAGAGGGAGGTCCAGGAAAACATAAATCGACAACAGCGCCAGCTACAGCACACTTACAATAGAAAGGCTCTTTTATAGTGCATTTTCTTAAGACTTTACCACATTTGAAACTGATTACATGCTTTCCGTTTCTAAGAAAATATGTTGTCTACCTTATATTGTCTTTTTGGTACTTTTTAGTATAAGATAAAAACGAACACAAAAAGTATTAAATCTTTAATCAACTACATCGCACACGAAAATATGTGGGTAAATATAGTTAATCTTAGAACGTACAACGTCCTTCCGGCAGGACGTGACGTCCTACAATTTCTACTATGTTTATCTACAAAGGCATGGAGTCTGTAATGGTAAATTTATAGTAAACTTATAATATACCTATCATATTCTGGCTTTTGGTTGCCCTCCCTCTGGTTTTTTTTTTTTCCTTTTAGATCCGCCTCTAGATTATTGAAAGCGTTATTAATGGCATAATTTTGTGCTAGAAACCCAGGTTCTGTTCCCGAGGGGAGCTGATGTTGTAAAACTGTAGGTTCACATGAAAGGTGTCCCTGAAAAGGCACGTTGAGAATCTTGCACAAATACTGGTATTACTTGAATCTTTTTCATAGAATGTAAAAATGGGAAAAATCAATACTTCTTTCACTTGAATTTCTTGGCTTCAATAAAAATGTCGCTAGAGTGAATGTGTTCCAGGTAGTTTACGCAATGGGTGGTGTGAGTCGATCTGCCTCTGTGGCATATAGCTACAGTATGTCGTTTTCTGAATCGGCTGTTCCCGTTTACTGTAGTTATCAGTCGTTCTCAAGCCACACAGGTGCCATTCTAATTAAACCTTGTTCTACACAAAGAAATGTGTCATTGGTGCTGAATTACGATGTATTCCTGCGTTTCTAAAGAATGAGGATTACTTATCGGGAAATCAAACACTATTCTACAGGTGTGAGTTACCTAAAGTAAACTAAAACCTTTGGTCTTCGAGGTGGTAAAGTTTGTAGACTCGTCCTGGGATAAATATAGCAAAAGAGGGGTTTGTTTTCCATCCTTCAGTTGCTCCGCCTCAGACAGTCTGCTGACGAAACGCCACAGACGTTCAGCAAGAAGAAATTTGCAAAATAAAAAAAAACGCAAGTGACGAGCTCAAAAAAGTAAATTTCATGCGTACTTTAAAGTTATTGTGGGAAGTGGGGAGCATCCCTATGGTTATGCAAACTATGCAAAAATAGAAGAATAAAGTGGCAATAAAAATGAAACCTTACTCTGGCCAAGAGAAGGCGTCACCTTCTAAGGCCCGCCCATCTTCGGATGGGAATGAAATGCGTTTGATGATGGAAAATGAAAAACAAAAACACTTCAGGACTGAAAAACATTTTATCAGTGCATAAGAACGAAGCACAGGAACTATTTCCATTAAAGCAGTTGCAAATAGAAAATATTGCAGATTTATTTAAACCTGGTTTGATTATAATCAATGTTATTTTTAATTTTATCTCTCTTTTTTGGTCGATATTGCTACACATATCACCACCACCATCATCATAGCTATTCTGCTATTATTGGCAGGTCACTTGCTTAAAATGAGATGTTTCGATGTACGATGGTCCTCAGCTAGTCTCTCCGTCTTGACATAGCAATTTTCTGTTTTAATACCTTTCTTCAACTACAGTCTCCTTCACCTCTCCTTCTCTTCCCTTCCACCATACCCTCTAGAACATCCCTCATAATACAGTTTTTTCTTAGCCAATGTCTCAATACATGTCTTAATACACCTAAAGTTCTTTTTTTCTCCCATACTGCTAGTATTTCTGATACCTTCTCTTCATTTTCCGTTCAACCCAGCTAATTCTCTTCTTCTTTCCTCTATTCCTACGTGTCGAAAACCTCCATTTTTTTTCATCGCTTTTGCGTAATATACATGTTTCTGCTCCATAGAGTACATATTGGAATCAGTAAAACAAAATCTTAATATTTAATTGGAAGTTTTGTTCAATACAAAGATTAGCTAATCGAGGTTGAAAAATATCTGTCGCCCTTAGAGTGTAAAAATAAATTTGCAATTCATGGTATTTCACTAATCTGTGCCGTCTTGATTTTCTTTCATGTCCTCAGGGGTAGGGTCCCCAATTTTGGGAACCAGTGGAGTGTTGGATCTGTTAAAAATCTAAAAGGATTACAAAACGTTTCTGATTTATCTCATAAGTAGTGAAGCGTGCGCACCCATTGAAAAACTAAATAAATAAATAAAGATAATTGGCTATGTTGTACATTATCATCATACTTACACGAAGATAAATTATATTGCATTTAGATTATTACATTTAGAAAATTACATTACCTATGAAAAGCTTGAGATTTGTTAAAAGCTAGATTTGCAAGACTCTTGCAAGCAAGACCAAGACCAAGACCAAGACCAGGACTGGATGTGCGAGACCAAGGATTCCAGTGCAAGACCAAGACTAAGACCACCCGGGTCTTGGTCTTACATTTGCTCATCACTAAGTGGATCTGTATTAGTGGTGGGCACAAAAACCGGTTTCAGTTTTCTCAAAAACCGGTTCGGTTTTTCACCGAAAAAAGTTGTCGGTTTTCTCCAAAACCGGTTCGGTTTTTTACCTGGTCCGGTTACGGTTTTCTTCAAAACCGATTCCGTTTTTTTTTCAAAATTTTTTCTATTTCTGACCAGAATGGTGTTTCGTTGTTCTCCGGAAACCGAATCCATTTCCACAGAAATAGTTTTGTTTTCGAAAAGTTTTTACCGAAACCGGTTTCGGTGAAAAACCGAACCGGTTTTGGAGAAAACCGAAATGTCGGTTTTTCGGGTTTCGGTTTTTATAAAACCCGGTTTTCGGTTTTTATAAAAAAAAACCGGTTTTGCCCATCCCTAATCTGTATACCAATCAAAGGTAGTTTGCGAAGTTTAACCGAAGGGTCTCGTGAAAACAGCTCTTATTTGTAAAAGAACAAATAATGGTCTGTCCAAGCAGCTTGATTTTAAAAAATCAATATAGCGTAACAACAAAAGCTGATTCTATTATATGGAAAAAAAAGAAGAAAAACAAGCTTGGTATCGTGAGTGTAGGAAGGCGCCGAATTCTTTTTCGCCCTGCGCGCCGAAATTTCTAACTATGGCTCTGGTTACAAGTAATCAGAAAACTTTTTAATAAAATTTTTAGCTGTGATAGCATCAGTAAAGATGACTGTATTGTTACGTTTTATGAGCGGAGGTTCAAGGGTTCAAATATTTTCCTGATCGATTTGCGATGTGTTTTGGTCCAAGTTACACTGTTGACCAATCAATCAATCTATATGTTCTTCAAAATAACGGAAATACGAAATAAATGTATTCCATGGAATATGGATGAGAGTTTTTGGTTTGGTTATTTGGATTGAAAATAGTTAATACGTATTTTCAGACTAACAATTAATGTAATTATTTGTAGGTTAAATGTTACATGTAAACTAATAAACAAGCCTGATTTTAAGATTCTATCCTATTCATGGGTTGAAAAATGATCTCATTCGTATACAGTACTTTAATAAAATCTGAGTACATAGGGGATTCTAATAATTTCTTTTTGTTTTTACGATGGCTGTGTCTAAAGAACGAGTCTAGTTGATACTCTTAAGCGGACGAGAAGGATGGTCGTATTGCAAAATTGCGGAAGAATTTAACCTTCTACACAATCATCGTCAACCTATTTGTTTTACTTCCAAATTAATCACCAAGACTAAAGTAACAGGCAGTGTGTTGGACAAAACCCGTTCCGGACAAACAAGGACTTCATACCAAATGAAAAAGGCTGTATTGGCTAAGGTTTGTGATAGCCAAAAGAAACCCCTTCGTCGGACAGATATTGCACCACTTAAATGACGATGACTCCGATAGATGGATGCAGATGTGTGAATGGTTTGCAGGTAAATTGGATGAAAATACCTATTTTACTAAATACTGTGAGTTGTTCAGAGATGAAGCTGTGTTTTATGTCAATTGTAAAATGAACAGACAAAATATTCGATACTGGTCTCAAGGCAATCCACATTGGATGAGACCATCCAAACAGCAGGAGTGCCAAAAAGTGATGGTGTTGTGTGGTTTGTGGAAAGCTCATGTGCTAGTACTTTTCTTCTTTGATGAACATGTAACGGGTGAGACTTATCTGAACATTCTGAGAGACAAATTGAAGCCTCAAATTGAGCGTTTGGGTGAGGGACTTCTAGACTGGTTTCAGCAGGATGGGGCCCCTGCCCATTTTGCTGTAGCTGTTAGTGATTGGTTGAATGACAATTTTCGTCACTGGATTGAGAGAAGAGGTCATGAGGAGTGGTCCCCTCGTTCGCCAGACTTTCATCCATTTGATTTCTTTTCTGGGGTATGCTGAAAGAGAAAGTTTACTCGATGATCATTAGAAATTTAAACCACCTGACAGAACGGATTGCCTGGGACGCGGTGGCTCAGTGGTAGAGCGTTCCTCTCTGGTGCTTGGGGTCCCTGGTTCGATCCCAGATCGCGCCGTGTGGTCTTTGTGGTGGACAAACACCGTGCTCGTGGGTTTTCTCGGGGTTCTCCCGTTTCCTCAAACTTTCTTCATTCCACCTTTTCACTCGACTCTCATCATCACCGTCTCCTTTACCTAGCTGGCATAATCGTGGGACGTAAAACTAAAATATTTCATTTCATTTTTCAGAACGGATTACCAGTCAGTGTGCAGAAATAGACGGCAATTCAACCTATTATATAGAGTTCATCTTAATCTTGCAAAGCGCATCAAATTATGCATTGAACAGTACGGAAATCATGTTGAAAATATTCATTAACATTAAATTGACTAAAATGTGCTTTTTTCCCATGTACCCTGACTTTATGGACACCCTGTAGAATAATGATACAGCTAAGGCACAAGAAGGACTAGCAAGATTCAACGAAAAGGTGCCACTTGTGTTGTGCACCTAACGGAAATGTTAGTAAAGGTGGAAGCTTGATAGACGGCGATTTACAACGATCTAATTTGCTTCTGACCATTCTCACTGATTAATAATAATAATAATAATACAAATACTTTTGCTATGTGATAGTATTGCATCAAAACATTATATTTTCCTTCAGAGTAAACTTACCTGACTGATGAGAGCCATTTTGTTTGTCGTTAGTGCTCAGAAAGAACAGTTGATGTGGTTTATATTAACAGCTTCTTTTATACTTGACGGAAGAAGAGAGAAAGTTGATCATTTAGGGAAACTACGGAAAGAAATTCCTTATAGCCGAGCCTTTTTTCTAATTAATTTAATCAATAGAAAATGTCTAAGGAGCAATTGATCAATGATCCTTAGCACCATTATCCGTTCGTAGTTGATCGCATATGATAGAAACATTTACACGTGTTTTAAAATGGCCTTAGTTCAATTGTAGTACTCATCTTTACATACAGACAAGCTCCTCTTGATCTTCAGGTCTGAAACAATAAGTATAGATTCTATTGTTACAATGACAGTTAATAATTAAAAAACGAAATCAAATAAAATCTTTAAATTTTATGATTCACCTCATGATTTTCTCCTTTATTCAAAAGACATGTATAATGTATTAAAGTGAATAATTAAAAAAAAATGGTGGGATGATGATAGTATGGGAGGATACGAGATAACTCCGATAAAGAGTGTGAATACAGTGGTGTATTTAAGGGGGGGGGGAGGGGGTTCCGGGCTTAAGACCTCCCGAAATCTTACTTACTATAGTAAAGTAAATGAAATATCTTTTAGAATTTTCACATTTCCAGGCAAAGCCACCCTCGAAAGTTAGCAAAGCCCCCCCCCCCTCGAAAGAAAATTAAATACGCTCCAGTTAAATACACCACTGACAATATTGCTCACACAAATCCACATAGGGTGCACGGTGGCTCAGTGGTAGAGTGCTTACCTCTGCCTCGTGGGGTCCCTGGTTCGATTCCAGGCCAAATAAGTTTGTGGTAGACAAAATCGTGCTCGTGGATTTTCTCGGGGTACTCTCGTCTCCTTACACTTTCTCATTCCACTATTTTTTCCATTATCATTCGCTTGCTTTAATTATCGTCTCCCTTAGCCTAACAGGCATAACGTGGGACGTTAAACTTAAAGATATTTTACAAATCCATATAGCCTAGAATCGAACCAGGGATCTTTCGCACCAGAGGTGAGCAATGTGTCACTTTTTAAGAGAACTTATTCAGCTTAGGGCTCTGAAGTTTAGGGCTCTGTTTCTAAAGTTTAGGGCTCCCAGACGGATTTACATTATTTGCTCCCCCAAAACTTGCACATAACTCTGTTTCATTTTTTCTCCAGAATATATTATCATTCAGGCGATAGTTTAAAAATACAACTTCTATGAGTCATCGATACTCAACTAATTTGATGGTGCGAGCGGGTTCGATTTCCGATGTGAACACTCGATAGAAAAGTGTCACAGCTTTTTCAGGTCAGCTATCCTAAGTGAGGTTTTCCTGTTCCCCACCAGGCGAATGCCGGGATGGTACCTAGCATATACGTCGCAGGACGCTTCCTTCCTTCCCCCATCCTTTCTTCCTTTCCTTTCCTCGAATAATGTGTCATCCGTCATACGTGTCGACCTAACATGGCCATAAATCTAATTCCTAATCCTAGTCAACTAATATGAATAATCTACTCTCAGATGCTCACTTTTGGTGAGTGTTTGACCTTCTATTTAACTAAGGAGTGTCGTTTTATAAGTCTCAAAGCCTGGGATCCCTATTCTAGTTCAAAATTCGAACCAGCCTTATTCAACATATATGTCTAACCCAATTTAAATAATATAAGATGCTCTGCACATTAAAGCAAAAGCCAATTTAAAGCGACTAACACTTGCGAATCCTGACACTAATTAAGGAGCTTGACTTATCCAAACTCATTTATATATTTACCCTGTTCGTATGTCCGTCTATCCGTCCTTGAAACAAAATATCTCAAGAAATAATTGATTGATCACCTCCAAACTCAGCCAGGATGCAGGGAGTCAATCGAGTTCGTTGGCAGGCGATATCCAAACAAAACAAAAACTTACTGTACGGATGTCTATACAGCCCTCCCTGTAAGCAATCATGATTCTCCAATGCAGGTGAATGTGATGCGCTTCATATTCTTTCTACTGTGAGAAGTTTGATCACCGCACGTTGCTCCAACCATATTGACAGCGTTGTTACATGCCACTATGTTTCTTACTAAAGTTTTTGGACCCGGTGGTGACTAGGTTGAAACTTGCAACATATCAATTGAGAAATATGATAAATATAGTGGAATGGTAATCACAAATATTTGTTTAGATCCTACAAAACTAATTATACATTATTTTTTTTAGCATGATCTCGTGTTTTGAATGTGATTATTATATTTGAATTGAAGACACGAGCAAGACACAGCTTGGTGAATGGAATTGAAACTGATGTATCAAATATTGTTTCTGACTAATGGGATCATATTGAGGATTTATTCACATGAATGAATAAATCAAAATAATTTAAATGTTCGTGGTTTATCCTTTATTATTGATTCAACTTATCCCTGAACAAATTTACATCGATCTCTAGAGCCTGACAATTATTGAGCATACAGTATTTTCGTGCGGTTGAGAGTATGTCGGGAGAGTGGAGAGTGCAATTACCACTTTTTTACACTTACACTAAGTAGGACAACGGAAATAAAATGATCATATACAGTCTCCAACTTATGTAAATTCGACATACGTAATGTACTAAGAAATTTCCAACAGAAGTAAAATTTGCGTACGGTTCTTACATCTGAAATACGAAGTAGTATTAAAATCCAAAATTCTATTTTGAGAGCTATATAGTGCGCAAGGCATGAACTATATAATAATTTGACACTGCTGGACTTGTCATAAACTATACGAAACACACTGGGCACGCTACTTCTGCAAAACTTACGAAAATTTAACTTAAGTAAATTTGGACATATCCAAAGAGCCCTAGAACGATTTATTCACTTCAAACGTGGACTGTTTGTAAATCCTTGGTTTAACGTTTCCACTATAGTAAATTTCTCACACGATGGCAGATTATCAAGTTTCAATGTTATTAACTACTTATTACCAAATCAATGACTACAATTCTGAAATTTATTCTGAGTTTTGTTTGAGATAATATTGGGAGGAAGCCAACATTATGTTTTCTATAGATGCGGTTTCAATTTTATCTGTCAGTGTCATGAATTCTTTAAAATCCTGCAAACGATACTTATTTACAGTACAACTAATTGTTTTGCAGCCACAGCTTATCGAGAATTATTGGCACATCTGCTGCTTTTACCAAACTATAAATTCATTTGTGTCTAAATTTGACGCTATTATAGAATTATATGAAAAAGAATAACAGTAGATAATAATATGTTGCATAGTACTTCACAGTAGGGACGACCGGATTTGGATCTGATTGGGTCCGAATCCTTGGGATTAGGATCTCCTATCTGTGTCCGAATGTCGGATCTGGATCCGTAATTCGGATCTCAGATCTTGATTCGCATCCAAACCTACATCTCAAATTGTGATAAACTCAAAATTAATTTCACAAAGTCCTGATAGTGATGGAAAAAAAACAACAGAAAATTAAGACAATATTGACTACTCTATTTGTCTCCCTCAGTCTACTCAAAACATCAATACATGCCTTATTAATATATATATATATATATATGATTTGATCCGGATGAGAGTTCGAGCGTCGAATCTGGGCCCGTACCCCGTTCCAGGACCGAGATACATACCTGGGATTTGAAACATCTGAAACCAGAATACATTTGAAACCGGAACTAAGCTCGAATATTTAAAATTCCTCAAGAGACCAATTTCATTGACAGTTGAAAAACATAAACAGTTAAGACAATTATTGACTAGTTTGACGTCTATTTACCTTGCTCAGCCTGCTCAAAATATTAAATTATACCTTACCAAAAATAATTATTATTGAGTAAATTACCTAGGTACAATATGAGCACAGAGAATAAAGCATGAATGTTGGTGCCTCTTATCAAAATTTGAAATTTCGGATTCATAGAATCGGCCTGAAAGATAAATATTTGAAATCTAGAAACCGAAACATGTGCTAGTACTAAGATCGTAGCCGCTTGAATGCGAACGGAAGATGCTTGCACTAATTCGTCACGTACTATGGAGAACGTTAGAAACCAAAAAAAAGATAAATATTATTTTTCAGGGGTAAGTCGCGCTTTAACATGACTTTTCATGAGTGTTGTGTTCAAATACGAAAACTGTAGTGGCGATTTGTTTGAAATAAAAACCTTTTCATTCTTAATAGCAAGGCGCATTCCACTGATTAGGGCGCTAGTTCTTATGAGAGCTTTCACATTGAACCGGAAGATTTCCTCATGTAGGTATCGGATTGCCACAACTCACCTTGCGGAAAGACTTTTTTTTATCAAGAGGTCGGTCAAGGCTCTTCTGGACTTAGCCTGAGACTGCTTCTGGTCTCAATTATTCCCATATGTCTATAACAAGTCTAACCATATATATACAGATGGTGATCAGAAAAATGGAAACACCTGAACGAAATTGCAACTTACCGGATTAATATGGTGTCGGAGCACCTTTCGCCTTCAGAACAGCCTTGATGCGACGTGGGATGGAGGTATAGAGGTCGTGAATGGTAGCAAGTGGAATTTTACACCATTCCTCGTGCAGGGCATCGGTCAGTTCTGTGAGAGAGGATGAAGGTGGAAACCGTCGCCGGAGTCGTGTTTCCAAGACAGACCACAGATGTTCAATTATGTTGAGATCTGGGGATTGGGCGGGCCATGGGAGGTGTTGAACTTCATCCCTATGTTCCTCAAACCACGCTGCAACAACGCCAGCTGTGTGAATGGGTGCATTATTATCCTGGAAGATGGCGTCATTGTCCGGGAACAACATCCGGACCATAGGATGCAAGTGTTCTCCTAAAATTGCGGCATAATCGTTGGCAGTGATTCGTCCGCTAAGTGTTACCAGAGGACCGAATGAAAACCATGATATGGCGGCCCACAGCATCACCGAGCCGCCACCATGTTTCACATGGGCGGAGACAGTGCAGATCATAAGCTTCTTTGGGCGTTCTCCACACATAAACACGGCCCGTGGTTGGGAATACGGTGAAGGATGTCTCATCCGACCATATCACACGTTTCCAGTACTCAACGGTTCAAGTTGCATGGCCGCGGCACTATTTGCGTGGTTTTCCCGTGTGTTGTGTAGGCCGTCATCACCTTCGACACTGTCCCACACGACACACCTAACACAGTAGCCACTGCCGTCACACTTACTCCACATAACCGCGCACCAACAATTTGCCCTCTTTGAAAATCTGAGAGGTCTCACATTTTACACTACCTCCGTCTGCTGCAGCCACTGGACACTGCTGTTCCATTGCGCCTGACGTAGTATGGAGACCGACCTAACACACTACCACGAGCGGTCCGGCGCTGCGGGCGCCACGACACCACTGCCAACCCATATATCTGACGTGTTGCCAATTACAGGTGTTTCCATTTTTCTGATCACCATCTGTATATATATATATATAGTTTGTTAAAAATTAGTTAAAATATCACTAATTGACCTTAAGGGGACAATCTTGATTTAAATATTCGTGCGTCAGAAGAGATGTGAAAGTTAAGCGTTCATAAAACCGATAATTGCGGAATGAAGATTTATATGCAATCTAAAGATAGTAATAAAACTCCTTATGGAACATTTTCAAAGCTAAGATGTTCTTCTGAAGTTCTTCTTGATGTTCAGTTGTTCTTCTTGAAGAGGGTTCTCGACAGCACAGAAAACTATAAATCCCTTTATAAGTAGTACCTCTGACAGCCCCGAATTTCACATAAACAGCTCCCTTCATCCTCACAAGTGGCCATTCACTTACCCAACATTACCTTTCAAATGTTCCAGTAACATCAATATCTCTGTTTTTGGGAGATCATGCTTCTGCGAACCTTGACTATCACCATCAGCAGCTATTAGAGAATCAGATTTATCTCTATACTAGACAATGTGAGTAGTTTTTCATCTATAAAGGACGGAAAGGGTGTGGTATTATCACAGGAAATATTTGATACATAAGACTTAGATTGTCAGTATTTAGGAGCAACATAGACATAGTAGAATGGACTGCGGTATTAGACTGTGGATCGTTTGCTGTGAGTGTCATAGAGTCGAATCCAGCTTCGGGCATGGGTGTTTCTAACTGTCCACGTTTACTTCTATGTCTGTGTGATGCCGTAATGGTTACAGTATAATCCGTGCAAAGTATTCAACAGGTTAAATGGAGATAATTTTGTAAAAAGCGGTTACTTATTTAAAAAAAAAACAGTGGTTAGCCCGTGCATTCGGTACCCGTAGTCACGGGTTTAATTTTCGGAGGGGCACTCGTGAGGACAATTGGGAAATTATTTGAAGTAAGAAGGAGTGGACTCCAGTCTAGCCCCTTCATGTATAGCGGTCTATTTTTAGACCATTCCGCCAAGGTGCTGTTTCCTTAGAAGCTTGAAATTATATTTTCCTTTCATGCATGCTGGTTGATAAATAGACCGCTAGTGATTCACGCTACACATGTGCTGCCACTTTCTGGCGCTTTGGAGAAAGGAAGTGTAGTTTGTCGGGAGCAAGCGACTGAAAACGTGCTTTATGGAACAAAGGTAAGATATTTTTCTTTTTTTCCCCAAGAAATACTTTGAATTAGTCAAAAATAAAATTTGTCATGAAAATTGGATATGTTTAAAACGAGAATAATGTATTACTGTTGATAATAATGGTTTTACTTTTTTGTATGGAAGAAAAAAACGTATGGTCTAAATATAGGTATCTATGCAGGAATTCTACAACACTGTTCTCCATTGTTCTTCTATCCTGCTGCTCTTGTATTTGTTACTTTACATGTAGAACATATAAAAAAAGAAAGAATTTAGTATAAATTATTTCCTTTTCAACTATCAGATGAGAAACTTGGTAACACGGGTCAGTTCTTGCCAGTTTAGGCCTTTATTGGTATACAGTAGAGTCTCGATAGTTCGAGCTAATTGGGCCAAAGGGCAAGTGCCAAATAAACACTTTCGTACATGGTTACTGAGGCTTGAATTATCGTCAATGTTGTACTCCTATGTACTGTAAGGCCCAGGGGCGGATCCAAGACAGATTTCTGGGGGGCGGTAGGTTGTAATACTCCTACTTAGAGCTACTTTTAAGAGCTTGTAACTCTGGGATGGGTTTTATTTATATATAAAATAAGAAAGTTTTCTCTTCTGGGGGACAATCGCCTCAATCACCCCCTGGATCCGCCCCTGGTGAGGCCCCATCAAATGTAAAGCTGTCTTTATTACATGTTTATAATCTTAGTTGGCTTCGCTTTGCTAAGTAATTTTTCGTACTTTTTTTTTTTTATCTTTTCGGTCTGGAAAATGGACCCTTCGAAATTTTACGGACATAGTTCATATGTGACAGCAGTCCCACAGAATGGTTCAGTAAGTGAAGACTCAGATCTTTCGGACGACGACGAGTGGTGCAAGATCTTAGCTCCTGATTCCGAGGATGAGTTCCTGTCCAACCTGAGAGCTATGTCATCGGATCGTAATATCACCGTCATCCCGGAAACGCCGTCTGTAAGTTCTGACGAAGAACAAGAACCGACCCCGTCAACCAGCCAGCCGTCAGTGGTTCGTCCAAGAAATAAGAAGGCTAGTTGCAAGAAAGATAAAGTGGTGTGGAGAAACGGCATTTTCTCGGTTAGTAGACGTGAAATTGAATTCACTGGTGACGTAACTTTGCCTGCATCGATTCAAGACCTAAACAGTCCGTTCGACTTTTTCAAATACCTGTTCTCGGATGAGCTAATCAATCACATAGTTCAGCAAACGAATCTGTATGCGACACAAATAAGACCAAATAAGCCAGGAAATATTACTAAAAGCGACATTGAACAATATCTTGGCATATTAGTGAATATGTCCGTGATCCAATTACCTACTTGCAGAGATTATTGGAGTGCTCTACTTGGACATCCGCGAATATATGAAGTTATGTCAGTGAATCGGTGGGAAGAAATACGCCGTTTTCTTCACTTCAATGACAACACCACGTTCATTCCAGCTGGACAGGACGGTCACGACAAGCTGCATAAGGTCAGACCAATTATAGAATTTCTCCGCTCAACTTTGGGAACTGTGCCTAAAGAAGAAAAACTATGCATCGATGAGCAAATCATCCCGTTCAAAGGCCGAAGCTGTCTCAAACAATATAACCCCGCAAAACCTCATAAGTGGGGTTATAAAGTGTTTGTTCTTAGTGGCAAATCTGGCTTCAGCTATGACTTTGAAATATTTACCGGTGCTTCAGATAATATTCTACATCCAAATGAACCAGATGTTGGTGTTAGTGGGAATGTTGTTATTCGCCTTTCACGCACAATTCCAAGAAACCTAAACCACACACTTTTGTTCGACAATTGGTTCAACAACATCCAGCTTCAGGTGTATCTCAAAAAGGAAGGTATAAATGCACTAGGAATTGTCAGGTTGAATAGACTTGGAGCCGTTGATATGCCAACTGAAGCAGCTATGAAGAAAAAAGGGAGGAGAACTTTCGTTAAGAAAGTTACAGTTATTGATGGTGTGAAACGATGTGCGGTCGCTTGGTACGACAACAAAGTTGTATGTTTGCTATCATCGTTTGCAGGAAGTAGGCCAGTTGGGGAAGCAGAACGTTTTGTCAGATCCCGGAGGGAGTATCAAATGATTCCATGCCCCAATCTTGTGAAAGTCTACAACGAATATATGGGAGGAGTCTATCTCCTGGATTCCATGTTAGGCTACTACCGTATAACGATTCGGTCTAAAAAGTGGTACATGAGAATCTTTCAACATCTTCTTGATATGGCCATTGTAAATGCTTGGCTATTGTGGAGGCGTAAGACAGGTTTGTCCACGCCATTAGTGCACTTCAAAATAGAAGTTGCATCTGCCCTCTGCAAGCTCAACAAGCCACCCAGACGTAGCAGAGGACGCCCCAGTAGTGAGGTCGAGCATGGAGTAGTCAAGAAGCAACGAAGTGGGCCCTGTGGATTTATCCCTGGGGCCGACATTCGTTTAGACAATGCTGGACACTTGCCTACATATGCAGATCGACAAAGATGCAAACTTCCTGGCTGCAAGGGGAGATCAGCAGTGATATGTGAGAAGTGCGAAGTTCATTTGTGTAACAATAAAGCCAGAGACTGCTTCAATCGTTTTCATAAGGCCTAAGTAAAAGTGGGAAGCCTACATCAGTTGTGTGTGCGAAAATCATTTATGTAAAGGCCAAAGGATGTATAAATCTGTCACATAAAGCCGGTATGAAGATGTAGATCGTGTTTTATTCAAAGATCACATGTTATTTGTATTTCGTGTAAAGTTTGATAGTTGTAGTAAAAATAACTATTAATATATTATACTTTCAGCGCATGAATGTCCGAATATGGACCAAAACTGTGAAGTGTGAGAAGTTAGAAGTAAATTTGTCTATCAATAAAGTCACATAATTTTTTTTCGGTTTCATATATCATTAGTAAAGATGTGAAGATGTAGATCGTGTGCCAATGAAAGGCAAGAGTTTAATTGTACTGCGTGTGGCGTTTGATACTACTAGCAGTGGCGTAGGGAAGGGGGGGCCGGAGGCGCCGGGCCCCCCCAAAGAGGTCCGACAATGTACTTTGGTACTTTGATGTTTGTAATTTTTTATATATTTTTATGTTTATATATTTTTTTGTTTGTATTTTTTCTATATGTGCCTATAACAGCACTTGCCCCCCCCCCAAACACACATCCTGGCTACGCTACTGACTACTAGTATAAGTTATTATATTTTACCATCATTGCATGAATGTCCAAAAATAGACCACATAATTTTTTCTTCTTTTTTCGAATAAAAGCTTCTTTTTTTAAAATTGCTTGTCAATATGGTCTAGTAGCCTCAAAACCTACCACATATATTTTTTCCCCAAAAAGAAAAAAAAATCATGCATGAAGGGGCTAGAAAGACGGCATTAGGGACTTCGACTGTCGCTGCGCTGACCACACATTCCCACTTTGAACGTAAGCCCGCTGGCAGTTCTAGATTCCAAGGGACTGTCACCCCCTTGAGTTTAGTTTGTTTTAATTATCTTAAATGCTTTTTTTATTATTAAATTTTATCCAATATTTTCTTTTCACTAGTTTGCGGAACTCGGCGTTACTTGTTTTCTTTATAATTCATGTTCATAATTAACACAATAAATCATCATAATTAACACAATAAATCATCATAATTAACACAATAAATCACTAAGAAAAACAATGTCTTCAATAAAATTCGTCTTGGATCTTTCGTAGCTCTGAGTTTATTTATTTTTAAACTTTGTTTTAGTTGAAGGGCGTACTATCATTTTCCCTTTTTTTTCCCTCGTTTTACCTACGTTTCTTTACACGAATTTGCGCCCATGGGCACTTACTGATACTACAGAAAGTAAGAGTGCTATATAGCACAGAAGTATTAATTGGCGTACGTAAGTGAATATATTTGTAATGAAGTCATAATTTTTCAGTTTTTGCATCGTACATAGTTCCCTCATTAAATTCTTCAACCCCGTTTCCTGAATTTCAGTTCTAGTATTCTTTCTTAAGCAAGGCCCATTTAATGGGGGACTGATGTCTCACATAGGCCACATCAGCAATAAAGAAAGTAGAGTTTGATTTTCACTAAATTTAGAACATTACGTTAATTATTAGCTAAATAATAATAATAATACCGATCGAGCTTAGACTAGTTGTTAGGATTCTTGCTTCACGATTGGGTGATACAGAGTTCAAATTCGTAAATCGGCCATCCTGACTGAGGATTTTTCAGAGTTGTTCCTCAGTTACATCAGGCAAATGCTGAGTTAGTACCTTAATCTAACGCTCTGGAGACCTTCCTTCCTCTTCCATTTCCAATGTTGTTTTCATCTGTTGATTATTACAGTGTAAAATGGCCTCTGAGGATGTATCGGTAGCTTATAATGAATAAACAATAATGACGTAATATATCTTCATGAAACGTGTGGGTTAATTTAACTAAAGCCTTACAGTCCCACCAGAAAGCTTAACTTTTAATATCAACTATCAATTTCCTGACTTCTAAATAGTATTTTCATATTGTTTTAGCTTCCAATTTTCTCATGTATGTTCTCCTCGGGAATTGAACCTGAAATCGCATGAGAAAATACGAATATGTTAAATATTTTTTAACACTTTAATATACAAAAGACAAAACACATCAATGATGCGCAGCGCATTTTGTCGATTGGACCGATTGCTCCCAATCGGGCACCGCGCCTAAGGGGGGCCCACGCTAATGGCGTCTACTCTACTATCCAGTGTAATATACTACAGTGCCGTTTTAACAGTATATTAAGCCCCAGAGCAAAGAAGTGTGTTGTGGTTCCTATGACTAAATTTTGCCCCTAATACACGTAATTAATACATGCCATTCTGCTCGTGGGACCCTCGACCAAGTGGCTATCGTACCATTAAGACGACTCTGCTACTCTCGGTTGTCAAGTGCACACAACAACATACTGCAATACAGGTATACTCATATCCAAAATTATTGTCGCATGCATGTTTATAGAAATGTTGTTGTTGGAATATAATTTGATAACGAATTTGCCCGGTATTTCTTATCATGTTAGTATGTTTATAATCGGCAAAGATTTCATGTCAAAAGAGCAGTAAATAAAAACGATAAAACGAAAGTAAAACTTTCTTGTTCATTTAGCAACATTTTGTCTTACTCATTCTAATTTTCGTATTTATAATTCTTTTCCTATGAAATTTAGGAATAATATACAATTTTCGATTATACACATAGTATCAGTATTAAAAGTACTCTGCAAAATCATTATCAAATGATATTCTTACAAGAAGACAGCTATAGATGTGCGACGATTATTTTGGAAATGAGTGTGCATCCATGAACTCCACAAGGGAGGGTATGAGCTCCTCCTAACAAGTAAGTGAATTGTTTGTATTAAGTTTCCGGGCATAAGTAAATATTTTCTGAATTTAATGCTGCAGTAGTTTCTTTATTTTTATACGTGTACAACTTCTGTTATAAAAATAGATAGGCTTATTATGTCTAGGGAGTATTTTGCACACAACAAATACACCTAATACACTCCCAAATTTCCTTACACACACACCTCTGGATATAAAAATATGATTTTCTTTGAGTTTGTGTAAAGATGTACCGGTATATCATTATTATGGGTGAACACTTCTTTTATTTGGAACACGTAGCATGATTACTGATTATATCATGTGATACTACCATGATACCGAGATGATATCAAATAAATCAGCCTCAGTACAACTTCTTCGCATATCCTTTCTCTTATTATAGTTATATTAAAAATACAAAACCAGAGGACAAACTTTACCCTCTCCTGCGAAAAATTCCGATGGATATATATACCTGTATACAGTGGCATATGTAGGATTTTGTTTCGGGTGGAGAGGGGCTATGCACAACACGTGAATAAGTACTTATATTTTTCCTTTTGGGTGGCGACAAATTTTAATGAAATTGTGCATATAACGAATTTATTTCGCGGAGGGTGACTTGAGCTTAATAACCACCCATAATACACCACTATATATATATATATATATATATATATATATATATATATATATATATATATATATATATATACAGATGGTGATCAGAAAAATGGAAACACTTGTAGTTGGCAACACGTCAGATGTATACGTTGACAGTGGTGTCGTGGCGCCCGCAGCGCCGAACCGCTGGTGGTGGTGTGTTAGGTCGGTCTCCATACTACGTCAGGCGTAGTGGAACAGCAGTGTCCAGGGGATGCACAGACGGAGGTAGTGTAAAATGGGAGACCTCTCAGATTTTCAAAGAGGGTAAATTGTTGGTGCGCGGTTATGTGGAGTGAGTGTGATGGCAGTGGCTACTGTGTTAGGTGTGTTGCGAGGGACAGTCTCGAAGATGATGACGGCGTACACAACACACGGTAAAACCACATCGGGGAAGCGGAACAGTGGGCGGAAGAAAATCATGAGTGACAGGTCACGCCGGGTATTAAAGCGCATTGTCACGCAGAACCGTCGTGCTACTGCGAGCAAGTGACGGAGGAACTCAATTAGCACATCCCCCACCCTGTTTCGACAATCACAGTTCGCCACGAATTACATGACATGAACTTACGGGGTCGTGTTGCACGGGCCAAACCGCTCATCAGGAACCATAACGCTTTCGCACACCGCAAATAGTGCCGCGGCCATGCAACTTGAACCGTTGATGACTGGAAACGTGTGATATGTTCGGATGAGTCATCCTTCACCCTATTCCCAACCACGGGCCGTGTTTATGTGTGGAGAACGCCCAAAGAAGCTTATGATCTGCACTGTCTCCGCCCATGTGAAACATGGTGGCGGTGCTGTGGGCCGCCATATCCTGGTTTTCATTGGGTCCTGTGGTCACAATTAGCGGACGAATCACTGCCAACGATTATGCCGCAATTTTAGGAGAACACTTGCATCCTATGGTCCGGATGTTGTTCCCGGACAATAACGCCATCTTCCAGGATGATAATGCACCCATTCACACAGCTGGCGTTGTTGCAGCGTGGTTTGAGGAACATAGGGATGAAGTTCAACACCTCCCATGGCCCGCCCAATCCCCAGATCTCAACATAATTGAACATCTGTGGTCTGTCTTGGAAACACGACTCCGGGGACGATTTCCACCTTCATCCTCTCTCACAGAACTGGCCGATGCCCTGCACGAGGAATGGTGTAAAATTCCACTTGCTACCATTCACGACCTCTATGCCTCCATCCCACATCGCATCAAGGCTGTTCTGAAGGCGAAAGGTGGCCCGATACCATATTAATCTGGTAAGTTGCAATTTCGTTCAAGTGTTTCCATTTTTCTGATCACCATCTCTATATATATTGTTATGATGTTTTGTTTTTCTGAGATTGGCGTAGCAATTGTGTACACTTTCTTTTGTGAAATCGTAATTGAGATCACTTCTTCACTCTCCACCCAGTATGTCGAAGCTGGTTCGGAGTCCAACTCCCTTTTAGCCTAGGTATTGAAAACGTCTTTGGCTTACTGGTTCGAAGATAATGAGAAAGTGCACTAACAGTCTCAATAATGGGGGGAGACTCGTATTTCAGTGGTAGAGCTTGTACTGGAAATCGAAACCCAGGTAACATATGAAGACTGTGAGCTGAATCTAGATATGGAGGGATAGCTTGACTAAATTAAAGAGACCATTCCATTTTACATTTTATTTATAAAAATAAAAAAATAAAAATAAGAATACAGATGAATTTTACAAATCGGTTACTTGGAATTACAACTTGAAATTCTTACTACATCACGTTTAGGAGCACAACCCCTACATTACCCATTGGGTGCTAGAAGGTTTTTTATGCTAAACCGCGATTTATTAAAAATAGTGAAATTGAAACTTCGTACATCGCAACTTGCATTGGCCCAAAGGGAAAAGTGTTAATTCTCGAAGAGGGGATTTGGTCTCGAGTTGAACTAACTTCATAGTTGTAACTAAACATTCTCAAGGTGCTCATCCCGAGTTGTGGGGGAACTTAGAAAAAATAATCACATACCTGATTTTATACAGAGCGGCCGTGACAAGGGAAGACACACTCTCGTAGACTGTAGGCTGTAGAATCAACTCGCGTCGGCGAACAGGCCTCGCTTATATAGGCGCTTCGTCCCACGCATTTCTGCCAGTCTGAAGTCGCTCAAAAGCTACGTCACGAGCCTCGACAAGCTTGGAGAAACTTTTTCACGCGCATGCTCAATAGTGGCTAAGACGTCTAGTTTCTCCTATGATTTTTCCCTATCACGCCGGGGTTGAAATTTCTATTTTACATTTACTTGTACATTTTTTTATTTCACGCATAGCTCCAAATACATAATGTTTTCATGTATTTATCGCTTGCGTGGTATTAACTACATTTGCATTCCCGGACCCGGCGCTGTGATCTGAGTAAATCAAAGCCAGGGTCATACCACTATTACATGCGTGTGGGTTGGTGTCAATGAGGCATCAGGTTGCTAATACAATCAGAACCTCAACTGACTCCGTTCTCCCTTTCTCTCTTTCCTTGCTGCACACACAATTTGAAAAGCGCGGGCGTTTCACCCCATAATTTGAGTCCGGCTTAGGACTTCGAGGCATAACTGTGTAACAATATATATATATATATATCTATAGGATGTTTCAAAATAACACCGACAATGTTTGGGATGTCATTACTGACACAAAGATAAGACGAAAATTATAGACCAACCTGGGTGCTCAAATGCTTTCTTTCGGAGTTATAGGCTGCTGAAAATATGAAAAACTGAATTTTAAAGGGACAAAACCCCAAAACTATGGGACCTACAGTGGTTGGGTCAAGACTTTACTGAGAAACTAGTATATGCGCTATCCGAAAATCCATGCTTCAGAAACCTAAGGTACTCACGCAACATTTTTTATAAAGGGAGTTCGGCAACGGGCATATAATTTGAAGTACTCACTAACTACCTCTATAAAACTGGTTGCGGAAGTATCGCAGGATTCTGAAACATGGATATTTGAGTAGGGGACATAGTAGTTCCTAAGTGAAGTCTTGATCCGACTACGGTAGGTTCCATACTTTTGGAGCTATGGTCCTTTAAAATTCAAAAAATGAAATGAAATCTTTGAGTTTTACGTCCCACGGTTATGCCGGTTAGGCTAAAGGAGACGGTGATGATGAGAGATGAATGAAAAATGGTGGAATGAAGAAAGTGGGAGGAAACGGGAGAACCCCGAGAAAACCCACGCACACGGTGTTTGTCCACCACAAAGTTCACTTGGCGGGAGCAGGGTTTGAACCAGGGATGCCAAGCACCAGAGGTGAACGCTCTACCACAGAGCCACCGCGGCCCCTCCTTTAAAATTCAGTTTTATATGTTTTCAGTAGCCTGAAAGGAAGCATTTGAGCACCCAGGTTGGTCTATACTTTTTGCCTTATCTTGGTGTCATCAATCACCTCCCAAACGTTGTCGGTGTTGTTTTGAAACACCCTATATATATATATATATATATATATATATATATATATTATAAAATTGAAAGTGACTATGTTTGTGACTCTTAATCTTTTGAACCGCCCGATAGATCTCCATCAAATTTTCAACGTAAATACGGTTCTGGCCTGGGAGTGTTTTAGTTATTTACTTTGACGGTAGAAGTTTTGGTTTAGGGGGAGGGGAATATAAAAAATAAATAAAACTTAATAACTCTTGAACCACCCGACCGATGTTGATCAAATTTTCAATGTAGTTGAGTTTTGAGACTGCAATGATTTTTATCATTTGACTTTGGTGGAGCAACGTCGGGGAGGGGGCGGTGGGGGATATATACAAAAATCAATAAATATAAAAATAAAATTGACTATGTTTGTAAATTAATAACGCTTGAACCATCCAATCGATCTCAATCATATTTTCAACATATATGAAGTTTAGACCTGGGAAGTTTTTTATCATTTCATTTTACAGTATATCTTAGGGGAGGGGGAGCGGAGGAGGGGAAATATATCAAAATGAATAAAACTTAATAACTGTGAACCACCCGACCGATCTCGATCAAACTTTCAACATAGAAATGTTTTCTTCATTTCACTTTTACGGTGCAATGAACGGAGGGGAAGGGGAAGATATATGTCAAAAAAGTTTAAAAAGTGACTGTTTTTGTGACTTCATCACGCTTAAACAACCCGACCGATATTAACCAAATTTTCAACATAGATGAGGTTGAGATATGAGGTGTTTTTTATCATATCACTTTAACTGTAGAACTTACGGGTTGGGGCAGAGGAAGAGATAAATCTATAAAAATAAATGAAACCTAATAACTCTTGAGCCATCAGAGCTATCTTGATCAAACTTTCAATATAGATAAGGTTCGGGCCTGGAATGTTTTCATCATTTCACTTTCACAGAACAACCTAGGAGAGGGAGAGGGAGGAGATATATGTAAAAAGAATAAAAATAAAAGGACAGTCTTCGTGATTTCATCACGCTTTAACCACTTGACCGATCTTAATCAGATTTTCAATATGGATCATGTTCAGGCCTGGGGTGGTTTTTATCATATCACCTTAACTGTAGAACTTAGTGGAAGATGAGGAGAGGGAATAAATGTATAAAAATAAATGAAACAATAATTCTTGAGCTACCAGACCTCTCTTAATCAAACTTTAACCAGCGATAAGGTTCGAGCCTGGGATTTTTCGTTATTTCACTTTTACGGTGCAACCTAGGGGAGGGGGAGGAGGAGGGTGATATATATATATATATATATATATATATATATATATATATATATATATATGTGTGTGTGTGTGTGTGTGTATAAAGAATAAAAACAAAAGTGACTGTCTTTGTGACTTCACGATTAAATAATCTACCGATCTTTAAAAAAATTTAATATGGATGAAGTTCGGACCTGGGGTGGGGCTTTTACCATATTACTTTGACGGTAGAAATTAGAGGAGGGGGAGAAGAGGAGACAGATATATAAAAATATATAAAATCTAATAACTCTTGAACCACTCAACCAATCTCAATCAAATTTTCAACATGATGAGGGTCGGGCCTTGAGTGTTTTTTATCGTTTCACTTTGACAAGCCAACAAAGAGGAGGGGGAGGGGTCAGATACATTTTAAAAAAATCAAAGTAAAAATGACTGTCTTTGTGACTTCACTCTTGAACCACGCGACCGATCTCAATCAAATTTTCAACATACATAAGTTTAGGGACAGGGATTACCCTAGGATATTCACTTTGACGATGGAACGTAGAGGTGGGAGGGGAAGAGAAAAATTTTTAAAATGATGAAAAATAACCAATATTAGTGTTGAATCCATAGTTTACGGGGTCGATGAGAGAAACAGTGACACTTCTGATGCCGTGTACCGAAGCACGGAGGCGGGGCAGGGGGACCTATATATAATAATGATCGAAAATGACCAATATTAGTGTCTAATCCTTAGTTTTCGGGATCATTCAGATGAACAGTGACATTTCCGATCCAGTTTAAATACAAAATCAGCTCCGCCACTTGGGGAAGGGGAGAAGGATATATATATATATATATATATATATATATATATATATATATATATATATATATGATCGAAAATGGCCACTATCAGTGTCGAATTTATAGTTTTCGGGGTCCCTTAGATGAACAGTGATACTTTCGACCCCGTTTAAATCCAAATTCAAACCCGCAATTTGGGTGAGGGAAGGAAGAGATATTTAAAAATCATAGAAAATTACCATTATTAGTGCTGAATCCACATTTTTTGCGGTCGCTGAGATGAACGGTGACACTTCCGATGACATGGCCCGCAACATGGGGAGGGGAACTATATATATATGGTCAAAACTGACCGATATGATTGTTAAATCTATAGTTCTTGAGGAGGGGTGACATACAGTAAAATGATCGAAAATTAACAATTTCAATATGCAGTTAAATTATTTATTTCAACCCAGCGAAGCGGGTAATATTCGCTAGTGTATATGGAAAATGAAATGTATACTACTGCGTACTAAATAGGTGACTGCTTATGTATGTTTGTCTTCTAACTCCAATAATCCAATAGAAATCTATCATCCATCTTCCATCAGTTACTTAAGGTTTGTGAACGTCTCATCACCATTTCATTTTGTCTGTAGTCAATAACGATTTCGAGCCGATTCTACCTTTCATAATTAGCTACCTGCGATGTTCTCACTAGCGTATATTAGGTCTTTCTGACTTGAATTCTTTTCAAAAAATACAGCTGTCAAGAAATCTTTGAACCAACCAATTCATATCGATGTGCATTTCATTATGTCTTACAAATATGAACTTACGGAAACCTCGTAAAATTCCAACTCAATTTGATGTATTACCTCCATTATTATATATGTATTACCAACTCATTTTAATATATGACCCCCTTCCTTTTTAAAACCAATCTGCACCGAAGAATGAAAGTGCACAACTCAATGTAACGAGCAAATGACTTTAGCAAAAAGATATCTTTGTATTGTAAAAGCAGTAGTCTTCCATAGACCGCGTTTATATCTATAATCACCATCGCCGACGCACCTGCTAACTACGGACAAATCTCCACGTGGGCGCCCCCAGATTCCCACTTGGCTGACAGGATTAGTTAGTATTCGTGCTTTTTAGCGGCCACTTAGCACAGGTTGGTTGGTATTTTTGCACAAGACTTACTCATTCCTGCGCTGGTCCTCTCACGAGCTCCTGCCCTGCCTCGGTTAGATAGCATTGGTGCTTCTTAGTGGCCACCTAGTACAAGATGGTTCGTCTTCTAGCGCAAAATCTCTTAAACTGAATCTCCATTGGGGAATGCAAGTGTAGACATCAATGTAACGAGGGAATAATTTTAGCAAAAGTATATATTTGTTTGTGAAACAGTGGCTTCCACTATCCTCGTATACGCGTATACGTACCATCGTTGGCGCGCCTGATCTCTACGGACGCACACCCACACAGATAACTGCCACACTGCTGCCCTGACTCGGTTACAAATCGGGTGGACCAAATAACTTACCTACTATCTCAGGACATATCTCCACGCCACGGTGCTGGCCCCTCTGTTGCATTCCAACCCCGACTTGGTTAGGTAGCATTCGTGCTCTTTAGTGCCCACCTAGCACATGTTGGTTGGTGTTTTTCACAAGACACTTTAAAGTGAATCTACAACGGGGAATACAATTGCACACTTCAATGTAACCAGCAACTAACTTTTAACAAAAGATATTTTTATATGTGAAAGCAGTGGTTTTCCATAGTCCTCGTTTACGCGTATACCTACTACTACTGACTCGCCTCTCCCTGGCTCGGCTAGATAGCATTTCTGTTTAAATTGCCATCTAGTACAGATTTGTTCCTGTGTTTGCACAAAACTTCTTTATATGAATCTGCACCAGGGAATGCAACTGCATAACTCAATATAACGATCAAATAAGTTTAAAAAAATGGGTTCACTCGAGCAGACAGTACTACTAAATTGAAACTTTATAGGCAAGATACAATGTGGAAAATTTTTCGTGAAGGAATGACAGTGTGAATATAAATATTTACTGTCAGTGCACACACAGCATATGGAAATTAATTTTTGAGTGATAGTGAAAGCATTTTATATATGTGCTCTTCCACTACCCTCGTTTATGCGTCAATTGCCTCGAACGCAACCCGTCGGTACCGCTCGAACCCTCATGCTTCGCTTCTCCCCTGAATGAATTAGATACCATTCTTGCCTTTTATGCACTGTAGTTTTTTTTTTTTTTTTTTTTTTTTTACATACTTTCGCACTGTGTTCATAGTGAGCCCTTCTCAAGTCAATGTAGAAGTAGTTAATGGACATCTTCGTTTAGTGCTTGCTCTGCTAAAGAAATACAAAGCTCTAACTTAACCTTAAAATGTAAGAAATATGTGAAAATTTGATAAAACCATTTGCTTGAATAATGCCAAAAATATATATTTGTAATTTGAAAGCATTGGTTTCCACAATATACGTTTACGCATATACTCACCACCGCTTACGTGCCTGCTCCCTACGGACGCACCCCTGCGATACTTCGCGGCCCCCTGCTGGGCTCCTACACTGATTCGGTTAGATAACAATTGTGCTTTTTCGTTTCCACCCAGAACAGGTCAGTTGGTGTTTTGCATAAGACTTCTTAAAGTGAATCTGCACTGGGCAATGCAAGTGCACAATTCAAAAATGATTTTTGAAGTTACAGAAAATGAATGCAGAAAGAAGTATATCTTCCATGAATTTCTGTATAGATCCGTATAATCAATCTGCACGACATTTTGTACAAACAACTTTTTTGCTGCTATGCTTTGTATGAACATGGTTATTCGTATTCCTTTTTCATGAAATATACTTGTAGAAAATGTCGCATGGATATACGTTACTAAACATTAATGCACATTAGTGATACGTATTTATCAAAGAAGTAACGATTGACAATAAATGATATTGTCAATATTTTAATCAAGACTTACAATATGTTCTATAAAGAAATATAGGGCTATATTAGTGGCTCTTTTTATTGTAAATTTTTGTTATGCTCGTAAGGATAAACATGGAATTATTGGTAAACATGACAAGCAGTGTTGCCAATAACGTGAACAATAATGTCGCTAAACGTACTACAAGAAGATACTAGAAAAATTAATTTTAATGTAAATAATGTTAGTTTAGTCGCTAAACATCATTTAAAATGTCTCTAAATCCCTACTATAACAAGGTAAATGAACCAGTTGTTGTTGCTAAAATATTTTTTTTTAATCTAGATCAAGCGACAAAGTTGCTACATTAATAACTCTGATAACAAGACACAAACGATAAGCGCTTCACTTTTTCGCGCATGCGTATAAATTTTTGACATACAAGTACATTAACTTAAAAATTGCCTCAATAATCAAGATATAACATACTAATCCGTCAAAACTAGTAAAAACGTGGCAGTAGATCATTTCGACATGCTAAAGTTTGTGATATTTTTATATTCATGACTGACTTATCCGTGGTGTCAAAAAATCTACATATTTCCTTATGTCAGCCATTAGAAAGCAATTAATTCATTTCTACACATTAAAGTGTGTCCAAATTTGACGACATACATTACTGAGTCGCTTAGATCCGTTTCGGGCTCTGTGTGTACATTAGGGATGGTATCGAGACGAGACGAGACGAGACTTTGCACAGTCTCGGTCTCGTCTCGGTTGATAAATAATGGTCTCGGTCTCGGTCTCGTCTCGAGTAAAAAATCACCATCTCGGTCTCGGTCTCGTCTCGGTCAAGAAATGCTTGTCTCGATCTCGGTCTCGGTCTCGAGTACCAAATCTCGGTCTCGTCTCGAAAGTCTCGAAAGTCTCGAAATAAATAGTGTGAAATTAAAATAGTGAAACTATCATTCTCGTACAGTCTGTCGTTTCCGCTTATTTTTTCCTTTCATTTTGATTTAGAATTATGGTATCGTGTACCTCTTCGCAGCTAATTTGCTAGTGGTAATGCTTTCCATGCGCGTATTCCAGGTTCAATGATCAGTGGATATATCACGCTAAAACCCTAATAGAACTCATATTTGACTCTCAGCAATAGACTTTGTCTCATATAGCCTCAGAACTGCGGATACATTTAAACTCTATTAAAATAACTCCAGTACTCTACAGTAGTTTATTTCCTTCCTTTGAATCAGAATTGTTCAATACCTCCTAACGGATAACGCAACACATAGCAGCACGAATGTATTTAATCGTACCGAAATTGAAACTTTACAATTTCTCATTTATTATTCAATACATTCTGCTTTGACTGTCATTTTATAAACCAAAAATAACGTTCACTATCTTAACAAATAGGTTAAATTATTACTACAATATACATATTTTGTTTGAAATTCATGAAATGTTATATTACCGTTTCACATCTCCGTGTTTAATTGGCACTTTATAACACGAACGTCCTGAACCTTGTGGTGGGAGCTACTACACTCATCTTTGCTATCTGAGGTCTCGAGTTGGATCACAAAACAAGTTAGATTCAAAGTCCGCTGTTTCATATAGTTCGCGTCTCATTTTAAGTGCATTCTGTGTCTTATACAAGTTCATAAGGTCGTAATGCATTACGTAAGCACATATCCAGTGCCATAACATAGATTAATCTTATTCCTGAGCTCTCAACGGTGCATGCAATCTTTATTCGAGAAAACTAATCTTGCTTCATTACCTAGAAATTTTATATTGATTAAAAATTACTTGCGAAACATGGACATACATATTATATAAGTATATAGGTAATTCGAGCTATCTCCAAAACAAATCATTCTTAACTTTCTAGTTTTCTTTTGTATTAATTTTCCTAGATTTGCTGCAACATGATGAATTGAATAGTCAAAAATATTTTTTTCGCTCTATGATTTTCATTAAATTTTGGATCCATTTTTACCCTACCTTACCTAGTAAAAGTAATATATTTAGTCTTAGTTGAGGAACCGGTTTTTTGTATCTGTAAAGTTACGAAATTATGACTTGGTTTAGTTTACCTCCGAGGTCCAGATATAATAAAATCATCACCATCATCATAATCAACAATTATCAATCCATTGCTAGATGAAGGTCTTTCCAATTCTTCTCCACAACTATCTAACTTGGGCAATTCTTTTCCAGGTTACTCCTCAGTGGCTCTTGATTTCGTCACACCTTCTTGTTTGGGGAGGTTTCCTAGGCTGGTTTTGTCTCGTGGTATCCAGTCTAGAATTGTTTTCGTCCGTCAATCATAATTTCTTCTTGCAATACGTCCAGCACACTTTCCAGCTCATATTAAATTATTTCATTAGCACCATCAGTATTCGTTTCTATATATTTGAGCTGCAAATAGTTCGAATTCGCTACTTTCGGAGTACAGACACGCTACTTTTTAATCTTCAGATCTGGAAACACTGACGGAATGATTTAAATCAACACAATGTGAGGACCGCCATTTGGTCTGGCGACTAGCACTTTTGATTTCGGTTCCCGTGGTCTGGAGTTCGATTTCCGGTAGGGGTAAAGTTGAACGACCGAAGTGGTTCCGATTCCACTATAATCATTAACTCCACGTCTCCTTTAGCAGCCCTAGCATAACTGTGGGACGTTAAACTAAAACAAAGCAAAACAAAAGTGAACACTGTGTATTACTAACTGTAAGTCCTTGAATAATTGCATATAGCTATATGGTATAGATCGAGTTTGAGGTGGTCGGTGGTCAAACTAAAGCAAGTGAAATGTAATTAGAATGTAATTAGAACTTTTAATTAAGTACGCTCTTAATCTAAAGTGTACACCAGGCATAAGGCTTAGCGGGAACAACTAGTGTTACTGAAAATATATCAGTTACATTTAATTTCAGTTACAATTTGCGTTTACATGTATTGCTGGAACGAAGACTTAAACATTAACGTTATAAGTAGCCCAAAGACTATGAAAAACGTCGTCTCTTGAAAGCATTCTTGCACCATGAAACAAATTACGAGTAATTTTAAAATATTTTTCAGTTTATCTATTTGCACATATTTAGAATAATATTTAGAAATTTATTTAAGTGAGCAACACTGCTTAAAATAATGTAACTGCGACTTGTAATTAAAACCACCAAAAACTATTGTTGTAATGTTATAGAAGCAAAGAAAAGCAATAATCATTATAAAAATTTAATACAAATACGTCATAAGCCGTATAATGTGTTTGGTATCTCCGAAACGATTTGAAATAACAATTGTTGTAAATGGCGTTATAAGCATATAAGTCTTTTGGAAGCATCTGCATGATGAGACGTGATATGTCAGCGCGTTTTCGAAGTAAAGTCTTTAGAAACATTTAAATTTTCCGTTTCTTGTAGCTTTGTTCCTTCATTCATTCGAAATATATTATACCATGATCATAGTATTTGACGCTAATGTACAGTTGATGCGCATTGCACTGTCCATGTCATTTGAGTTATTAGAGATTTCCAAGCTACACTAAATAATGTGTGGGCTATTGTGGTTTTGTTAAATAACTAAATTAGAAGTATGTAATACTTTACGTAGCGCAATTTGAGAAAATACAACTTTATTTTACTTTAGTAACATTGGTTGTTTATCTAGTGATATTGCAGAGTATATCCAGGATGGCTATATATATCCAGGAAGGCCCATTTTAATCTTTCCACAGAGATATCTCGAAAACGGTTGATCATAAATGAACCAAACAAAAACTCAAATAGGAAATTCCATGGGGGACACTGAATGGTGTTGTCGCGGTGCCTCCCGGGGCCGCCTTTCATGGGATACCAGGGCCAAACTTTAAAATTTTAAATGGAAACATGGGGCGAGTAATACCTCGTTCCATAGATCTTTAAAAAGCAAAAAGCGTTGTGGCAAAAGATTTTTCATATCGGTCACCGTATTCAAGATGGCCGCCAAGACATGATGCCTGTATCTGATAAAACGTCCAGTACTACTAATGCGAAAACAGTTGGAGATAAACGAACAGTCAGAAAGTAAAACAGGAAAGGATGGGGCGCGTCGAATAATGTTGACGCGGTACTCCCAGGGCTGCCTTTCGAGGGTGCCAAACTTAGAAATTTTAAACCGAAATATGGGTCAAGTGATACATCGTTGAATAAATCTTGAAACACTAAACAGTATTGTGGCAAAAGATTTTTCATATTGGTCACCGTTTACAAAATGGCCGCCAAGACATGGTGCCTGTATCAGATAAAACGTCCAGTACCACTAGACTCCTAATATGAAAATAGTTGGAGATAAATGAACAGAATAAAACTCGTATAAGAAAGCACAGAGGGTATTTATCATTCCACGGCTCGAGTATAATGTAACGGAGAAAAAGATTATTAAAATATAATTGACATGATGCAAAAGAGGAAATGATAGAAAATTATCTTTCCGGTCTCTGTCCGTAAGTAGGTGAAGCGGGAATGAATGGTAAAATCTCAAACGAGAACCTCACTTTTATTTGCAATAGATGTGGTTTGTCTGAAACACTTGTGTGTACAAATGACTGGTACTATAATGAATAAAAATAAAGTGAAATAACGTGAATAAAAATAAGGTGAAATTCAAGTTTAACAACATTTTACCCGCCTCTTCGCCCTGATAATTTAACGCATTGCGTGCAAGATTTTTGGGACATATCTGCATCAGTATGTACCGTTTCGTTACCAAGGATCACAACTGAAATTACCGCTGAAAGTTATTCGGAATGTAGCTGTGGACATTTCAGTGAAACTCATCACATGGAAGGAACAGAAGACAGAAGGAAAAGAATCAAACCAATATCATAATATCATGCAGAGGACTGTTGAAGAAAACCAACGTTCGTAAACATTGTTCTAAAATTGCATTGTTCGAAAAATTTGTTTTGCATTTCAGTTGATTCATTTCCGCATCAAACCATTGCGCGCAATCAAAATGGAAGGTACCATTTAACAAGAATTTTATATACTTTATCCCATTACAAAGACATTTATCTCTTTTAAAAACATATTTCAAATAACTTTGTTTCGTAGATACAATTTGCAAAAAAACTAAGACTCTCATTTGCAATTTCACCGATCCTTCCCGCTTCACTCACTTACGGAGTGAGGTTGGACCGATAATTTTCTAGAAGTTAAATTTCTTCCTTTCCATTATGGTACTTTCACTCTAATCATCTTTTCTACTGTTGCAACATTCCCGAGCTATAGAATGATAAATACCCTCTGTGATTTCCCATTCGAATATTTATTCCGGTGTTTTCATATTAGTGATACTGGACGTTTTACCTGATGCAGATACCATATCTTGGTGGTCATTTTGAAAACGGTGACCCATATGAACAACCTTTTGCAACAGCACTCTTTAGTTTTTAAAGATATGTCGAACGAGGTATCACTCACCCCATGTTTCCATTTACAATTTTGAAGTTGCGCCCTGGGCCCCATGAAGTGTGGCCCTGGGAGTCTCCGCGACAATATCAATCGATGTGTCACATGACATTTTCTGTTTGAATTTTTGTTCGATTCATTTATGTTCAACCGTTTTCATATTAGTGGTACTGCACGTTTTACTGTATCCGATAGAGGCAACAGGTCTTGGCGGCCATTTTGAATACAGTGCCCGATATAAAAGATCTTTTGCCACAACGCTTTTTAGTTTTTCAAGATCTATCGAAAGAGGTACCACTCACCCCTTGCTTCCATTTAAAATTAAAGTTGGGCCCCCGGGAACCCGCGCAGGGCGGACCTCGGTGGCAACGCGACCAGATCTATCTATCTATCTATATATATATATATATATATATATATAGAGAGAGAGAGAGAGGGAGAGAGAGAGAGATGAATTCTAGTTGCATCAGCAGTGGATTTTGTTTCGGGAGAGGCTTGAGGAACGAGTAAGAAACATTTGCGTTGTACGTGCAATGCAAAAAATTATCACATTTTTTTTCGGGAGGGGTTTGAGCCCGATAACCACCCCCTAAATACTCCACTGTACATGAGTCAACCGTTCTCATATTATCAAACACAGCAACGAAACAAATTTTGAGTGAAGGTAATTTTAGTATCTATCAATATCATTATTCGAGACGAGACCGAGACTTTCGAGACTGACCTAAGTCTCGTCTTATAACGAATCACCAAGGGTAATCGTCAACCTGGTTCGATCAGTGATATAAAGAACTTGAGTGGTAGTAACTGTTTTCATGTAAAAATATCTTTAATAGTTATATATATAATACTATTCTCACCTTCTCTATTAGAATTATAAAGTAGATGAACGGTTTTAAATGGTTTATTAGTTGATACACTTTTAATGTATTTTTCATTCACACTGTCGTGCACACATACATGAGAATTCGGTATCCATAAACAATTCCATAGCAACGAACTATATCATAATCTCTATATCTTACAGATATTAAAAACCTTCTTCTTTTGTTATTATTAAATTAACATTCTATAAGGTATAGTGCTTATGTATGAGCACTTTCTACCCAAGGTACAGGTAATTATTAACCTATCCAATATTTCGTTATATAAAATGTCGCCCGACGATGGGACTGAATATAAAAGTCATAAACGAGCTTGGCTTTTATCTTCAAGAATCACTGGTCCGTTTACAATAGTGATCTTACATTACATATATCTTTTACATTTTGATCGCTCCTCGTATATCTTCATTACATTTCATATACAGATACATTTATAACAATTCTTCCATTTCATTAATATTTATATTTTATTACATTAATTATATTCATTTCATTATCATTTATTACATTATTATATTTTATTATTAAACGTCGTCGCTTAATATATAATTTTTGAAGGGTGCGAAATCAAAATCGTAAGAATCAATTACGTTTTAATACATGAGTCACCGTGATTCAGGGCGCATTATATATTAATTATTTTAGATATTTCAAAATAAACATTGGATCTATAAGGCATCAGAATAATGAAGAATCTTATCCAAGACATTCATTGAATAATTAGCTTAAAAGAATGAATCTTACACTTAACATAATCTTTTGACAATTAAGTTTTCAACACATGTCAATCTAATATAAATAATCTTTGCTTTTAATCAATTATGAACCGAATTATAATTCCTCATATTGTCTGTATATCGAAGTTATAAGAATTGTTTTCATTATTGATATTAACACATAAACTTAAAAATAAAAATTCACAAGAATATATAACTGATATGGGTTTAACCCTAATTTCATTAACTAGAGTCAGTTTAAATTTGTACTAGCATATGATTCTAATAAGGTACATTGTACGGCACAATCTTGATTAGGTTCCACAATATGTTGTACATGTATTGCATCGTGATTCTGATTTTGATACGAAGTGCCATCTCTTGAACAGCGATTATGTCTATCCACGTAATTTGTCATATTCATGGAATTTCGCCATATCTTTCGATTGTTTTTATGCCTACTTCGATTGGGTGATCTGACATAATTATTGTTGTGATTGGTTAGGTTAGGTTGATTTCCTACATAGCTTTGCCTATTTTGCTCGTTTGGATTACTAGAATTTACTCGGCTTCGGTTGTATTCCATACCGTTCATACTACGGATATCTAGATTCCTAACAGGTACAAAATGATCTGAATTATTCTTATTTTTACTCACACCTGCTTGTTGATTCAAAGCATAGTATTGAGTTTCATAACATTGAACGAGCATTAACAAATGATTGAAACTCATACACTGTGTAGAAAACAAGATCTGTTGTAACTTAAATGGGAGCAAATTTCGAATGGATGCTATTATTCTAGATTCCGACTGCAATGGATTAACAACCTTTAATTCGTTGTAGGTATTTACAACAAACTCGACAACAGATTTGTGTAAACGAGGATTGAAATGTTGATTTCTAATCGTGGCATCTCTATTTGCAAGCAAAAAATCATTTTCATAATTCGCGATCAGTGCTGCCTTGAATTCCTCATATGTATTGATGTGATCCCGTATTGCCTTAAACCATAAGGAACATGGTGGGAGTAATAAATGAGGGATTAGCTTCATATATTGTGATCTATCTATACACATTATATTGCATTCGTCCTGAAATTTTTCCAGGAACGAAGTAGCATTCTCATTACATTTACCACTGAATTTACTCATGGCGCGTATTTCACTCATCTTAACACTTAACTTTACCTTCCTTTTATCATTCCGTGTACTTATTGTGTGACAATTCCTATCCATGACGTGATGTGTTGTTGCACCGTCTCTTATCCGCCCACCAGTACTCTTCGGATGAATTTCTTCCAAAATAATGTCCTTATCAGATGTGGGTGGAGGCGAGGTCATCTCTTGTGAATGGGGAAACTCTAAATGATCACTAACCATATTATTATGGTATGCGTTGTCCTTGACCTGTAGCTTCCTCATTTCCTCCTGTAGAGTAGCTATCAGTTGCGTATTTGCACGTATGTTGTTTGAATTATTGGTGACCTGAACCTTTTGCTGACGAACAGAAGATTCCATTACTTCTAAATCCTTTTTTACACCACTGATTTCTTGGATAATGTGTTCGTGATTATCCTGACAATCCTCAGATATTCTTTTTAACTTTTCCTCGAACTGCGAGGTGATGTCGTCCATCGCCTGGATAATTGATTGTTTCGTTTCATCTGACTTCTGTTCCATTCGTTTACTTAATTCCTCATATCGCTTGTTGGATTCTTCAAACTTCTGTTCTATCTTCTGTTCTATAGTCTGCTTCAATTCCTCGTATTGCTTGTTGTTTTCTTCGGACTTCTGTTCTATCGTCTGTTTCAATTCTTCGTACTGTTTGTTGGATATATGAACCAAATTTTGTTCCAGTCGCTTCATGGCTTCCGAATCGTCTTTACGATATTGTTCTTGCCGCTGTAAGGCTAATAAGATTCGGTCTTCTAGTGTCATTCCTGGTGTTACACTATGTTCACCGTTGTCACTATCATTGGGTTCATTCTCCATAGCGTTACCGTTCATTTTTCTTATTATTATTCTACCACTTCTCAGTCTTGTGAAATTTGTATTCATTAACTTTGTTACAAAAGTAAATTCACCCTTACTTTGCTTCGGGTAGTGAATTTACAATAAATCCCGGGTGAGGTAAACCAAAATTTTTTTATAACGAACTTACCAAAAGGTAATCGTCAACCTGGTTCGATCAGTGATATAAAGAACTTGAGTGGTAGTAACTGTTTTCATGTAAAAATATCTTTAATAGTTATATATATAATACTATTCTCACCTTCTCTATTAGAATTATAAAGTAGATGAACGGTTTTAAATGGTTTATTAGTTGATACACTTTTAATGTATTTTTCATTCACACTGTCGTGCACACATACATGAGAATTCGGTATCCATAAACAATTCCATAGCAACGAACTATATCATAATCTCTATATCTTACAGATATTAAAAACCTTCTTCTTTTGTTATTATTAAATTAACATTCTATAAGGTATAGTGCTTATGTATGAGCACTTTCTACCCAAGGTACAGGTAATTATTAACCTATCCAATATTTCGTTATAGTCTCGGTCTCGTCTCGATTTATAGAGGTCTGTCTCGGTCTCGGTCTCGTCTCGGTGTTTGAAAGTCCGTCTCGGTCTCGGTCTCGTCTCGGTGTCTGAAAGTCCGTCTCGGTCTCGGTCTCGGTACCATCCCTAGGTACATTTACATTAAATAGGACTACGGAAATAAAATTGCAAATGCGTATTTGCAGATTAACATTTCTATTGTAGTAAATTTCTCACACGATGGCAGGCAACGAAGTTTCAATATTATTAACTGCTATCAAGTTAATGACTACATTTCTGAAATTCATTCAGAGTTTAATTTGAGAAAATATTGAGAGAAAGCCCACCTTATGTTTCGTATAGCTCCCACTTCGATCTTCTCTGTCAGCGTCATAAAAACTTTAAAATGTTGTAAACGATATGCATTTACAATGTAATTAATTATTTTACAGCCAACACAGACTAAATCATTAGTATAACTACCCTTTCTGCCAAATACCATAGTATAAATCCATTTCTGTTTAAATATAACATGGTCATATTAGTATGTGAAAAAGAATTACAGAAGATAATATACTACAAATGACGATTATTGACAGTGCTATTAGGACACTTTGTCTATTCTCTGTGGCGGCCATGTTGTCATTAACTAAAATATTGAAAAACGTAGTACAGGTAAATACAGTGGTTCCAGGTAGTTTTTCTCAAAAATTTAGCATGAAGCAAATAATAATATTATAAAAGATCAAATTTGAAATATAGTGTATTGAGATTGCAGCAATGCTCCGCTGCCTAAGCTCATGGGGTTAGCCACGAAAGGGTACTGAAAAGTTCCTGGCTTTGCCAACAGAAACAAGTGTCAGAAGTCCGAGATTACCTGTTTATGAAACGTACTCCCCATTGAGATCAATGAACTTTTAACAGCTTTGGTAAAGCTTTTCTACCCATTAAAAAATGCTTTTGATGATCACCCAAACCAGGCCCGTAGCCAGCCCGAAAATGTAGGGGGGCCCGGTGGAAGTTAGGGGGGCCCGATCCAAAATTATTAGTTCATCCCATATTATAGTTCATTTGCAAACCTACCGTGAAAATTTTAGAGGGGAGCAGTAAAAATTTAGGGGGGGGGCCTAGACCCCCCTGGATACGGGCCTGCCCCTAACCAGCTCGCAACAGCCTGTGTGACGTCAGATATATCCTCAAAACGGTGATAATTCAGGAGTTTATTCAGGTTGGGATGTAGAAAATAGTCAGAAGGAGCCAGGTCTAGGAGTAAGATGTGAGTTAGACCAATTGTCCCTTTTGTGAGCTTTCCACGTCGTTTTCTTTTAATCGAGTAATTAACATAATTCTCTCTGGTGATAGAGGCGCCATTCGGAAGGTAGTCCACCATTATAATGCCATCTTTATCCCAGAAAACAGACGCCAGGACTTTTTTATCCAATTTCCTGGTACGGAAATTTTAGGGCGGAAAGAACAACTATGGCAACATTCCTTTGACTGTTCCTTTGTTTCGGGATAATAAATATGGAGCAGGCACGTAGCTAGGATTTCGTAATAGGGGGGGTCCGTGACGAAATATTGCGGTTATCACGCCAGGGGCTCGATCATTCTGAACTATTTTACTGTAAACATATTGGTTCGTTTAGCCAGGATTTCGTAATACTAGGAGGGGATAATATGAAATACTCTGGTTACACACCAGGGGCTCGATCAATCTTAACTATTTTAGTGGCAACACGTATATATATTTGTTAAGACAATAAAATGAGGATATGCTAGTAAGTATTTCAATAACGAACTATCTCTCGAGTAAAAGAATAAAGAATCTCGAGTAAAAGAATTTAAAAAAAAAAAGTATTGGAAAAGATATAATATTCCGAGTTTCTTAAGTTCTTCTTAGAGTCTATCTGATCGAACCGGTTTCTCGATCATCATTTGTTGTCCATAGGAGCTAGCATGGAGCTAGATGGAATTTGGAATGCTCCGTTACAATAATATTCATTTTCAACTTGATCCCTCCCCCTCCCCCACACACATAGTATCCTCTACACAAAGCTCCTCATAAGAAAAGAGTAACCATACGCTTGCTGTAGCTTTATATTTTTAACGCTGATTCTTCTTTATCTCGTTTCTTATTGTTTCATCCTACCTTAATTTTTTACATTTCTGGTTCCGAAGGGGGGTCCGGACCCCCCGGACCCACCCCTTGGCTACGTGCCTGTATGGAGCCAGATTTCATTCCCTGTCGCTAGTCTAACCAAAAAAAAAAAAAAAGGGTCAAGGTAGCTTTGGATGCGTCGACACGTTCCTTCTTTACATCCGTACTCAAAAGTTTTGACTCCCATTTCGCTGAAAGCTTGCTCGTGTTTACGACTGTGGTAATATTAAAATAACGAACTCGCTTCCTGCAGATGTACAGTATCTGGGTATTTTTTTTGGAGAATATTCGACGGTTCTCAAGAATCAGCTCATGGATAACATCGCATGTTTGCTGGTCTGTTGAGGTTGACGAAGTCTGCTGCGAGGATCATCTTCCCCTTTGAAATTGCCAGTCTGAGAACTTAATATCTAGGTTTTTACACAACTGTATGAAGAATATTTCTCCCCCATTATTTGGCACATCTCCATATGTATTTCCCTTGCAGACTTTCTTGGATCCATATGAAATTCATAACGGTCCTCAGCTGTTATGACGTAAAACTTCTTCGTTCTTCTTCGATCTCACATTCTACCTGCAATGATATATGTTGTACGATTAGAATTCAATTGATTTTAACGCGGCTTTCATATGACAACAATTTTATTTGTCTACTTCAATTTAAAAAGAACGAAGTCAGGAAATTTTCAGCACCCTCCTCGTACTTCATGGAAATGTATAATCTTACAGTGTTATAGTTTATAATTAATGAGAGTCAAAGTATGAGGGGAAAAAGAAAATATAAAAATCAAAAGTCAAAAATATGAAATTTCAATTATATACCCTACTTTCCAAAAATATAGGTATGTGCACACCCTACACTTATGTCATTATTCATCAACACTTTTTAAAACACATCAATCGTAGATTTACCCAGTATTTATATAATTGAAGATTATGATTAACAATTGGCGTTGTTAATATATACTATACCTAGAATAGCGTAAAAAAATAATAAAGCAAAAGAATACCAGTGTAATAATGTTCAATTGTCACCATTTCGGAGCATATCGGGAGAAATCCTTGTCGATGTCTGAAATGGATAACTAATACGTGCCAGGGTCTTGGAAAGTAACCTCAGCAATTAAAACTGAAGCAGGCAGGACTTCAAAGAAATTGATTGGCCTCTACCATGGAAGAGGCTTTATGCTCCATCTCCCAAACCGAGGACTAACGCTTACCCTTAAGGCTGAGAGTGCATGTGGTACCTCATCTCGTCAAATTGAGGTGAGCAAGAATTTCAAGAAATGGATTAGGCTCTGCTGGGTTGTGGTAATACCCTGCGACTCGGTACTTTGAGATGTTTCGGCATCAAAAGGAGGAAGTGAGTATGTCTTATCGAGCCAGCGCCGACACAGGAGTTCCCAATAGACTAATGTTCACTAGTGTAATCACCACCACCATCAGATGTAACTGCGAGATGAACATCAATTCATTACGCTAATGGGGGTATGCACTTATCCTTCTTTGGAAGAGTTTTATATCCGAAGCACGTATCTTTTCATCAAGCAATCACTACAAACCTACAGATCTACAGATCAGTCTATGGGATAAAGCTTTTAGAAGGGTAATTGCCCATCCACCCTAGAAAACAACTATGATACAAACTTCTTCAACATATCACTATCCACGTTATCCTGTTTTGCATTAGTAAGTCACAGCTCCGTCTCCCATGGAACATAGGAGTATTTTTTTTTAAAGTTGGTTTACAAGCGCGTCCCTTTCAGCCCGAGACAATATGGCACTTGGATTATGGTATTATTCTTACCACATCAGCTTCCGCCGGGAATCGAATTCTCGTCTCCCACACAGAAGATAAGTACGCAAACCATATAGCCACGAGGAGTTCTAATTTTTAAACATTAAATGTATAGGGGGTATAAGAAAATCCTATTTAGGCACTCTCCCCGCATTCTCTCGCCGATACTTTAACAATCATGTGAGAGAGTTCTGAGATTAGCCCTTCGCCGGATTGTCCAACATGGAACTCGGTACCTTGCAATGTTATTATACCTTCTGACTCCAAAAGGAGAACGTAACCATACCTTAAAACGCGCCGGTACCAACACTGGAGATTCTGGTCGACTGTCTCAATCAGTAAATTTCATAAATTGGCTTCAGTCCATTGTTGTTGATTTAA
Source organism: Thermobia domestica (assembly GCF_964235325.1). Classification (NCBI taxonomy): domain Eukaryota; kingdom Metazoa; phylum Arthropoda; class Insecta; order Zygentoma; family Lepismatidae; genus Thermobia; species Thermobia domestica. The sequence continues at coordinate 347,117,000 of NC_137455.1, forward strand.
TAAGATAAAAATCTGACTTTCTATACGGGGAAGGAGAAACGCGCTTAAGTTTGAAGACAGAGATGTAACGATGGTATACAGTGTATACCCATCTAAGGGCGGATCGAAGGGGGGGCTAATCTAAGGGCGGATCTAAGGGGGGGCTACGGAGCTATAGCCCTCCCTTAACGCTCAGGTTTACACTGGATATAATGGGCTTCAAATCAGCTTTACACTGGATAAAAAGGCAAATTATGGTATAGCCCCTCCCTTGATCATATCCTGGATCCGCCACCGTATATTTTTTAAAATATATATTTTTAAATCAGTGATAAAAGGGTAAGCAAAAATCACTGGGAAGTTACTGGGAATCGAAGTTAAAAATGCAATTCAGGCACTAGAAACATTTAGAATGTGAAGATATATATTAAGATTTTTACTAAATATGAAAATTTTGTCAAAATATTGTGAAATATGCAAATTTAAAATAAGCTATTACGATTCAACATATTATGAGACATTAAGATCCTTATTCTTACTAGCCAAAAAGGCATGATTTAGAATATGAAATTTTATATTTTGCTCCTTTCTCTAATTATAATTAATAAAAAGTGTAGTAAATATTTCACGGTGTCGTTGGTGTTCAGCAAAGTGAGTCCTCAGTCAAAAAAAAAAAGATTGGGAACAAGTTGGTTAATGTATACCGTGTGCTATCAAACGTAAGAACACGGTAAATTATGAGAACTTGAGAGATTAACCCTTCCTTGACGAGCTTCTGCGTTAGCCAATGTCCTTAATTACTAACTCTGTGACATAGCCTGTCTTCTCAAAACAGAATTCCATGAGATTCTGAACTGTCGATTCGTTTCTAATTTTGCAGCATGTTAAGTCAACTATTACGACACGGAAGTCATTGCTTTTCGAATTTATCCTTCGCCAAATTTTTCATAACTGTGTGACACAAACCAGTTGGCATTCATTGGATTTGCAACTGTATCCTTCGGTATGGAATTATGTAACTTGCACTTAAATAATCTTACCCGTAACTACAGATGTAGATTTAAAATATAAAATCAAAATAGCTAAATTCTATGTATAAACACAGTGCTTTTAGTTTGTATATACGATGAACCAACGTTTTGATTCAAAATACATGAGTTACTTTCTCGTGTTTGATTATATTTTTCTTAATTGAATCAGTTAGGATCTCACTTTATTGTATTTTCATGTTGTTTTTCTTCTCCTACGGGAAATAAATTAAATATTTCCATTTAAAATAAAGTAAATTAATATTTAAGCTAAAATTAAAATAATTTTGAGTAATATTCAATTAAATTAAACAACTGTATTTGAAGAGAAAACTACTTCAAAGTATTTTAGATTATTTGATTTTGGAAAGATATTGCTTAGGTAGCTTTTTAGGTGCTTTCTAGATGACTAAAGATTACGTATCAGTCTTTCCAAGATTTGCACATCGCAAACCAATAAAAAAAAAAGCAATCAACAATTTTAATTGCTATGTCATTATCATAAACTAAAACGAAAAATTTTCCATTCCATTGTCGCAAATCGATATGTAATGGGGCCCTAATACCTTAGCTGTAGCCTTGTTAGTGAACATCAGGAATCAAACGGAAGCTAAGGGACACCAAACTATAACATTCAACATGTACGGAATATGGCCGAAATTTTAAAGAAATAATGGAAAAGGCAAAGAGAGATGGTATTTTAAATAACTTTTTTATTACGTTTTGCAGGCCATAATGTTGACATTCAGAAACTTGTTGCGGAAAAAAAAAATACTTCGAGTAATAAGTAGCTTCATTTAACCAACAATTCCTCCAACGATTCCACCTCCAAGAGATCCAAATCCTCCATAACCATGGGGGAATCCATATCCTGAAGCTAATCCATAACCATGGAGACCATAGAGTCCTGGGTAATGGCCATGAGTGATGCCGTAACCGTAGCTACTTACACCACCTGAAAGAAGAAACAAATCCTTAATGGTAAAGTACAATTTAAAAACAAAATGTTATTTCTCAACGTGGCACTCAGAGGATAAAGGAATGGAGTCAAATTAACAACATTATGATAAAAAGGATATTCGCATAAAGTGTGTACAATACGCTTAAGTACGTGAAAAGTTAACATAGTTCTTTATATCATAAATTACTTATTTACAATATCTGGATGTGAAAGGAACTTCAGATAGAGGTGTTAAAGATTATATGTGTCAAAAATGACCGAAGAGTGGACTTGATTCCCTTGTGCACTGCACGTGTCATATTATATTAATTATGCTGTGTTTTCAAATTGGATTATTAAGTTTGAGAAAGATGGCTATACTTACCATATCCAATACCTTGAACGGCCAAGATGACAAGGGCCAACACAAGGAAAGATAGCTGTAAGATAAAAATAAATAAATAAATAAATATTACTATATAGGAGTGAAGATCAGAAAGTAAAGACTAATTTTGTTTTCAGCAAACTACTGCGTAATTATTCTAAAATACCTATAGGGTCATTTTTAAAGTACGGTACTCCCCTCCTTCATTATACACTTTCCAGCAGTGCTCCTGCTATGCGGCAAATACGTTACTCACTGTCAGTCCATTTTGTGAAAGGTGTTTGCAAGTCCAATCCGCCATTTTAGAAACTACTAGGTTGGATAAAAAATGAAGACCAGGGAGCTGTTTCTTCAGTTCAGGAAACAGTCAAAAGCATCACCTTCATTTCGAACTCATTCTTGCTACTCCTTTGCACACTGAAATACGATAGCATTATGTTCTTCACTCAGCATACGAGAAATCCATCTACATGAAACTCGAGATATCATCAGTAAGAACAACCTCAATGCTACCATATCACATGACAAGGCTGGCTGGAATCTGATACATTGATAAACATCTGTCTTCTCTCACAATGGAGTGCACAATGTTTACCATACTCTCCGTTCTTGATGTTCTGCATTCTGATGTTCTGTAGTCATCTGCCTCTTGTCTTTCCTTCAAGAATAAATTATGCCACCCAAATAGTTTATAGGTGTCAGCAGTAAATTCTTGTTAAAACGAACACGAAATTTGACAATATAATAACACTATTTAAAGCAGGACTGTTGCATCCCAGAGTATAAGGTACTGTCAAATAATTTCCAACCACACTCGACTTTCAACGTCGCTCCTCACGTGTAAAAAGAGAGATAATTTTGAATATTTCACAGCACATTCATTGAACATCAAACTACATAGTAACATACTGTATGTCCCCGGTGAATGAAAAATAAATTTACTCCTTGTTCTCCTGCTTGCATACAATATTATTGAAAAATGTAGGTTACAAACATTTAAACATTTATTTCTTTCTAAAATGCTTAATATAGTTTTGTAGAGGGAAAGTATACAATTTCAATAAACAGGATTGTCGCGTGTTCGAGAACGCTGTATGCAGCGTCGCCAGATCTAGCATAATGATGCTAGATCTAGGATAATTTGTATGTCTTTAGCATCTAGCATCTTGCTTTTAGCATCCTGCCCAAATCTAGCATAATTTCAGCAAGTTTATCAAAAAGCCGTAAAACCTGGAGATGAGAAAGAAGTTGGTCGTGGGAAGAAAAAGAACGGCAGAAATGTATCCTCTCCCATTGATTCATACAGTCGGTAAACCATACAGGCAGTCTTATTTTCCGAAGTAGGTTAGAAACGGCTTTGTTTTTGTGTGTGTGTGTGTGTGTGTGTGTGGCTCTACCCAGGGTTTTCTAGTCCTTTAACTGCGAGGCATGGGCGTAGCTATGGGGGCCATTCTACCCCCAACATTTTGACAAGTTCACCATCTTTATTTCTGACTTCATGACCACCTTTATTAATGAAATGAAAGGTCCTAGACCGACCAAAAATCTGCCCCCCAGCATACAATTCCCCTTTCCGCTTATGCTGCGAGGTAATTTTCTTTTAAAATATGTAAACAAACACTTTGCATTCATTTATACGATATATACGCCATTGAGTCTGGCAACGACTGCACTAGTTTAGTTGAGTTAAAGCTTTGGTGCGTGAAGTATTGAGTTCTATCCACGCATTCTTGCGCTCTGCGTTTTAAGTTACGTTATCGTATCTCAGCTTCGTTTTTTTCTTTTAAAACTCCTGAATTAGTAATTATGAGGATCTAGCATAATTTGACCGAATCTAGCATAATGTCGATCAGGTTTTGGAATAATTCCGAGCTGTGAGTCTGGCAACGCTGGCTGTATGTAGCAGGAGAGGAGAATTGCACAAATGACCATGCCTGCTCCTGCTTCTGCTTCTGCTGACTTAATTCAAAATAGGAATTGCGATTGAATCATAAGGTGCATCTTTTCTTAACTGGTAGCGAAGCCATATAATTGACGGATTAAACTAAAGTTCTTTAGAGTTTGCTAATTTAAACCATAAGTTATTTAAGTAAAATGTTATAATTTTGAAGTAACAGAAAGCACTGTGCAAACAGGTAAGTACGCAGGGGTGAGGGTATTAGTACAAGACATAACCAAAAATTCCAACTTTATGTAAATTTGAAATAACTTCATGAGTATTTGAAGTTATATACAATTTATATTCAGGCTGAATTTAGACTCTAATTGGAAAAACTTAAAGATCACTCCCAATATAATTCCTGGATACCTGCATGTACGGGATTTACCATATTTGTCAACCAATATTATTTACATTTAACTGCATAAAATAGTTTTCCAAAAGTTACATGTATTTTAGGAAAAGGTACTAATATTTGTTTTCAAGAAATGTGCTTCTTAAAATGAGATTATATGCTGACAAGTGTATTGATAATAGGTTCATAGCCATGTTTAAGAATTATCTTTAGGTGGGCTGCATTTATGCGATATGTCTAATAAAAATCAAAGATTTTACTTAGATTAAATCTAATAAATATATTCCGTCATAAAAAAAATTAATAAATTATTCCCGTCATAAAAATTTTAAAATGTTAGGGCCAATCCGAAAATGCCCTCATATCTCTCCGATTACTAAAGAGTAGTCCTATAGTGACCTGTAGATTCACATAAAGAGTGGTGCTGTAAAAGTACCGTACGTTAAACTCCAAAGCAACTACTCAAAACTTGATAATGTTAGAAGTTGCTTCACAGATAATCTTTGAAAACTACTTACATTTTTTAAATTTTGACTGTAAAGTCAAAGCTGACTGTATTGTGTAGCGTTATGACTGGATGGTTCAATTATATCATATTTTCAGGATACTGAGTTCGTGTCGAAATCCTTAATAAGTTATCTCGTCAATGATTCTCTTCTTCATTCATTCCTTCCAGGATCGTAACTTGTGGAGGGGCAGGAGGGGCAACTGCCACTCAGGGAAGCTTCCCGCCGTTCGAGGGGGCCACTTTAAGACAAAATTTTCTTACTACATATAGGATACGAATATGAAACTATACATGAAGCGCCAAACAGGTTCACTACATTACATAAACAAAACAGCACACAAAAGGTAAATAAAACAAAAATGAGTTGTAAGCCCATTTCAGTTAAAAAAAAAAAAAAAAGTCTACTATTAGGGGTCCTAGAAATAATATTTATTCCTATTGCTTTGAGATTTGTCAATATTGTCCCCTTAATTAATTTGTCATGTATGAAATGGGCTCAGGGGCGTAACTAACGGCCCCGCAGATCTTGACTGCGGAAGGGCCCACAGACACTGGGGGGCCCACAAAGAGTAAGAGAAATATTGAAAGAATTCGAATTTCGGGGGGCATGGAATCATAGTTACCCCACTGAATGGACACATTATCCCATTTAAATAGAACTGAAAATCATTTAAGGGGCCTCTACTGCCTCATCTAGGGAGCACAAATAACTTTTCCTGGAGGGACCAATAAATGCTTGCCCCCCTTCCCCCAGAAGAAAATCTAAGTTACGGCGCTACTTCCTTCTAATGAGAACTTCTTCGTACTGTGCTAAACATCCGGATTGAATGACTTTAAAAAACCGTTGGATACACTGCAAAGTGAAACTCTCCGCTCCCCTGTCCCACCGCGCTTGCCACGAAACTGATGTAAACACAACAGCAGCGCCATCCTTCCAAAACCGCACAGCTATCCTGGTCAGGTTATAGAATCTTTGGACCAAACTTGGTTATAAGTCTACATATAACATTTTATTAATAAGTATATTAATACTTTCTCTGAAAATATTGAAATTATTTTCAATGAAATGAGCAAAATAAGAAAACTTTACTCCATTATCCACGGAATATATTTTGTATTTTCCTTTTACTCTGAAGAAGCTATAGATTGCTTGCTTGGTCATCTTAGTTCAGCAAAACAGCTGTTTAATAAAAGATACACAGCACGTTTTGTCATAGTATATTTTTTTTTTTAAAAAAAAAACGATATTTCTGCCACATTTTGAAAACTTTATTTGAAAGTTTTCAAAATGTGGCAGAAATATCTTTTTTAAAATTACTAAATCATGCTAAATAATGACAGAGATTAGACAAAATTATCTTTATGTACCATCTCAATCAGGGGGTGGACCCAGGACCTCTGAGAAGACGGTTAGGAGTGTGGCGGTAAAAGATTATCAGTTCTCTCTCTCACCAAACTTTTGAAGTACATCCGAATATGATGTCAATGCAAAAGAATTTTCTTACTCAAGACCCCGATCGCTCCGCCCCTGACTTGAGCATATGCGTGAAGTGGTTTATTACGAACAAGACAGAAAGAACTGTGATAGATTGATTACAGAACTGTGATAGATTGATTACAAGTAGTACGGTTAGAAGCACTGCTGCTTGCATTTTAGTTCCAAAACCGGCCGCCCGCACTCGTTCGCTGGTTGTGTTATAACGGTTTTAAAGATTATCTCATTCATATAGTATGACGATAGAGCTAAGGGACGAGAAGAACAGTGAAGCTACAACGAAAAGCTGCCATACCGTCACTTGTCTTGAACACTCAACGTAAACGTTACTAAAGATGGAAGATTGAATAGACCTGGAATTTACTCTGATCTAATAAGCTACTGACCACTTACTTTGGTTAATATTACTGCTATTACCATTAATAATAATAATAATAATAATAATAATAATAATAATAATAATAATAATAATAATAATAATAATAATAATAACTTTATTTTAAGTGCTATGAACAGCTCATAAGCAAAAATACAGCACTATGTTAAAATCATTATATCATCATTTTAAACAGACCAGAAATTATATAATATAAAATGACTATTAGAGCAGGTTAAGGCCTTTGTCAGAAGAATTAAAATTATAAGGTACTAAAATTATAATAAATTATAAGGTAATAAATTATAATATATTAAAATTATAAGGTTCAAACTGATATATAAAACAAAAACAAATAAAAGAATACAGTCAATTTCATAATATACGACTAAAAGAACTATACAAATTAAAGTCTCATTTAACTACCATTTAAAATAATGAAACAACCTTACTTAAAATTGCACATTCACATGCAAAAATCTCTTTCACTTATTGTCAAATTTTAACGTAAAAGACAGGTTCTTTGAGTAAAAGATTATAACATAAAAATACACTGAAAATACACAATAACAATAAAATAATCAGCTAGAACCCTTGTCATAAAGTTAAAACAGTTTAATTTTTGAAAGAAATGCTCTGATATTTCTCTTAACATATGTTCATTTTAAATTGTAAGGCATTGTCATATAATAATAATAATAATAATAATAATAATAATAATAATAATAATAATAATAATAATAATAATAATAATAATAAAGTATTTCTGTTATCTGGTGCGCTAATTTTAGATACATTGCTTCAAGATATTAATATTTTCCTTCAGAATAAACTTACCTGACTAACGAAAGCCATTTTGTTTGTTGTTAGTGCTCAGAAAGAACAGTTGATGTGGTTTACATTAACAGGTTCTTTTATACTTTATTTGTGAAGAAAGAAAGTTGATTAGTTAGGGAAACTACGGAAAGACGGAAAGAAACTCCATATAGCAGAGCACTTAAAGAAAAAAAAGAATAATTTAATGAATTGAAAGTTTTCCAAGTTTTAAGTAACAATTAATCATTGACCTTCCAGTATAATTATCCGTTCTTAGTTGATCATACAATTGTACTTGATATAAACACTTACGTGTATCTTAAAATGGCATCAGCTCGTTATATCGTGTTGCTAATCTTCATATCCCTTAACCTGGTACAAGTAATGAAAGTTAAATTGAAATATTGTATAGAATGAGTATTGAAATTGAAATTTATAGAAACAAGAAAATTAGTACCGGTACAGGAAATTGTATCGTAGTACAAATTACAACAGTACCGGTACATTGAAAATTTTAAATACACAGAACTTAATAATACAAAATTAGAGAGAATATGACTAAATTATAAAATAACAAAATAATACTACTAAAATATTTTACAACATACAAAAGAAAAGAAGAAGAAAATAATAAAATAAATTATTGAACGGAAATTGACTACATTCAAATTTACAAAACTGACCTATTTGAATACTACATTCATAAATCATGTTTTGGTCAAATTAGTTTAAGGTCACGTGTACAGTGCTCAAGCAAATGTCAAACAAATCCCAGCGTGAATTGCTTGATATTTGCCAATACAAGAACTAAAGTCCCGAAAAGTAGCGAACACCTGTTTCGTTTAGTTAGTTATCACAGTTTTGATATGAAGACTAGTATTGTCTTTGTCACATACAATTTCCGTTTCATTGAAGATGGAAACAAGGTTTTTTTTTAAAAAAAAAATTTTCAACAGATGTAGAAGGAAAATCAAGAAATAAATATAAAAGAGCTAGTTGCACTGCAATTGCAAAGTGATATATTGAGATTGAAGCTCCATATTGAATTCTATAAAAAGGATTGCCATCTTTTCTCTGCAGATGTGTTTACTTTATCTTTAACTAGCATAATAGATTGTTATTTAAAGGAAAAGCAGATATAACGAGGTTGTATTTGTAGTGTTTAAGCCTTTCTGAGTGCGAGTGATCTTTCCCTTATTTTCGTTGTTCATGATGGAGTAACATACTTAAAATCGTATTTTTAAGATTTGTTCTTTCTGGAGAAATACGGACGGAAAATGATGTCATTGCACGAAGCGGCAAATTCCCTACCACTGGCCCTAGCTTCGGATACGCAAAAGTTCCATTTTCCGAACAAACTTTTGAATTATGGTTTTCAACAGGCAGCTAGAGCGATTATTTCATTCGTTAATGGAGTCAATTCGTTAGCATTCTCACAGAATGACGGTGAGTTTAACGGTGATTATCAACATCACGCACGGAAATTATAACTCGGCTATGGAAACTAAAAGAAAAAATTTCACCGACTTTTCCTCCATCAGCTAACGTCGTTTCGGATTTGCTATTGTTCAAGTATATTTTCCACCTAGCGAGAACTGGCAACAGTGAAAGGAAGTCAAAAAAAAAAGTGAAGGTGAATGGTGGCGAGTGGAGTTGTAAAACAAATTACCGATGGCAAAATTATTTTAAAATGAAGTATTGAATTGACTTTTTGTATTCTGCTAAAGAATAACTTCATCTATAGTGAAACCCAAACAAAAATTCATAAAGAGAACAATTTAAACGCAGAAAGATTTGTTATTTTGCCCACATATTAAAAACAAACGGAAGAACAAAGGAATCACGTGTGTTAATAGTATAGTTATTTGTGGTTTATTGGAAAGAAAACTTTTAGTGTGTGAAATCTCATATAATATTCTGCCCTATTTCTCATCAGAATATATGTATTTCATTATTTGTTTGTTAAAATCTTGTGTGAAGTTCTATTAAGTAAAATTGCAAGAAGTGATTACTAAACGTATCAGTGCAAGTATTTGAATATGCTCATAGCATTATAGTAAAGAATACGTCTGAAAGATACATACTTTTATTGTACCAAAGTATAAGTTTAACCATACCAATCTTTTGACATTTTTTCAGTAAAAAAAAAAAAAGTCGTTGATTAACAAGGTAGGTTTATTCAACATTCTGTAATGTATGGAATTCTTCATGGTGTATAAAGAATAATCTGCTTGACATGGAAAGATTTAATTCATCAACTCCTTATATTTTGACAGACATATAAGTGTTCATATATGCAAGAGTGTGGAAGCCTTAGTGAGCAAAGGCACGAGTGCTGTTCATATACTATTGTTTATGCAAAAGAATGTTGTTATACTGTATTAATATGTTAACTTCAGAAGTAATCAACGAGGTTATCCGGAAGTAATACTCTATTGAGAGGGAATTATAGTACCTTTGACGGGTTTTACTTCATGATAAATTCGAGATACTTCTAACTATATTTCAGGCAACTGGAATTTTTCAGACCATTTCAAGATAAGCACTGTTAAATGCCAGATATTAATCAAATACTTTATTGAGCCCTTCTGACTACTGCAAGTACACAGGATTATAATACGTTTTTGGGCTTAGCTGATTTCTAGCAGCTAAAGAATAATACTCCCCTGGACCGGGCTGCTTCACCGCAGCTACAGAATGGCTTTCCCTCAAGGGACCACACTACGACCGTTATAGAAAGTATCGTGCTCAGTGTGCAACTAAAGAGTGTTATTCAGATATAAACAAAATATACCCCTGTGTACAATATTTAGTAGTACTACGTGCACAGTAGTAAACAACTAGTATTGAAGAAAAGTATATTAACACTATTCTTCCTTGTATTGCTCTAGTAGTCAAAATGAGTGAACTTAAGGAAATGTCTTTGGAGACATTGATGCGAGCTATTGAAAAGTTAGGTAGCAAAGTAGAAAGTAATAATAAAGAATTTCAAACCCAAGTGGTAACGTTGGGTAATACCTTTGAAAAAATGTTAATGCAACACAATGAAAAATTGTCAGAAGAAATCGGAGATAGAGTGAGTAAATCTTACGAAAAAATTATGCAAGAGGTGAACGCAGTTAAGTTAGCTTGTGAAAAGAAATATGAGGAAATGACATCACTATTTCAATCGCACATAGACGACCACGAAAATAAATTAGTACAGGTTAACCAAACAGTAAATCAACTACAATCAGACATGGTTTCCTTAAACAGTAATTATGACCACGTTTTAGGGAAGTTAGGTGAGGTTATCCAAACCCAAGAAAGTTTGCAGGTTACATTAGATCGGGTTACTCCTAAAATAGAAATAGTGGAAAATGATCTGTTACCGGTACAAAAGCAATGTGCTTTACAAGAGAAGCAATTTTGTCAGTTGCAGGGTAAAATCACAGAAATTCAAGAAATGAGCAAAGTTGCTCGTGAAAACGCCTTTCAAGCACAGAAGTCTGTAGAGAATGTAAGTTCGTATGTAAACCAAAGAATAGATAGAATCGAAAAAGAAGTTAGGAATCTACAACCATTGACTGGCGATAAGAAAGTTAAAACATTTCCTGATTCAGGTTATGACTTTCCATTGGCAGAAACCAGAATGGAATCTGGTGAAGATACTGTTAAAGATAATACTTGCGTCAATAATAGAACAGATACAAGCGAAAGTGACGTAGAGTCAGTCAGTTCAAAAGGTAGTGACCAGTATCAAAATTCTTGTAGTAATGTAAAAAAGAAACGTACACGGGTAGAAAAGAGGATGAGTATTAAAAAGAGGGATCTAGATACCTTTTACAAATTTTCAGGATACGAAAACGACCTTACTGCTACTAGTTTTCTGAAACATTTTTTCGATGATGCTAGAATGATGAATATTCCTTCTCACCAATATCTAGAGGTAGTTAGATATTTACTCACAGATTCAGCTAGAAACTGGTTTGACAGTAATCGTACGTCTTTTAGTTCCTTCCATGATTTCGAAGAGAACTTCAAAAAAGAATTTGAAAACGAGCAAGTTCAGGCAAATAAGTTAGTCACACTGCAAAGCAAGCATTACGATTCTAGGAGCGATGGAAGTGTATATAATTTTGTTTCTGATAGAGTTAGAAAGATAAGAGAAATTAATCCAAATATATCTGAACCACTTGCTATTAATATGGTGATAAATCTTATACCTAATTTTTTCAGAAGACAACTTACCACATTGAATACGTATACTTTACCTACAGTATTACCTGTTATTCAAAAACTAGAAGCTATTCCTCGTAACGATAACCGTAATAACAATTATCAAAAATATTTGAAAGTCAATAGGATCTCTGTAGAAAATCACAGTGATCAAAAGACCACGAAGAAACAGAAACATAACGTAATACAGGAGGGTAATGGTAGAAATCAGAGTTACCGAAAATTTAAAGAAGATAGAAGTAAATGGAATAGAGGTTATAATAAGTATAACAGACGGAACAGCCAGAATGATCGAAAGGGTTGTTCTTGCAATTGTGAAAGAAATGTAGTTAGTGATCAGGATGAACAAGCTAAGTCATCATTATCTGCCGAAAGTTTTGATAGTGAAAATTACCCGAATAGAGGAAATTTAAATAATGTAGGACAAGTACCATCCCATGTTACGCAATTCCAAGACAGGAACGTTTCCCAAAACACAGCATTTACTCAGTCACCTGCTGTTAGTTCTTCTCCTGTATCAAATAGTCAAGTAAGGTTCCAGCACCCAAACTAGTTCCACCCTGTGTGGAGAGTGCGCATAACAGGGAGAACAAATTCCATTGCAATTCAGACGTTACTAAAGCACTCAATCCAACCCATCAGACTGTATTTGTGAAGATTAATAAAAGTTTAGTTAATGTAGTGCAATGGGATGACGAAAGTATTTCCGAAGATGAAACTAGTGAACAAAATAGTAGTAATGCTAACTCTCCCATTGGTACTGCGGAAATTGCTGTGAAGATTTTCAACAATGAGTTATACGCTCTCTTAGATAGCGGAGCATCAGCCTCTTTACTTACTTTCGAAACATGGAAACAAATTTCTAGTATTGTTTCACATGCCCAACTTAAGGCAACACCTCATATAGTGCTAGTAGATTACACTGGTAAACGAAAAAAGATGATTAAAGGAGAAGTAACCTTGGGTGTAGAAATTGGTCCTTTAAGTTTTGAAGTTAGATTCCTAGTTGTGAGTGACCTAAATTGTAAGTGTTTGCTAGGGCGAGACTTTCTTTCGTTAGCCAATTGTCGTATGGATTTTCGAGAGAATACAGTAACACTAGGTCATGATCACAATATAATTAAGGTAGCTATGAAAGATAACTTCTTGGAAATGAGGTGTAATTCTCAAGGCGAAAACAAAGCAAAATCATCTATAAAAATTTTAACAAAACACAATAAGCATGGTGTTGCAAGGAGTGAGGATGTAAACAATTCTAGTGTTAGTAATCCATCCTTAACATTTAGGTATAGTGACGATGAGGACGAAACTCTTTGTAAAGTAAAAATTTCAAATTGTGCAGTAGTAAAAAAATTGAGTAATATGAAACATCAATTAGAAAAGGAATGGGTTGAACAGATAAAAGAAAGAGGTAAGACTTATGATTCATTTAGGAAAAAGTACCAATTTAGTAATATCAGTATACACATGTTACAAGAGATAAATTCAAACGAAGCTAGTGAAAATAAATTTTTGTTTGAATTTTATGGGAACCAAGTTGATGATCTTGAGAAAGAAATAAAAAGACTCCATATAACGAGTAAGCCAGAAGAAAATAACTCATTTTCTGAAAATATTTGTAATGTGAAGAATGATTCATACCCTTCCGTAGAGGATATCAAAAGTAAAGTCGATGAGATTTCTCATCTGGAATTACATGAGAAACAGCAATTATATGAACTTCTGTTAAAACACAAAAATGTCTTCAGTAACTTTCCAGGCAAATGTAATAAGTATTCATATACTATTGATGTCGATACGGAAGAAGCTATCGTAAAACGTCAATATCCGTTACCTTTTAAATACAAGGCAAATATTGAAAATCAAATAAAGGAATGGTTAGATTGCGGAATCATAGAAGAGTGTGTGTCTATCCACTGTCATCCTTTATTGTGTGTTGCAAAGAAAAATACTAATAAACTTCGAACTGTAGTGGACTTAACTGAATTAAACAAACACGTTACATTGAAACAGTTAAAAGTGAACAAAATCGACGATTTACTTTTAAAGTTTCAAGGAGTGAAATATGTTACTTGCATTGACTTTGTGAATTCGTACCTTCAAACACCCATTAGTGAAAAGAGCAGACCTTACACTGCATTTTCGTGGAATGGGAAGATGTATCAATCCCTTCGCGTACCGTATGGGTACATAAATAGCGCTGCAGCTTTTACTATGTGCCTGCAGACTGTTTTAGGAACTGGCTTAATAGACAAATTAGTAAAATCTTCAACTTATATCAAGGTCCTTATATATGTCAAACTAAAGTATCTGACAAAGTATTCAAATTAGTTGACCCTCTTACAGGAGAATCACGAGGTACTCACTCAATAGACAGAATGAAAGTGTGGAGACCCACAGAGAAAACCAGACAGTTATGGTTAAATTTAGCACTCAAACATGTAAGTGAACCTATTCAAAGTTTAACAAAACAAAATGCCTTAAATGTAAAAAGTAAAGAACCGGAGACAATTATTCATGTAAACTCATGCAATTGATTAACGTGATGTAACCCTTATTTCCCCGTATTTGTGTCAAAATATACCTTGTAAGAAATTAAAGTTGAAACTGCTTAAAAATCATTTAAACACGCGTTTTATCCAATTTATAGACACTGATATATGTGGATTACCATATTAAAAGATGTTAATATGTATTGTGTTGTTACTTTAATGTTATGTTTGTATGTCTATATTGTCTTTGAATATTTTGTGCATCTGCTTGATTTTTTTTAATCTATTAGTGTAATTTTTTATATTTGAGTTTGTTTGTTATTGTGAAAAAGTACATATCGAGAGAACATCAACTAAGATTTGTGCATTGTAACGAAAAGTGTAAATGTTTCTAAACTGTATAACTGAACAAAAAAAAAAGTATATTCTTCTAATGAACGATGTAGCGAAAGTTCTCACTGAAAAGATATAAAAGTCAAAGAAAATATTTAGAGATTGTTTGGATCGTTGATGTAACGTTACAACTATACACACATATTGTATTATAAAGTATGTTCAGTTCAAAAGTTATGTTCAAGTGTCAAACTTGGTATTATCGTGTAAAACTACTATCCAAAAAACAGTAAACATTTTTGTTTTAAACCAGGATTCTTGAAAAATTGATTACGTACGAACATTTTTCATTCCCGTCGTGCGCCAATATAACTCGGCTATGGAAACTAAAAGAAAAAATTTCACCGACTTTTCCTCCATCAGCTAACGTCGTTTCGGATTTGCTATTGTTCAAGTATATTTTCCACCTAGCGAGAACTGGCAACAGTGAAAGGAAGTCAAAAAAAAAAGTGAAGGTGAATGGTGGCGAGTGGAGTTGTAAAACAAATTACCGATGGCAAAATTATTTTAAAATGAAGTATTGAATTGACTTTTTGTATTCTGCTAAAGAATAACTTCATCTATAGTGAAACCCAAACAAAAATTCATAAAGAGAACAATTTAAACGCAGAAAGATTTGTTATTTTGCCCACATATTAAAAACAAACGGAAGAACAAAGGAATCACGTGTGTTAATAGTATAGTTATTTGTGGTTTATTGGAAAGAAAACTTTTAGTGTGTGAAATCTCATATAATATTCTGCCCTATTTCTCATCAGAATATATGTATTTCATTATTTGTTTGTTAAAATCTTGTGTGAAGTTCTATTAAGTAAAATTGCAAGAAGTGATTACTAAACGTATCAGTGCAAGTATTTGAATATGCTCATAGCATTATAGTAAAGAATACGTCTGAAAGATACATACTTTTATTGTACCAAAGTATAAGTTTAACCATACCAATCTTTTGACATTTTTTCAGTAAAAAAAAAAAGTCGTTGATTAACAAGGTAGGTTTATTCAACATTCTGTAATGTATGGAATTCTTCATGGTGTATAAAGAATAATCTGCTTGACATGGAAAGATTTAATTCATCAACTCCTTATATTTTGACAGACATATAAGTGTTCATATATGCAAGAGTGTGGAAGCCTTAGTGAGCAAAGGCACGAGTGCTGTTCATATACTATTGTTTATGCAAAAGAATGTTGTTATACTGTATTAATATGTTAACTTCAGAAGTAATCAACGAGGTTATCCGGAAGTAATACTCTATTGAGAGGGAATTATAGTACCTTTGACGGGTTTTACTTCATGATAAATTCGAGATACTTCTAACTATATTTCAGGCAACTGGAATTTTTCAGACCATTTCAAGGTAAGCACTGTTAAATGCCAGATATTAATCAAATACTTTATTGAGCCCTTCTGACTACTGCAAGTACACAGGATTATAATACGTTTTTGGGCTTAGCTGATTTCTAGCAGCTAAAGAATAATACTCCCCTGGACCGGGCTGCTTCACCGCAGCTACAAAATCCGATCCTCTTTATGTCTTTACCAGAGTTTATTTGTTCTTGGTATTGTTTTCCCAGGCAATCCTTCTACTGAGTGCAAGGGGAAATCATTTTAAATTATTTTGAGTTCTTAAGTGGGTCAACTTTTTTTTTTTTTTTTGTAATATTCATCATTTGTTGTCATGGGTATAATATACCTAACCCTAGCCATTAGAGGGTTACGTCCTCTCTTTGGCACAGGTGTTATTACACATTAATTTTATTGCATTGGGTGATGGACTATGTGCAATTGTGAAACGAAAGAGTTGAAAAATATATCTAAAGATGAAATCGCGTAGAAAAACATTAAATATGAGTGCAAAACATACATATATAAGTGGTGCAAGTAGGAATACTGTTTTTTTTTAGTATGACTATTTAGAGAAAAGAGGGTATAAACATAGATTTGTGTTTTTAGGAATAAATATAATGCAGATGAGAGATGAAGTGCAGTGCACGCACGCCACAATCACAGACACATTGTTAAGAAGATAAATCCAGATTAGTTCTTCTGTCTCGGAGCGGCTCGAGACTGATGGCGACATGGGGAAAGCCCAGTGTTAGTGCTGAAATTATACATGGTACAAAGATGGAAACAAATGAGGAAGATGACCTGGTATATTATAAATATGGAAGATATCAGCGGAAGGATGCTCAGTATTGAGATACAACGTAAGGACTTTTAATGGTGTGTGCAAGTACCTATACCGGGCGTCAGGGCCGTGCTGGGTTACTAATGAGGGCGGTGAACAAGTCTACTAAAAGGGCGCCCATACAAACGGGAAAGATACCGTATGTATGTCCTTAGCCAACTGGACCCAGTTTCTACTTTATATTCCAATCTCTGCGAGAACCATTTTAATATTTTCCTCCCATCTGCGCCTCAATCATCCTAATGGTCGTTTTCCTATTTGGATTTCCAATTACAACTTTGAAAGCGTTTCTAATTTCTTCCATTCTGGTTACAAAACCTGCTCATTTGAGCCTCCTAGACTTGATGACATAACAATGTTTGGTAAACAGTATAAAATTATGCAGTTCCTCCTTATGAAGTTTCCGCCTTTCCCCATTCCCGTTCCTCTTGGAGTTCGAATATTGGTTTAAGAATCTTGTTTTCAAATACTTTCAGTCTACGATTTTCCCTCAGAGTCAGTGACCATGTTTCGCAACCATACAGCACAACAGGCATGATTATCGTTTTATATTTTGAGCTACAAATTCCTCAACAGAATTAACGACAACAAAAGATTTTTAACTGAATAATAACACGAAATCTCTGCTTCTAGTTGACATTAAATTTTTTAGTGATTATGGTTTTGGCCTGTTAATAATGACCCTAGATACAGTGAAACCTGTCTATGTTGGCCACCATCGGTTCCATCGAAAAGTGGCCAACTTAGACAGGTGGCCAACTTACAGAAAATAAGTGTGATTCGTGTATTTTTAAAATAGTATTTCTAGTTTTACTTGATTGTAAAATTTTAATAATCAGTGGCACGACAGCTACTTATAAATAATGTATATAGAGTAATCATAAAAATATACAGTACTAGAAAATATTACTATAGTATGTTTGATATATGTGCATACCTTTCTCTTTCTGAAAACTAGTCTGGTACATTGGATTATTCGTATTGAAAACACAATAACACAAAAAACCATGAAATAGAAGCATATGTACGCAGTTTATTGAAGTTGATATTATAACACACCGAATTATTCAGATTGAAAAGAAGAAAAGCTAAGTTACAAATTGAGAAATTCATATGCAATTTATATGACTTCTTTTCAGTTGTTACTGAATGGTGGTTCATTCTAGACCAGGGACAGCACCAGAAAAGTTGGATGGGGTGGGCGGAAAAGGGCGGATCTAGTTGCTGGGTGGGCGGACAATGAAAATAAGAACTGGGCAATGTTGACATTTTTTGGACAATAATTAAGTTTCAATCTTAAAACTCTTTAGTTAGCTAAGGCTCAGACCGAAATAGGGGAGGGACAATCATGTGGAAAACATCTGTCTTGGCCTTATAGAAGGTACAATTCCAGCATTCGCCTGGTAGGACTGAAGAAATGCAGGACTTAGGATGGGCTGCGGGAGTTCGTGGCTATATGCTCGACTACCGAATTCCGCGTAGCAGACACACTACCTCTACTTTCATTTTTTTAACAGTAATAACGGCGTGTACTGTGTAGTCGATGAAGTTCAAGACAGCTTTACCTTCTCTCCCTCCAAGAATACACATGAATGCATAGAAATATAAGAAGGTTCAAACAACACAGATTAACAGACAATACTCTACCTTTCGTTAATATCATAAAATACACAATAAGTAAGTAAAGTAAAACAAGAATAAAATAGGCTATTGGAAACATTTTTATCTTTGAAGCATTTAATACAAAAAACCAAGAGAAAAAATAAATAAATCATTTGTATTTTCTCTCGTATATCCTTAATTTGTGCACATTAGATTTTTTTTTGACGTGATCTCTATATGCAACAGAAAAGACCTATGTTACTAAAAGAATAGGGAAATTCGACAGCATAATTGTTTGATCATACCTTACACAGAAATCTTTGAAATTGAAACTCAAGTTGAAAAAAAATAAAACAATTATAAATTGGATAAAGAAGTAAATAGCAATTAACAAAACTTCATCATGATCCACAGAAACAACAACATATTTTAAACTATGAAGGGCTGGGCTGATCACATGGTACGAATAAGCTTACAATAAACTTTTATACCTGCACTTTAATGGAGTACATTGCGTTGATTGTTATGTCCAACATCGAATAGTTTTACCACATTCTCTAAAGCAATAGTCATTACAAGTTTTCTTTCTACTGAAAGGAAACAAAAATCGCTTAGGCTACAGTTTGCCATTCGATTTCTGAGATATGTTTTAACCCGTCTAAGACACGAAAAAGAACGTTCACATGGTGAACTAGATACAGGAATGGTGACAGCAATTACGGCTAATTTGTGTATTTCATAAAAAGCAATTTTGAAATGATCCATCACTTCAGTAAACTGAGTAACGGAGGTAATTTTGCATTGCTTTTCCTCCTCATAACGTTTCAAAACTTTCATTTCCACCTCTACACTATCGACATCACATCCATAATGACGTGCAAGTGGTTTAATTTTCTCAAATGAGAGGAAATGCTCACTTTTATGGTGAAGACTGCTTATTCCAGTGTAAATTGGCGTTCAGCTGTATCTGGAATTATATTTGTAAATAAAATCACTGTTCATTGCAGAGTTAAACAGGGTCCTAGAACCTATTACATTACAATCAATAGTAATACCTATTGCTTTTGAAGTACAGGATGTCACCTTCATTATTCTACTTCTGTTGGGGTGGGCGAATGGGTGGGCAAGGCCATTCATCGGGCGGGCGGTTGCCCACCCCCGCCCACCCTTAGTGCCGTCCCTGTTCTAGACGTATTTGTTTTATTCTTTTTGGTAGATATGCACATTTTAATATTGTAGTTAACTACCTCTTGTTAATAAGCTAGAAGTGTTTCCCTCGGAGCAAAAGATGTTTTGAGAAAATCTTCAGGGAATTCATACCTCAAAAACTCCGCTATCTTTTGACAAGCCGACAGGTGCCAACAGTTGACAATTGAGATGGTTAGTTTTAACCTTGAGAATTTTCCGGAATTACTAAAGCTCCCCACTGATGAGAGGAGTTGATACATATGATTTTACCAAAACAGACAGGGTAAACAAATACGTACAACCATTTCCTGAATTCCTGTACGTGCTTTTTCTTATTCACACCTTCCTTCACCACCCCTTTATGAGGGTAGTGTTCTGGCCATTGACCTCCAAGAACAAATCATGCGAATCTATGCTTCTTTGTGTCCAGTCACAAATACAAAACATCTGCTTCTCATATGGGAATTCGAAAGAGTTAGGAAAAATAACAAAACTGTATTTTGTGTGACCAAGATGCGCAGGTAAATTTATCATTATCATCATAGGGTAAACATTGCTTCAGTGTGGCCAACTTCCAAGATAGACAGGTGGCCAACTTATAGAGTAGTAAGTAACGAATGTCTTATGGGAAAATGCAGGTTCAAGACGAACTAGGCCAAGATAAGCAGGTGGCCAACTTAGAGAGGTGGCCAAGTTGACAGGTTTCACTGTATTTGAATGTATCCACTTTGTCGAAAGAAAATATTATTTGGTATTTTAACGCATCCATAAAATGCAATCATGCTAATAGAATGTTTAAGAAAATTTAGGATGTTGACAGAAGAGAAATGCCTCAATAAGTATTAAATCTGTTTTGTTGCTTTTCTTCTGAACTGGAACAATGATTGATTCTTTTCACTCTTGTGGTAATTCCTCCTTGTTCCAGATAAGGAGAATGAGTTTGTGTATCTTGCTCTATATTTTTCCCCTCCAGCTAAAATTAAGTCAACCAGAATTTCGTCTGCACGCGGAGATGTGTGTTTCTTTAATTTATTAAATAGTGATTTCTATTTCTGTCTCTGGAATATACGGTTATGCTGTATGCATTTCACTTTCTCCATGTGCATTAGTTTTTGGCTATGTGTTAAGCAAATCGTCAACGAAATCTTTCCATCTAATTAAGATGCTATCCTGATCAGTGAGAACTGTTCCGTAGCTTTCTTTAATATACAAGCACGAGGTTGATAGACTTTCTTAAGTTCATTGATACATTTATACATGTCCTGAATATTTTTGTTTTCACTATTATCTTCAAGTTAATTAATTTTAACTCTCAAATGTCGCGTTTCTTTATTACAAAACTTTTGGAAGTTTTCTGCCAGATGCCAATGAAATTTTATGTAGTTATTTTGTTCGGATTTTGTAGCCAACGCTGTTTCTTCTATTTTTGTTTTCTGCTAAATTAGTGCATTCCTGGTTGAACTATGTTTGTTTCTACGTATTTCTGCGTGACTCAATATTTGTTTTGCTGAAATTTTAATGTTATCTCTAATTTCAACCAAGTATCCTGAACACTAGTGCCCTTCGAACCTTCTAAAACCGAGAATCTATTCGACACTTCAATCTGGTTCCCCTCTCACCTGACTCTCCTCTATTTTAAAAAAAATAATAATAAACCGCTCCGTTTTCTGATATTGAATATTTCCTTTATTCAATGATAGTCTCTCTCTTACTATCACAATCAACTCCTCTGAACGACCGAACGTCAGTTGTGCTAGACTGTTTTCTTCTGTCTACTAAAACATGATCAGTTTGATTATGTGTTTTTCCATCTGATGAAGTCCAAGTATGATCTTATAAATGTCGCGATGTTGGAATTTTGTAATCTTCACGAGAAGGTTTCTGGATGTTGCACAGTTCACGAGTCTAAAGCCGTTGCCACAACCTTCCTTATGCAAACATTTATTTCCTATAATCGGTTTGAAAATACCCTCTCGTCCTACCTTCGCATTGAAACCGCCTAACAGAATTTTCATATGGTAATGCAGGAGATGATCAAATACCCGTTCTATTCTTTCGTAAAAACTATATATTTTTTTAAAATCGCCATCCTTATTTTCTGTTGGGGCATGCGTATTTAAAACAATAATATTACACCACTGATCCTTAAGAGAAGTAAAAGAAAATCTATCATTTACAAATTCAACCTATGTAATTGCTGATATTACGTATTCGTTTGTGAACGGAAAGCCCTGTTCCTAGTTGGTAATTTTTAATTTGTTCCCCGTAAAAGAACGTAAAATTTCCCGACTGGACTCCTCCATTTCCTTCTCATCCAACTTCCTGATATCCCACTAGGTCCATCCTCTATTTCTAAACTCATTCTTTACAAATTTCAACGCGCCTGCCGTATAGAGACTTCTTATATTCCATGTTCCAAATCTCATGTCGATTTCACTTCGCTGAGTTCGTGTCAAGCTATCAGTTCTGATCTGGGGATTCTGCGAACTTATCTGAACAATCCCCCTACCTTTTTTTTACAGGATGAGGTTGCTAGCCCTACACCAAATCTCCAAGGTGGAGAATCACCCCTTGTCTGTCCGCGACTGCTTATTCAGTATATTCGCAGCTAATCTCTATATCCCAGAGGCTATCTCCTCGATCCACAATCTGAGGACGCGCCGTGCCGTGGGGACAGGAAGACCACATTTTACGGAAATTAATATAGCTATATTTCAGAAATACAATATGTACTGATTACCCAAACACTGCTTTAAAACGCACAGGAACAATCAATATGCTCGGATATATGGATGCGTATTAAGACTTTGAAAGCTTCGATGCCGTAAGAATCGTAAATTAGAGACTAGTGTCAGTGTAGTATTAC
This sequence comes from Thermobia domestica, assembly GCF_964235325.1. Classification (NCBI taxonomy): domain Eukaryota; kingdom Metazoa; phylum Arthropoda; class Insecta; order Zygentoma; family Lepismatidae; genus Thermobia; species Thermobia domestica. The sequence continues at coordinate 347,139,769 of NC_137455.1, forward strand.
ATAAATGCATTTTACGTTTGACTATCCGAACTATTCTTGATGTATCACATTGTTTCGTTTTATAGCTACATAATTTTATAATAAGTGATTATACTCTTTACCTGTTCTCTGCCAATAGCAACTGTATGAATTTACAATACAAAACTGAAATACAGAAGAATTATATATATATATATATATATATATATATATATATATATATATATATATATATATATATATAATGCGATATTTCGCAGGGCATCTTACGTAAAGGGCGCCTTGTATTCTTCACAGGTTCTGTACTACCAGTCAGTATTTGAATTTATTATACAAAGCTGGTATACATGATAACTAAAACCACTTATCTATAATGTCATGTTTCGTAGGGCGCCTTATGCAAAGGGCGCACTGTACCTTTCACGGGTTCTTTACCAACAGTAACTATATGTATTTATTGTACAGAACTGTGCTATACAAAAGAGTAAATAAAATCGTTCATATTTGATGTGGTCTCGCAAGGGCGTCTAATTTAAAGAGCGCACTGCACCTTTCACGGGTTCTTTACCAATAAAACTATAAGAACTTATTACTAAAAACTTGTACCTTTATTTATCCTGTGATATTTCAGAGGGCGCACCGGGACGTGTCGCGGTGGGCCAGCACGGGCCTGCCGGGCGTCAGTATCAGAATCAACCTGTAAAGTATCAAGAGAAAATGGGTGTGAGACTGTCAGACGAGAAACTATGTATTTCAAGCGGATATTGGCAAGATGTTGTCCATAAGTGAGTAAGTTGGGATATGGGAGCCTTATGCGATGCTGAAGTCGTTCGAGTATTGACAACCGGTCATAGAATTTCGTGGGAGCGGTGCACCAAGCTATGTGTCCTTGAGTCATCTGAGAAAACAAGGTTTTTAGCCAGCGTTAAAACTAGTGTTATGTAAAAACCAAAGCTTGCAAAAGCATTGATTCTTCGTAGATGCACATAAGAAATGCCTAAATAGAACAGGCTTTAACACTTTAACTCTTTCGCTGCCACCTTGATTTCAGCACCCCAACTTAGTATGCCACCTACACTTTTGCAACAAACTAGCTACACCTAGCGGAAACCAAACTCACTACAGAAAATGACCAGGCCAACATTGTGTGCCACCAGAGTATGAAAGCTCAAGCCGCACTGATGTCGGTGAGCTCTAGCCCAGTTGACGGAAATGAGCCAGCACGAGTGTGGACGAGTCCAATTGAGATTAGTGAGCTCTAGTCTAAGTAAGCGCGTGCCCTAAAGACAATAATGAGAGTGAGCTCCAACGAGCCTAGTGAGTGCGAGCCTGATTGAAAGTTGTGAGACCAAGAGAGTATAAATGCGAACCCTACTGAAGATAATGAACTCAAACACAAATGAGTACGACCCCCATTGATATCAGTGGGCTCGAGCCCTACTGAGTGTAGTGAGACCGAGACCGAAGGAGGCGTGTGCTCCAAGAAATGTAGTGAGTGCGAACCTCACTGAAAAATATGAGGTTAAGGGCAACCCTCAACGAGATTAGTGAGTGCTTGCCTCACTGGTGGTAATGAACCCAAATGATTGCAAGCCCCACTGATGTCATTGAGCACGAGCTCCATTGATGATAGTGAGCTCGAGCTTCAGTAAGCACGTGCCCAACAGGAGTGCAAGCTCCAAGGAGGCTAGTGAATGCAGTCTTCATTGAAGGATGTGAGCCCAAAACCACGCAAACGTGAAGCTGAATAAGAATAGTTAGCTTGAGCCCCATGATTAGCTGTATATGTAACCATTTTGAACTTTAAAGCAATGATTAAAATAAAAATAAACGTAATAAATATTATATGTTCACACATGGAGAACCTAATGGTTTGAGCCAACATAAATGGAAAACAGAAGAGCTAATCAAGTTTAGTAATGTTCGCTTGTTTTCCCTTCGTGGATTTATTGATATAAAGATACCCATCGGTAAATCCTCCATATTATAACATTCTTAGGTTATTATGCATATTTTCACTTCCGTGTAGGTCAAGTTTAGGTACATTACTCGAAGTAATTTTTGAACTCCTTCGTGGCTAAGCGGTTAACGTACACGCCTTTGGCGTGGGGAACCGGGTTCGATTTCCGGAGGGAGTTCATATGGTTCGGGTTCCACGTTAATCAGTAGTTCTCGTCTCATATAGACTCGCTGCTGAAAGAGACGTTAAACTCAAAATCAACAAAGTCAACATAGAATTAATTGTTGAAAAATTATGATTCTTTCACTAATTTCCTTCTTATTGTCCTTCAAAAGCTTTACACTGGGTGGCATTATAATACCCCACTTAATATAGATGGAGTACAACCGGGCAACCAGAAGTAATTGTTGAAAAATTAAAATCCTTTCACGATTTACGTACAAATACAACGTCCGGACATAGTATACCAAAAAAAACTATAGTGCGAAAAACGCAAAACAACCTGTACTAAGTGGTCACTAAAAAGCACGAATCCCATCTAACCTAGTCAGGGTTGCGTGAAGTTGTCGAGTTCAAGCGCTAGAACGAGGGATGTCTGAAGAAAGATGACACGTATGTAATGGTGAGTACGCGCGTTAGCAAAGGTAGAGCGTGGATTTTCACAGTTATGCGAGTTCCTATAGTATTTGTAATCGTTTCGATACACTTGTGAATATAGAATACATTATTTGTACACTATGTCAAAATTCAGTCATAATATAAAGGTAACCAAGAAAATTCTGTCTCTTTTTGTGGAGGTCTGTGTCCAATTGACCCTCACACACTGAGTTCAATGCGAATGGAGATAAGACCAAGGTCAGTTGTAGGTGAGGATATGTCCAACATATTACCTGGTTGTGGCACATTAATTACACCGTGAACTTGCGTAAGGACAGAGTGAACATGGGACCTCCACAGAGCGTCATAAGGGCGTGTATGCTGTACGAGTTCAAACTGGGGTCAAACGCCGCTGTAGCAGAGCGGAACATATGCCAGCCCTTTGGTGAAGGTGTCGTAACTACTTGGACAGTGCAGCCTTGGCTTAACAAGTTTAAGGACGGTGACGAAACACTTGGAAGACCACTTGCCGGAAGACCAAGACATGTACAAAATGAAGATCTTCAGGCAGCAATTCAGGCGAAGAGTGGCCAGACATGTGAGGAACTGGAACTACAATTCGGTGTGAATGGAGAAACCAACGACAGCACCTCCATCGACTTGGGAAGCACTACAACTTGGGTCGACGAGTAACAACTTGATTTGACTCTGGGCAAGAAGGAAACGCGAAGAAAACCTGTGTTTCTTTGCTGTCTCGTCTGAGGAAGGAGCTATTTCTGGACAGGGTGTTAACATGTGACGAAAAGTGGCTCTTGTACGAAGCTCCACAGTGCAGTCATCAATGATTAACATCCCATTAACCGGTTTCAAAACAGCCGAAACTAGCACTGCACTAGAAGAAGGTATATCTGTGTGTTTGGTGGCACCGTGCATCGTGTACTGCTACAAGCTGGTTCAGAGCACCAATGCAACTGTGTACTGTCAGCAGTTGAGCCGTGTTCAAGAAAAACTCAAAACTCTGGAGCCAGAACTTCTGAATCGCAAATGAGTTCTCCTGTTACAGGAAAACGCTAAGCCCCACATGGCTAAGATGATCCGGGACACCATTTTGTTCCTTGGATAGGAAACACTATTGCATTCGCCATACTTCCGGGACATTCTACCGTCCGATTATCCTCTGTTCAATTCCTTGGACAATCACCGTTTTAACTCTCTATCGATAACAAGCTGCAGCCTGTCGAGTCAAATTGTGGACCGGCACCAGTTATATTATGTATAATTGACACCAGTTTTATTTATATTAACTATATATAAAACTACATGAGCTGACATAAATTAAAGGGGTACTTCCGGTTGACGTGGAACGTCCATCGTAGACTAACCGACACGAAAATTGCCAAAAGTTAATATTTTTAATTTGTAGGGGTGTAAAGGTGTAATAGCCCATGCTTACGGTTTTTTCTTATTGCGCAACAAATTCTTTTTTTTTTATATATATATATACAGTCCCGCGACGGACGACATGGCAGGCGTCGTGGAACTGTAGGCCCATGGTCGCCATTGAGGTATGTCCTCAAAACATATAACGCATTCCAAGTCCGTTGAATAATAGGCTGGCATGATGGAAACCACGTAATCACAACGCCCGGTCGGTTAACTGAGTATTACCGTGACGTAATAGTTGGAGATTGCGTTTAACTTTATATATATATATTGATGAGAGAAGTTAAACAGCAGCAGCAAGGAGTATATAATCAGTTATGCTGTATTTCAATATTCAATTTAACAAATAATTTTCTGAGTAATATTATTCCAATACGAATAAATCAATTCATGAGATAGTAGGATCTATTAAACAAAATTGTGATACATCAATAATCATACAAAGACAATATAGAGCATGAAAAGGTAATTATATACAGATTTATTAACAAATGAGAAGTAATGAAGAAAGAATAAGCTATAGGTTAGATTTAGTTTAGTTAGGTCATCTGTAGAATTAGTAAGACTGGAAAATAAAAATTTGTCTTGCACCAGTAATCAATATAAGCTTGCTTCATCGATAGAATACCATGGACATTTATTTAGTTGAATGAATTGTCTTCCAGCCTTGATATGTGATACAGAATAAACACAGGTAAGCTGAATCGCCTTCGTAGAAAATCATAAAATTCTTTTAATAAACATTATTATCGTAATAATTCATTAATTGTAATTCATCCATCACTCACATCTATATTTCATTTATAATAATAACTTATTTTTATCATAAATATTCTTAAATCATTTTATATTCATAATAATCATTGTAGTACTGCGATTATTATTACCTATGTTACAAAATCAAATGTTCTTTCTTTTAGGCATGAGACGTTAGCAACCGGTATCCAGGTATTTTAGTGCAAAGCTTCTGTATTATAACTATATATCATGTTAATAAACGTCGCATGATATTATTCGTTTCATTGATTATTTGTGCAATCTTACACTCCTTAATATATGCATTTCTACAGACGTATTAAATGATGCATGGCAACTAAACTTTTGATCGTGATTTGCTTGGTTGCAGAATTGAACAGTTCAGAAAATTGAATTTCGTGTTATAGATTTTGAACGTAGTATTAAAACGATAACATTTACACGAATTTTGAATTTAATATTTGTCCCTGGAGTTTCGAAGAAAAGGGGCAGAGCCCCTAAATGTATTACTTACAGGTTCATGTTATTTCGAAGATTAATTTTCAAAACTTCAGATAGTATTGCCTATTGTCTTGTATCAGTGTAATTAAGTATACTATTTTCTTCTTTTTCTTATTTAGTTTCAAGAGATTCGGACCAAATTCCAAGTTATGTTTACACAGTCTCCTGGTGTAGATTAAGAATAACGTCATCTTAAAGAACTAATAACAAATATAATAAACGAACAATGAGCAAAACATTAACACATTTATGTAGGTGCAGGATTGTAATGCGTACACCAAATGGTGGATCATTACAAAGGAGAGATGAAGAATTTCCCCATGTTATTTAAACGGACGTTTTTTAGACCTATAACCTCATGTTTTAGGTACTTGGAATTGGAATAAAAATTTGAAATTCGGTATACTTGTACGTTTTCATTAGTATTAACTAAGTAAATAAGAAATATGAATATTTCCAACTCCAGAGTGGTTTTATGAGGAACTGAGAAATCTTTCCCATGTTATTTATATGGGACACCTTTTACACCACAAAATTATTGGACACTTCCTGCAGAGCTACAATGATTAAATTTGACATGATTGTAGCTTTTTGGGACTAACTGACGTAAAACTTGCCAAAAGTGAATATTTTTAATTTTTAGGGGGTTTAAAGGGAAGATGAAGAGATTCCGCATGTTATTTAAATGGGCCTTTTTATGGACCTATAATCTCATATTTTAGATACTTGGAATTGGAATAAAAACTTGAAATTTTGTATGTTTATACGTTTTAGTTAGCGTTAACTAAGTAAATCGCTAAAAAATAAAATTTACTACTGTAAAGTGATTTTATGGGAAATCGAAGAATCTTTCCCATGTTATTTATATGGAGCATCTTCTACACCCCAAAATGTTTAGGCACTTCCGGCAGAATTAGAATGATTAAATTTGGCATGATTATAGCCTTCCGTTACTAACCTACAGGAAAATTGCCAAAAGTGAATATTTTTAGTTTTTAAGGGGTCTAAAGGAAGGATGAAAAATTCCCATGTAATTTAACACTTTGGACGCCATATGTACCACCGGTGGTACACGAGGCTTCCACTTTGGACGCCAAGCTATTCGTAATGATTTGCACCATTCTATTTCATTCAATCAGTGTCCACTGGTGGAACACGAGGCGTCAAACAGTAGCTACTGTGTGTACCACGGGTGGTACACGTGGCGTGCATGCAGGAGCCTCGTGTACCACCGGTGGTACATATGGCGTTCAAAGTGAAATCACTACGAATAGCTTGGCGTCTAAAGTGTTAAATGGGTGTTTTCTTGGGACACAAAATCTTATCTTTTAGATATTTGAAATAGGAAAAAAACTTGAAATTTGGTAGAATTACGGATTGAAGAGGTGAGAGGCTGTAGGCCGAGTAAACGTGAGGGTCAGAGAGCGAAGGTTCCAGCTGTGCCAAATTCAGGAAATGTAGTTAAAGAGCAAATGCACAAAATTCACTCTTCATCCAAAGGCTGATACCTAAGAGATGAGAAGCCGTAGGCCGAGCAACGCGGCTGTCTAGGAGAGGAGCATCCTCCTAGCCAAAGGCTAGTATAAATATATTGATCAAAAGATCCAATGTATTTCAGGCAAAAATTTCTTTGTAGGCCTTATATCTGAAGAGCTACGTAAAATGTAGCCAAACCCAAATTATCACTTAACTCAGTATGATGTGCTTATTCCGTACACAATACGAAAATTCGACTTAGGGGCGGTTCAAAAATGTTTTGGTTCCTTGTCCGAAAACTACTTATTAGCCAAGATTGCAAACCTTTGATGCATTCTTTGGATCATTCTTAAAATTATTGACTAAAGATCGCAATCTTTTAATCCATTTTTTAAATCATTCCTAAAATTCTTGTTTCCAATTGAGTTAATTAGAATCTAACTAAATTATAATTTTGTATTCTTTTTCTAAGCGAAATAAATTATTTTTGTTTGAAATTTTTTTAAAAATAATTAATATTATAGCTAAAATAAAGATAATGTAAAGTAACTTTCAATTAAATTAAACAAACACATTTGAAAAGGAAACTGCAATCAAATATTATAGGTAATGCAGTTTTGAAAAACATTGAATAATATAGAATTAAAATTAAATAATAATATTAATAACTAGCAGCGTTCACCCCGCTTCGCTGCGGTCACCCCGGAACGCAATAAACTTTGTTACTTAGATAATTTTTACTTTTTCGCTTTCAAGTGATATGATAAAAACCATAGAAGATTGCAGTAAATCTTAACATTATATCGCCTGTCATTTATGTTAACCCGCCCCGCTTCGCTGCGGTCATCCCGGTGCTGGCATATTGTAAAAGTGTCTGTAAAAATAAGCAAATCAATTAAAAAATTTTAAACAGAAGATTCAAGCTATTTTCCGCTGTATATCGCCTGTCATTTATGTTAACCCGCCGAGTGACACGGTCATGCGGGTTGCATATAAATACGTTTATTTTTACCTATGATGAACTAATAACAAAGGATTTGTACGTTATGGACACTTGAATGGTCAATTATCTCAAGACACTGGTAATTAAAAATTAAAGTGATATGATAAAAACCATCTAGGGTCCAAATCCTAATAACCCCCCAAAAATAAAAGAAATTGGTTCAGCCGTATTAGCGTGATGAGGGAACAAAGGATTTGTACGTTCTCTTTTATATATATAGATAACATCCTCTTGGTGTAAAAATTTTAGATTACGCTAGGTGACTAAAAACCTTATTATGAATCGGTCTTCGGAAAATTTCCGGATGAATACGCAAAAAATTGAATAACATATTTATGCCTATTACCCAGAAGTAAAACTTAAATTTTGCATTCCGTTCCTATCCGTTGACACAAACCAGAAAATGATTGGATCCTAAGACGGTAGTTTTAGCTCTGTCAGTGAAAACAAGAAATCAGAATGTAAGGTAATATACATAAAGCTACAATGTGATACGTAGGAATATGGACAAAATTTTAAACGAAAATAATAGTAAAAACTAAGAGAAAGAATGTGTATTGTAATTTAGTTTGTTTTATTATGCTTTGCAAGGTACATGTTTCAGACACAATATTAATATTCAGAAACAAGTTGCAGGTCAGATTCACTTCGAGTGGCCCTATTTGTTTAACCAACAATTCCTCCAACAATTCCTCCTCCAACTGATCCAAATCCTCCATAACCATGAGGGAAGCCATATCCAGAAGCAACTCCATAGCCATGGAGACCATAGATTCCTGGATAATGGCCATGAGTGATGCCGTAACCATAGCTACTTACACCACCTGAAAGAAGAGAAATCTTAATAATACTATTGTAAAATATTTAAATAAAAATTTTTGTTTTCATTAGCTCTCAAGAGTTAGTATGGTACATAGTAAGGGCATTGAGAGCACAAGAGAATCAAGTGCAATCAGCAAACCTTTGAGAAAAATACGCTGTGAGTGTGTACGATACGCATTAAAACAAGGAAAAGTTGACACATTTTTAAAAGTTATATATAGTATCTAGACATGACTATTTAGGCTGTGGAACGAACTTCAGATAGTCATCTTAAAGATGAAGTGTGTCCAGAATAGCCAAAAGTGAACTTGATTCCTTTGTGTACTGAACGTACAATATTATATTAATTATGCCGTCTTTTCAAAATAGATTATTAAATTTAGGAAAGATGGCCATGCTTACCATATCCAATACCTTCAACGGCCAAGATGACAAGGGCCAACACAAGGAAAGAAATCTGTAAGGTAAAAATAAATAAATATTAGAATGTGTAACGCTATTTTTACAAATGGTCGTATTCATGAAGAGCAAATTCTCCTTAATGGCTATAGCATACATTTTTTATGCTGGAGGCCCGGTTTTATTTCCGCTGAGAATTCTTGTGGTTTCAATCGCACCTTAAGCTGTAGATCCACGTAAAAGATGGCACTGTGAAGGAAGTTGAACTCCAAAGCAACCGCTCGAAGCTTGATAAACGTTAGAATAAAGAAATAATCTTTTAAAGTTTTTTTTGTAATTCTTTTACCTACTGATTGCTGCGGTAAAGATAACTGTATTGCAATATCTTACAAACGAAGGTTCAAAGGTTCCATTACATCGTATTTTAAGGACACTGAGTTCTTGATTTGTTCCATTCTAATGAGAACTGCCTAGTACTATGCTAGATATCCTGATTGAATGCCGATAAGAGAACATGTTCCATATCTTACATTATACAGTAGCATAGTTGAACAAAGATGACCAAGTAATACGTTGTTCGGAGTAAAGCGAAGATACGAAAATGATATTCCGTAGAGTATGGAGTAGACATTTTAATTTTTAACTTTTGTTCATTTATATTGAAAATGGTAAAAACTTAATATTTCCAGACAATGTTAAAGGTTAAATGTTATATGTGAACTTATAAGCAAGACTAGTTCTAAGATTCTAGCAGTTTGAAAGACAATCTCATTCATATATTATTACGACACAGCGAAGAAACAAGATGGACTGTGAAGCACCAACGAGAAAGTGTCATACGGACACTTGTCTTGTGCACTCTATGTAAACGTTAGTAAAGATGGATGATTGAACAGATTTGGAATGTATGTGTAATGATGTAATAACCTACTGTCCATTTACTTTGATTAATACTGCTGTTGCTATTACTTAATAATAATAATAATAATAATAATAATAATAATAATAATAATAATAATAATAATAATAATAATAATAATAATAATAATAATAATAATAAGTGTTTCTGTTACCTGGTACGCTAATTTTAGATAGATTGCTTCAAAACATTAATATTTTCCTTCAGAATAAACTTACCTGACTGACGAAAGCCATTTTGTTTGTGGTTAGTGCTCAAGAAAGAACAGTTGATGTGGTTTACAGTAACAGCTTCTTTTATACTTTATTTGCAAAGAAAGAAAGTTGATTAGTTAGGGAAACTACGGGAAGAAATCCCTTTTAGCCGGGCTCTTATTTTTTAATTAATTTAATCAGTTGAAAGTTTCCAAACTTTAAGTAACAATTATTAATCATTGAACATCCATTACCATTATCCGCTCATAGTTGATCGTACAACATATAAACAGCTACACGTCTTTTAGAATTGAATTAACTAGTTGCACCGAAATATTAGTGTTTATATACTGTACAAATACTACTTAATTTTGTATGATGGTTATTAAAATTGAAATTAAAATTTTTCAGAAAAAAAAAAATAAAAATTTTCCGTTCAACGTTCCACGATTATGCCCGTTAGGCTAAGGAAGACGATGATAAAACGAGTGAATAATGTGGAATGAAAATTTGAGAGGAATCGAGGGTACCCAAGAAAACCCACGGACACGATGTTGTCCAACACAAACTTACATGACCGGGAGTCGAACGAGAATCCTCAGGCATCACATTTAATCTCTCTACCACTTGAGCCACAGTTTGTCAAAAATTCATAGGAAGAAATGAAAATTTACAATACTATATTGGAAATTCCAAATGTAGTGAAACATATAATACAAAATTAGTAAGAATATAATAAATTATAAAATAACAGTATAATAATAAACTTGTCTTCCTGTATGGGATAAAGGCTCAGACAAGTACATATTTGCGTGTGCGTATGCCATTTTAAGTCAGTTGATTAATACATAAATTTAGGCTGTTACTTCTGTAATATTTCTTCTACTCATTCATTTGTAATTTAATCAACCATTCATTCATTTGTTTAATTATATTTGTAATATAATTAAACGTTTTATCTAGATTATCACATTACTTCCATCTTTTATTCAAATTGGTACTTTATTATAAATTTTTGTTGCCATATAATGAGTTTGATATTGTGTTGTAGATCTAGTTAATCTCAGTGGCGTAACTATAATGGAGCAAGTGGAGCAGTTGCTCCAGAGCGCATAATGAAAGGCCGCTAGCAGTGGCGGAACTAGAATGTAAAGGTTGGGGGGCAGCCAGAACTCAGCCTAATGATACACACTGAGTGTACTATAAACTTTCAAAAATATATAAATAATAGCTTAAATTAATTTTGTCACTCAAAAAGAGCCTAGACTCCCTGGTTCCAGGCTAGATCCGCCACTGGGCGCAAGGGCGGAAAAAAAGAATACGGAAAACTGTTACCTATGCAAAGAACGTTTTAAACCATTTCAAATGACTATTAGCAGTTAATTGGCAACAGCCGATGCCGGGGGTGAATCCAGGAATTTTTGAGGGGGCGCAGGTCTGAAAAATAAACTTTAGACATTTTTCGATATTTAGTTCGCTAACTAAAAATGTGGATTGCAGTGTTTCATAATACGTATATATCTCCGCCCTTCCGGAGGCTTCATTGAGGAAAGCCATGCTGTTCAACACGAGAGAATCACCATGAAAAATACTCAGTTATATTATCATCTTTTTACTATTGTGTTATTTTATTTTTTTTTATTATTATTGTTATTTTTTTAATTAAATTGGATTAAGTACAGTAAACCATTTTTAATTTAAATTCCTATGAACATAATTCATATTAGGCTAAGTATGTAGTGATTACTTAAAAAAAAGATAACTAAAAACTTTAGGTTTCTTAAAAAATACTTTGTATAGTGTTTATATATATATATATATATATATATATATATATATATATATATATATATATATATATATATATATAACACAACAGCTGAAAGGCGTGGGGTCGGGGTAGGTATGAGTAAATCTATGATCGATCGATCCAGGGCGCAGTAAAACTACTTACGCCACTGTCTCAAAATATTGTTTTATTATACATTTATTGGTATTCAGTGTATGGATTTAGTATAGCCCCGACTTAATATACTGTAATTTAATATGCTCTGTACAAGAACATGGTTCACCATAAGAATGACATCTTATAATTCGAAAACTATAAAACAAAATGAAAAGTTTAACGTACAACGATAAAGTTGTATACGTTGTATATAGTATTACAATAGCAATCTGTACCAGATTATTAAAAGGATCAGAGGCGAATTATTTGAACAGTAAAATATACAAAGAAAAGAGAGATACATAGAGAGATCGAGAGATTATTTTGTAATCGGAAAAACTAGAAAAAGAGTAGTTGCTATGGAAACGTGATAAATAAGTGTTGTGTAGAGATATAGCCATCTTGTTCTATATGCATGAAGAGTATGTACGCTTCTCATAATTAAATATTAAAAAAATCAGTTTAAGAAAGTGATAAAACATGTGTATTAGTTGAAGATTATTTGGTTAAGAACCAGGAAGAATTATCAAGGTTCCTTCTAAACGTTCCACGCGCACTTGTCCTGATGTTTAATACAAGTGAATGATTATAAAAGATTGGTGGAATGAGAATATGAAAGGAAACGGAAAACTCATTCGAAAACTTAAGAACACAATTGTCAACCACAAACTCACATAGTCAAGTATCGAACCAGGGATCTTTCACACCAAAGGAAAGGGCCCTACCACTTGAGGTTTTATTTAAAAAAAAGAAGAAGAAGAAGCAAAAAGAACTTTCTGACTCCTGCCTGCTTTTTCTTACAATTTTTACGTTTGGAGTCAGAAACATCGAAGACAGTTAAAAATCCGACCATGCTATACAGAGGGACTTGAATCTTCAACAGGTTTTGTCTCACGATCGTGAGCGTAAGGTCTCAATCCACTCAACTACATTACACCGGTTCAACTTGAACTACTCTGTCTCTAGCTTATAATTCGATTCAACCTTATTTAACGTTTACGTTAACCCACCGACGTAAGGTAGTAAAATATATACCATATTAGAGCAAACTAGCGAACTATGACAATAATTTTTGAGTTAGCTAAGTTAAGTGTAGATAAAACATTTTATAAAAATAACCCGGAAGATAACTACAAAGAATTAACACATCTTCGTACGAACTTTTCTCAGAGGCGGTGTGCATCATCATCATCTTAGGTATTTTGCCATTACTAACAGGTCAGTTGCCGAAACTGAGAAGCTTCCATGTTCCATGGTCTTCCGCTAACCTATTCATCTTCACGTACGATTTTTCAGGTTGGATATCGTCCATTAATTGTAGTCATCTTCGCCCCCTCCCTCCCTTTCCTTTTACCCATTAACCTGGAGGCCCGGGTCTACAGTCCTCTAAACATCCTCTGAATCCGACCCTGGATACAGCACTTTCAATTCTAGTATTGAATCCTTACAATTTAGTGGGGGGCGCGGTGGCTCAGTGGTAGAGCGTTCACCTCCGGTGCTTGGGGTCCCTGGTTCAATCCCAGCTCGCGCCGTGTGGAATTTGTGGTGGACAAATACCGTGCTCGTGGGTTTCCTCGGGGCTCTCCCGTTTCCTCCCACGTTCTACATTTCACTCATCTCTCATCATCACCGTCTCCTTTAGAATTACCGGGATAAGCGTGGGACGTAAAACAAAGATTTCATTTCATTTCCTTATAATTTGGAAGTCTACCATAGTTTCATACTGCCAAATGCAATTACCTACTTTATTTGTTTGCGCTTCCATATGTGGCTTCCATATTAACACTCAAAACTTTTTAACTATTCAATAGTGCGCAAAATATTGCGTAAAGGTTCAGTCTAGGCCTACCTTTAGTCAACTTAGATTAGATGAGCCTTGGCTAAGGAAGTTAAGCCTAGATTTGTTTATTTTAATTTACCCTAACTTAGTAAGTACATGTCATCTTCTTCATGTGCGTAAATTTCATCCGAATGAAAACTTGATAAGGAATTTAAGGTCTCTACTTCAATGTAGCCCACGGTGCACCGTAGCTCAATGGTAAAGCATTTACCTCTGGTGGCTTACATTCCTGGTTCGATCCCCGGCCAAGTAAGTTTGTCGTGGAAAACATCATGCTCGTGGGTTTTTTCAGGGTTCTCCATTTCCTCCCAGTTTTCATTCCATCAATTTTTAAATTATTATCCACGTGCTTAAATCATCGTTTCTCTTACCCTAAAGGGAACACTCGTAGAACGTTAAACTCAAAGAAGATATTTAAATACATCTTTCTAAAACAAAAGCATTTTATTTATTTTCTGTTTACGAAAAGCTATCGTACTTATTTAGTATAGTGCACGTATAAAGTAAGTCTAGACGGGGACATGGAAATATAAGTCGTAAAGTAATCTAGTTTATTAACGTATTCATTCTTCATTTAACAAATTTGAACCCTTAAGTTACTAAATTGACCTTCGGTAGGAATTACAACCACTGACGAAATAGGTCATTGGTAATCTACTAATTGAAAATCAAAGAAATCCATTCCGTCCAAGTGATTACATACCCCGTAATGGCTTACAGATAGCGTGAATGGTTACCATGCATATTGTCACTACCTATAAAATAATTAGCTGATCATGCTTTTAATTAGAACAGAGCTTTCTTCACAGGAGTGCCCATCCCCCCCCAAAGCTGGTGGCGCACTCCCCCCAAAACTAATAATCTCTTCCCTCCTCAAAACTCAAGTCCTCTAAAAACAATTGCCCAGTGTAGCAGTATTTTTATAGTACTAGTAATTGTTATTTTTGTTGTTTTTATTTCCTGTAGTAGTATTATAGAATGCTTGTAGTAGTAGTAGGGGCAGTAGTAATTATAAAAATGGCATTACTTTTATTAGAAGTCTTGGTAGTGTACAATACTAAATATGTTCTATAAGGATATTGAAGGGTATAAAAACTTCTACACACTGTGTATGGCACAGGTATTCTTTTTTACAATTAGTAGTATTATATTTTTCTTTACAAAATATTGATATAATTCCCTTGTACATGAAAAGTAAGACGCAAGTTACAAGTTATTGAGTTTGACACCAAAAGAAAATGTTATCCTCGAAATTAGCCTACAAAAAGAAGTGATATCCAACAAAAAACATTCCTGTAAAAGAGCCAAGTACGAGTGGCCTTAAAAAGAATTGAAATCACAAAAATAGGCGCCAAGTTCTGGTGGACTACAGTTACAAACACTCACTGGCTCACTTCAAATTTAGATTTAAAACTTGGCTGTTGTCTGTATGGTTACCACTAGCTCACAATTATGTCAAAGTACTTTATAATTTTCAACAGACAACATAGGCAAGTTTCAAATCTAAATTTGAAAGTGATTCCTTGAGTGTTTGTAACTGTTGTTCACCAGAACTTGGCGCCATCCTTTCATATAGCAACTTGCGCGGTACTTCATTCATAGAGTTTCTAAGCAGGGGGTACGGGGATTCATTCTCGAGATTTAAAAAAAAATCGCATCGTGTTCCAATGTTATTCTGACGACAGCAAAATTACTTATTCGACATTAGAGTAAAATTCTTCCCCAATTTTTTTATTCTCCCCAATTTTTTTCTCGATGGCACAACTTGTGCCATTCATCCCTCCTGTGGGCGGCCCTTCTCTCTTAAAACGAACTAACCTTTCCTTTCATACGGCTACTTGAGCGGTACTTCATTCATCGAGTATCGAAGCAGGGGAGTACGGGATTTACCCCGGAAAATTTTTGAAAATTAGCTTCTCAAAATCGTGTTTTAATGCAATTCCGACAGTAAAATTGCTAGTTCGAAAGTAGATTAAAATCCCCCCCAAAATTTTTCTCAATGGCGCAGCTTGCGCCATACATCCCCCCTGTGGGCGCACCCTGTTTCTTCAACAGATAGATAACTTCTGTAGTAACTTCAAATCAAATAGCTCTTGTATGTGGTGTATTTCTTACGTCTTTGCGGTAATTCGTATTATTCTGTATTGAAAATGTACAGATTCCAAAGTACCAACTTACCGTTCTAGATTATTTTTAGATGTAACAAGTTAGGAGATTTAGTTTCTTATGAAGTCATATTATTTAAATTGAGCAATGAACAAGAGAATAAAGAAATATTTCTTGAAGCATATTGCTCCTTTCATGGTGTCGAAAACATTTAGGAATTCAGCTCTAATGATAACAATAGGTAAGAAAAAGTACACAGGTAACTACTATAGACAGATGTTTTCACAAAGAAATTACCGTAAGTTTTACGTACTTTTTACCAGAACAGGTATACCAGGCGAAATTTCAGCACTTTTAGAACAATTATCCAGCTTTTGATACATGTTATATTAAGATGTTTTAAATTATTAACATATTTCTAATAACTGAATACTTATTAAGTTATAACAAAAAAATATTTTAAATTTTTTTTTTTAATTTCCTATGGTTTAAGCATAAAACAAGTTATAAGTTAATAAATAATTTTAGCATTTAATAACTCGTCTCTTGAATGTCCTAAGATCGTTCTTAGAACAAAACCCGTTTCTGTACTGCAGCTTCTGCTCATGTCGTCCTAAAATCACGTATATATATATATATATATATATATATATATATATATATATATATATATATATATATATATATATATATATATAGGCCTATATAGGGTAAGAGGGTACAATTTCGAACACTTTAGAAACTTTTTTTAATTTTTGGACAAACTAGACGTAAGAACAGGACAATTTTTGGTAGATATAAAGTTTGTAATCTATGTGTTGCGTTACAGAAATATTAAGAAAAACAAACTGTTACAATGTCCATAAACATATTTTTTTTGTTAGCACAGAAACGTTCAGATTTGTACCACATCAGGTACAATTCCGAACACTGGTAGGTACAATTTCGATCACATACATTTTCCACAAATAAATTGTTTCTTACCTTGTGCACCTCACACACTTCATGATACCACACTTGGCAAGACTGGCATCGTATCCAGTCGCCTTTCAAGAGGGACTCTTCACTGTAATAGCTCAACTGGCAGAAGCCACATATGTCCTCATTTGTTGGAGTTAATGCCCTACTTCTGTGCGGCTGTCTTGTAATTTGAAGCTTCTTTCCTGGAGTAGGTCGGTTAACAACACAGGATTTCTTAGAATCTACTTCAACAATGTGAGCATTGCTTGTAAAATGGAGCGAGGTTAGGAGTTTTCTTTTACGTGTAGAAGGTTTCTTCTCAGGGGTTTTGAGGATATTACGAACCAAAGCATTTTCCGGAGAATCCGAGGGGTTTGGTGTAGGTAAGAGAATGTTAGGTTTGTCTTCGTCTTGTGGCATAGGAGAACCTGAGGTATTTGGTGTAGGTGAGATAATGGTGGGCCTATCTTGATCTTGTGACGTAGGTGAATCATCAATTTTCGATGTTCCTGGTGCACAAATGTCATTAATTTCAGTGTTGTTTCTAAACGGATTGTTTTCTTCCGAAGATGATACGGACAGGAGGGAAGGAGCAAATTTGGACTTTGGAACAATATCGTCCGAAAAGGGCATGATTCCAGTACACGCAAAACCTTTTATGGCCGAGCCAACAGAAGCTGCCTCGTTCCAAGCTTCGCAAAAGAGAGGATTAAATCTGAGCTTCGACAGAGCCTCGTTGGGATGGCGATGTTGCCAGTTTGTTGCTTTCCTGTGGTAGTGTGCCTTCAGAGACTTGAACAAAGTTCTATCTAAAGGTTGAAGAACGTGCGTACTATGAGGTGGTAAACCCACGAGCTCGATCTCATTCTCCTGGCAGAATTTCAAGGCATTGAAATTGGTGTGGCTTCCATGATTGTCCAGTATAAGCAAAACTTTACCAGGAGTTTTGTATGTACAAAAATGTTCCAACCACCTAACGAAAAGCCTTTCGTTGATGTAACCAGACTCGCTCAACTCCACAACTGTGCAAGGTGGCAAACCGTCATTGAATTCCGGGCGCATTCTGACACCTTTGAAAATGATTATCGGTGGAATGTAGGAGCCAGAAGCATTGTAGCAAGCAACTACCGTCACGTTTTCCCCTTTTTCAACGTTAGTTAGTGACACTATTTCACGCTTTCCTTTTTGACTTACTATTTTCATGGGTCTGTTATTCAAGGGAATCCCTGTCTCATCCATGTTGTATATGCACTGAGGCTTATCAAACAAATTAAAGTCATTCATTACACCTTTCAGAATTCTAAAGTAGTTCCTCACTTCTTCTTCATTCATACCTGCAGCTGTAGCTCTCGATAGTCCTTCTGGTTTCCTCAAACTTATGTTTGGGTGTCTTTTCATAAAGGCTTTGAACCAGTCATCACCAGCTATCTTCACATCTGGATTCCATGGGTGCCGAACTCCACAGGCCACAGCCACATCAAAAGCAGCACGTTTTACTTGCAAGGGTGTGAGTCCTAATCCTCTGTTCTCGAAATACACTAACCTATTCACCAAAGCCTTCTCTGTTTCTTCCGATAGTACTGTGGGATGTCCAATTTTTCCTGTCACCCGTGGAGTAAGCCCCATCTGCCTTTCCTTTTCCTTGCCTACACGGTCATGAAGGGTACCTAGTGGAATGTGATACATTGCCGGTGCTCCTCTTAACGATAAATCACCCGATAAAACGCTCTTCACTGCTGTTGCCATATTAGAAAGATCCCACAAAAGACGCTTCTTCTTTTCAGTTTTCCGTCGTGGCATCTGTAATGACAAAACAAGAAAGGCACACTGAGAATGGTACCACAACTGGCTGATATGTACCTTCAACCTAGTGTTCAGAATTGTCCCTTATTGGTGTTCGAAATTGTACCTTTCGCTATAATTTATCTGCGACTAAACAGTTACAAATGCTGCTCATAGATGGCATCTGATTTACCATGCTTGTTTCCATCATGGACCGTGCAACATGCTACAGTAAACTAACAACCAACATTTCGCAATTTAAAGCAACAATACAACGTCAAACAATGAGCTATTTTATAGTACGACATTTTTAATGGTTGATATACATACCTTTGCTTGAAGAATAATTTCTGTACGGCCTCAACAAACACCTAAACACACAACTCTATTAGAAACAAACAAGCATAGGAATCACTGTCAACGCCATATTCTTCACTCAGTGTTGGAAGCTGTTGTATTTCGAAAAATGGTGCAAAAGCTTGCTGTATTTAGAATTGTACCTGTTCGAAACTGTACCCCCTTACCCTACATATATATATATATAGGGGGAACGGTACCTACGTGGACAAACTTGGACGGATGATAGTACATCTAAAAAGAAGCAAAAGAGTTCTAGTGAACATGGGGGAAATTCCGTCCCGTTTAGGGGTGACAGAGTGTCGAAAGCGTGAGAACATGAACTTCAGAGGCCAATAGCTTAAAAACAATACATCTTAAAGAGTGCGGTTAAAAACGTGACTTAGAAAGTCATACCTACTCTATTGACAATGCATGTTTGAAAACGCAGCTATGCGTGCGCACGGGATTCCCCAAAGGAACGGAGGGATTCCCTGCCATGCTGTAAAGGAAAGAAGTGTCACACATTGTTAATCTCCTAAAGAAAACTCAATTCAGTGGATAGTTTGAGAATACCATTGGGAGAACATGAAAATAAGTGCACTGAGAAAAAATGTAGGTGGCGTACTTAAAAAGGTAGGCTACATGCGTAATTGCTGTAGTTTTTGGACTTAATGTACAACAAACGTATAACTGAAAACGCATGTTTTATAATACTTTCTGTATAAATGTTCCATCTATACGTACTTTCCATATGAAACAATGTAGGCGGTCAGGATCTCACATACAAATGGACATATATAACATATAGCTGAGGAATGTAACATAAGTATATGCATATTAGATGTCAGACATCCTGCAACGGCATGATGTAAAATTTAAAGGCAGTGCCTATGTAGCATATGGATAACATATGATTCGTACTGATTTCTATAATAAGCAAGGGGATTCCGTATATTTGTACAATATACCGCTGTCCGGAGAACGGATTTTTTTCAGTGTGCGTCGAGCTTAATTAGACTAGAACTAAATAAAAACTAATTATTTCGTATCAATAGAGGGAGAAGTGATGCAAGAGAATTAAGTGTACCATCCCAGTATTCGCCTGGTGTAACTGATTAAAAAAGCCTGCAAATTATCAGTCAAGATTGTCAGCTGTGTGTTCCGTAATGTACTATCCCAGTATTTGCGTAGTAAAATAAAAAAGCAGCCTAGAGATCTTCAACCAGGATAGCCAGCCAAGGGCTTCGAACTAAAAACCTTTCGACTGCAAACCATGAATCTTAACCACTATCCTAAGTCCGTTGGATGAATCATTTATTTGTGCATTGTTCAGGAAACTTCAATACTCATTGCCTGTTTGAAAGCTCTCTACGCACTTAGTAATAAGTTTACCGTTTCAGTTGCCTAAAAAGATTGCAAGAAAATGAATAATGTATGTTGCAAATCTTCCCTATAGTCTAAAGTATGACTGTACATTGTTTTCATCCCAAATTAATTGCAATAACAGTATCTTGTTCTTCTAAATATTACAACAATGGATTGTTTAAGAAGAATTTTAGTGTCCTTGAATATTACACACATACCCTGGACAAACTTTCTACAGTATAAATAAATAGCACTCATACAGCAACCAACTGGTCTTGATTATATTCAAACATCCCAGAAATATCAAAACTGATTAAGAAATATCGTTAAAGTACAGTGCAATTTGCATGTTCTTGGTTTAACGCATTGCTGGTCAAGTATAAATTATGAATTAATTATTCTTCCTTGCCTATACAGAATGAAAACGCAAAATGGGAAGAAAATGTGGCAATGAATGTGTAAAAGCAAATCCTTATGTCATAGAAAAAATACTAAGTTGTAAGAAATATAATCACTCTACCAAAACGCCTCGTTCCGAAGTTAAAAACTAGAGGAATTTAATTTCCAAAGTCGATAAGATATGGCAATGTTATGCTAAGAAAACTGTCTTTCACCTGTGTCTTTGGTATTTTTGTACTGACTAGTAACAAAAACCGTTTCCAATATATGTTATTGAAATATTTGATGGAATTTTTTTGGTACAAATTCCAAAACTAGAAAGATTTCTTTGCAAATAATTAATATAGTGAAATTTTTCAAAGTGACATTTTATGTCTATAAACCTGTTTCCTTACTCTCAAATGGTGCGTTCAGTGCACAAGAGAATTAGTCCCACCTTTTGGTTATTTTGAACATTTTTCATTTTTAAAATCTCTATCTGATGCTCTTTTCAGTTTAAAAGATTCATGTTCAGATATTGTAAACAATTCATAATGTAAAAGACAGTGTTAACTTTTTGTAATGCAAACACGCCGGATTTCGACAGGTTAAGGACCTTTTTCAAAATCAATTGCCTATTGTGGCCATAATATTGGTCGGTGTTGGCTCATTTTTTTCCTTGAAATGTACAGTCTCTACTAATACTAAAAGTCACTTCAAGGCTCAAATACTAATGTTAATTTTTTTTTTATGAAACTGGGACTCGTCAATGGAACCCGAATTAGACACACTTCACCTGTTTTCGACAGTTGCAGTATCTGAATTCGACACCTTCAATTATATCCATGTAAAACATTAAGTCGGCATTATTATGATTAGTAATCTCTTCTCAGCTTCAAATATTGTTTCATTATTATACAGAAATTATCAGACGATCAAAAGAATACAACTTAAATTTTCTGAACTGAGTAGTTACTTCGATGATCCTCAATTCGACATGCAGGAACCTGATTTCGACATTCCATGTCGAACTGAGATTACAATTATCGGAGAATTATGCAACAAATAGCTTTATGAAAGACTTTGAACATACTTGTACGTTTAGATATCCAGTCAAAATTATATTTGCACTACTGAGCATGAATTGGGCAACCTTGTCGAAATCCGGTTCACGTTACAAATAAAGGCTCGTGTTTTCGACAACCCCCCGTTCATGTTATATCGCAACCTTTGTCCTCACAGAAGAAAACAAAACGCGCTGATTGAAACTCCTTTACAACATTAAAGTACCACTATTTGCTTGAAGCAAACCTAACTTTAATAAAAGTCTTACGAAAATAACCTGCCGTCTTACGATTTTCTTAAGATTATGTGTTTTTTCTCGAAGAGTGTATCACACACACAACAATGTACTTCTTTTCTCCATGCGTATGACTCATCTACTGTAACCGCACTTTTGACACGAGAAAAGACACTCCCATAATGTTGCCACTTCTATTCACGATCGCAGAGATGACATCTTACCCTTATTTCACAACATTTAAGCACAGGTATGTCGAATTCGGGTGCCTGTCGAATTCAGGCGCATTTACCTTACTTATCGTATCGTATCGTACAAACTCACTCTTTTTTCTCTCTCACACACACAGTTTGGTAATCCGACTTGATTCTCTTGTGCTCCGAAGGGCCCACATAGGAATCCGTAACATAACAGGAAACGTTTGCATTTCGTTCCTTATTGGATCTTTGGGAGCAGGATTTTCACTTGGTCATAATTTGAAATGATGCTAATGTTTTGAAGTAAAAATGTTTGGTTAGAAAAAACACAGAATAATATTTTTTTCAGGTTCATTAAAGAAAAATGGGAGTTTACTCAATGCTGATCACTATAGTTTCAAATTTAGATTCAACTAGCAGAATGCCCGTTATATGTTTCATTTTGGAAATGAAAAGCACCAAAACTATCACCAATCAATTTAGGGACCCCAAAAACTATGAATTCGACAGTAATATCGATCATTTTTATATATATCTCACCAATACAGAAGCAAATTTTTTAATAGGTGCCCCAAGTGAAAAGTACAGTCACCAGCACCCTGATATAAGATGGTGTCACAAAATAAGGTAGCACTGCGAATATCTTGGAAACGAATTATCCCAGATTAGATTGTTGTGAAAAAGTACTATGGCAGCAAGACCCCAGCAGAAATACCGAAAAGAAATTAAGCCAGCAATGGATCAAAAATTGTCGATAATCGTATATATGCGTTTCAAATATAAATAACCCTCACCACTACCTCATGTGAACCCAGTTCTCATTCTTGATATCTGAGCACTTGAGATTAGGAAATAAACGCTTATACCTTGTTCTGAGAGATCATACGTTTAACCCTGTAGCAGTAAGAATTTCCGAAAACAAAGATAGTTAAACTAAACTTTAATGTTCCTGGGGTATAACTGAGTAAAATTTACTGTTAAATCTGAATGTAACAAACGGTTCTGCGAACCGAAAATATTTTAACAACCTGTTCTAGCGAACCGGGGCGAAAAGTTTGAATAACAGCACTGTATATCCCCTCCCTCTCCCCTACATTGTACCGTCAAAGTGAAATAATAAAACCAGTGTTCGAAGTGGAAAAAAATCAGAGGCGGTATGTTATATTATGAATTGGCTCAACATACCGGCTATTTAAATATTGTCTTGATATGTCCTTATTACTGAAAAACCAGAGGCGGTATGGCATATCACCGCATACCATCTCACTTCGACCACTGGATAAAACCCATCCCAGGCCCGACACTCATCTATGTTGAAAATTTGATCGAGGTCGGTCGGGTGGTTAAGAGTTATTAAGTCAGAAGCATAGGGACTTTCATTTTTATGTAGGCCTATAGATTTGAATATTGTTTGTCATTAGCTACCGGTATTGACTATTTTGGAGTTTAAAAAAAATCATTTGTTATGATCTATTCTGATTCACATTGTCATTTTGAATTGAGAAAAGACAGTATGAATATCGCCCTCACATTTGCTGTCTAAATATATTTTTATATTTTTCGAAACAAACTATTGTTAAATCAGAAAACAAATTATTTATGTGAGCGGCTCGGGTGAAAACAATACTATGTTACATTTTCTCACTTTTTAGAAAACTAGAAGTGAAAGTTCGCCATTTTTATGCGATGAAATATAATGACACATACCAAATAGGCTTCGCCTGCCATCTGCTGGTACATTAAACTACCTACATACTGTTCTGGGTCCGATCTCAACTCATTCCAACTACTAACTTAATTTCACAGGAAGTAGCGCTTACTATTAACTTCCCTCGAGCCGCTCATATGTGCTTTGAATCCCCATTTTAAAGAAGTCCAACTTCATAGATATATCTAACGACAATTTAAAAAATCACTTGTAAGAATTTTATACAATGGAAAAAATCTAGTTTCTTAACGATTTAAGTTGTATATAATTTTTTCTGTTACACGTATTAACAACAACTTAAAAAATGGACAACAAATAATATCTTACGTTAGTTTATAAGCTACTAATCATAATATTTTCAATTTGTTTATATCTTTCTTGCCAATAATAGTAGCCTTGCCGCCCTTCCTCGTTTTTCTTGCACGTATCTTCTATTACGGTTAGTTAGAGTATTATTTCTTCCAACGAAAATGTTAATTGCGTCACCTTTTTAATTACGTCAGATAATGTTTTTAATTACAACCACATCCTTCTAGGTTTTCCGTTCCTCCCAGTTGATTTTCTTACAAAGCTTGTTGGAAACAGAACATTCCTTGATTCCATAAACATGAACACGGCACGTGTTCAAGTAATCTTCCCTTGTGATAAATGAATACATCCGAAATTTGAACTCAATTGCGCTAATTAATGTGTCAATAAATACAACGCATTTTACAACAAGAAAGTTAGGAAAATCAAAAATTGATTAAATTATTACGATCTTGGCCAATAATTAGTTTTGGGATCAGGGGCCACAAAATATTTGAACGGCCTCTAAATCGAGTTTTTTTTTTTTTTTTTTTTTTTTTTAATGAATAAAGCACATCATACTGTCTAGTGTTGAATGTTAAAAAAAAAGTCATACAAATGTTATGAATGTACAAATATTGGTAACACTGATAAATTGGTAACTATGCCATCTAGTGACAGAGTTTGAACGTGATATTCTGTAGATACGGTTTACGTCAGAATTCAGGGAAAATTGAAACTGGTCGGACCTTTTGCCCAAGTGTTGTTAACGTTATTATAATGGTGTATTATATTCATCCGTAGTTAACAACTAATTATTCTGATTTCTTTCTTTTTTTTTTTAACGCACGTTTCACTAGGGAAGTACATGAAGTGGTACGCTGGGGTCTACATGTGTTATATATCGTTGGAAAGGTCACACCGAGTATACCTCACATGTGAAATATCTCGCTTGAATCGGGCCTGTAGGGGGCGTGGCGACCATTTGAAAATCAGAAAAAGGCACGCTTCGAAACATCAGAAAACATTGAGAAAACATTGACAAAATAGGAAGCTATGATGTAATTGTTTTGAGACGCGGTATATATAGGTTTGAAAGGTAGCTGAATACGAATCTAATATCAAATGTTATAAATCAAAATGGCGGATCCAATATGGCGGACACAATTTACAAAAAAAGAAAACAAGGTATGGATTTAAAATTGGGTATACAGAGACACTTGACGTCGCTAAGTATGAATCGGACACCGAGTAGTGTAAAATTCAAAATGGCGGATCCAATATGGCGGACAAAATGCAAAATACTTGTATGGAACTGAAATTGGGTAGATGTTTTCGTGGTTGCTGAGTACGAATTGAATGTAAAAAGTGCAAAATGGAATATGACGGATCCAATGTGGAGGACGGAAAATGAAAAAAATGTACAGAACGGACATATGTTATTCTTAGACATATAGTAGAAAAATACCTATAGTACATAAGGTTGCAAATAGGGGCAGATGATGTTTACAATAAACACAGAGCGTGTTTTGCTATACAATCATGCCGAAATTTAGGCACAGAATGCAGGGCAGGTTTTGTAGCGCATATGAAAGTTTTATGATACGATCAGATTTGAATCATAGACAATAATTATTTTACTACTCCCTCCCTCGCCCCCGAAGAGATACGCGGGGATCAGCATGTGTTATATATCGTTGAAAAGCTCACATCACCTATATTTTACATCCGTAATATCTCACAAGAATGGTGCCTGTAGGGTACGTTGCGACTACTGGCAGATACCATGTGAAGATTCGAAGAGTGACAGTAAAAAGTGCGTGTTTAAAATATCGTCATTCTTCCATAACTGTGTTTCCGGTTTCACATTATGCCGTGTACACTTGTGAAAAATATGTATGACAAATGTGCATTCTCCGTAGTAGGGATGGTATTGACATCGAGAGTAGTTTCGATTTTGTCTCGGTCTTGTCTCTAATTCGAGACTGTGATGTACTTTCCTAAATCGAGACAGAGCCCAGGTTCGTCTTGATACATACCGGTATACGTCCATTTTGTAGTTTTGCACATTTTGTCCGCCATATGGGATGTGTCATATTGCATTTTGCACTTTTAGCATTGGATTCGTACCCTGCGACCACGAAAATCTTTATCTACTTGTTTTCAGTTCCATAGCAGTGTTTTGCATTTTGTCCGCCATATTGGATCCGCCATTTTGAATTTTACATTTTTTGGTATCCGATTTATTCATAGCGACGTTGAATGTATCTATATACCCAATTTTAGATCCACAGCTTTTTTTTTTTCTAATTTGTGTCCGCCATGTTGGATCCGCCATTATGATTTATAACATTTGATATTAGATTTGTATTCAGCTACCTTTCAAACCTATATGTACCGCGTCTCAAAACAATTACATCATAGCTTCCTATTTTGTCAATGTTTTCTGGTGTTTCGGAGCGTACTTTGTTCTGACTTTCAAATGGTCGCCACGTCCCCTACAGGTAACATTCAAGCGAGATATTTCACATGTGAGGTATACTCGGTGTGACTTTTTCAACGATATATAGCACTTGCAGATCCCCGCGTACCATTTCATGTACTTCCCTAGTGAGTTAAATTATAGTTTGGGTTTCGCTACATGTTTGTAGTTCTCCAGATATAAGGCCTACAAGAATTTTTTTAACGAAGGAAACACTGACCATAGCTTAAAACACACTTTATTTTAAATTATAATTCGTAACGGTTTCGGATATCTAACATATCCTTCCGTTATGTTAGATATCCGAAACCGTTACGAATTATAATTTAAAATAAAGTGTGTTTTAAGCTTTGGTCAGTGTTTCTTTTGTTAAAATAATCAATTCAAAGTCATGGATAGTCTTACTAAAGAGTTTTTTATTGAAATAGAGTGGCGTATTTAGGGGGGCTTCCGGGCTAAACCCTTCCCCCGAAGTCTTACTTTCTATAGTAAATTATATGAAATATATTGCAGAATTTTCACATTTTCAGGCAAAGACCCCCGAAAGCTAGCAAAGCCCCCCGAAACAAAATCGTAAATACGCCACTGTTGAAATATATTGGATTTTTTGATGGAAAAACAAAATACATTAAACCACTGAAAGAACAATTCAATAAAATTGAAGTCCCTCCTCATATCAAAGAAAACAAGAATAATATTAAACAATAAAGATAGCGTGAATGGGTAGAAGTATTGAAAACTAAATTTATAGAGAAAGTCGTGAAACATATTCCGAAGGTAGATTGCACTCGTGCACTTCAATTCCGTTCAGATCTCTGCTGGTTTTATTATAGGTCAATGAAGCCTCAGACAAATGTGGAAGCTTGGGAAACCGTCTGAAACCAACCGTAACTCTTTATCTTTCTTACTCCTTGCAAAACATTGGACAATCCTAAGACACATTAGAGAATAGACAGAACTAAATGAATTGAAAATGTCCAGATAACAAGTGAAAACAGACTGACATATTTAATTGGCTGGAGTTACCTCATGTTTGTATCCCAATCCCAGAGCGAATTCAGGATTTGAAATCAACAAACTCCTTTGGAATTGTGGGTATTCTAGTCTAATCCATAAATTTATCAGAATGACATAAACCAACCGAGATTTCCATTGTTGTTTTGTTGTCCTTGAAGTAAAGCTATATAAATTGTTACAAAATAACCTGTTAACAGCGACTTCTTTCGGTTGAATGCTTCAGTGACTCTCTGACATAACATATGAAACAAAAATATTAATTATATCAACGGAAAGAAAACAAAGACATGCTCCAAAAAATACAGAACATCTAACGTTTTCACTTACATACGTGTATTGTATGTAATAAAATCGGAACTTGGTTGGCAGATCATCTGCACATATATAAAGAAATTAAGAATATTTACGATAGTTGTTTTCTGGTGCGTATTCTTCAGTGGCGGATCTAGCCCGGGACAGGGGGCCTATACCCCTTCCAGTTTCTTAAGTGACAAAAATAATTTAAGTTATTATTTATATATTTTGAAAGTTTTTAGTAGACTCATGTTATAGTCTGGGTTCTGGTTGATCCCGCAGTTTTATCTTCTAGATCCGCCACTGAATAAAAAACTCTTTTTAGTTTTGATTAATGTAGTAATAGAACCTGAACCTATAAGTAATTACATATTAGACAGAGGTTTAATTGTGAGGAGTAAGATTTGCTCCAGACGCTGTGCTTGAAAGGGCTCCAAAATTTGGAAGTATATTCTTTTCAAAAAATAAGAAGACATGTTGTTTACTCATATATTTCCATTTAGCGTCCTATACTTGTACCCCAGGCCCGTATCCAGGGGGGTCTGGGGGGGCCGGGCCCCACCTAAATTTTTGCTGGCCCCCTCTAAAAATCTTACGATAGGCTTAGATATGACAGGGTTGAAAAAAACATGATTTTTTTAAAAAATCAAAAAGAACGTTTTTTATGTTTAAAACATGTTTTTTGTTTAAAACGTTTTTAACGTTTAAAACAAAGTACTTTATTTTAAACAAAAAAAAACATGTTTAAAATGTTTATTTTGTTTAAAACAATGATCTAAATAGGCATATATAGTACATTTTTACACTCTTAGGTATTGTTTATCATCTATATTCAACCGCTAGATCAAATTTCGGGAACTTCCCTAACCTCGATCCGCCCAAATATTCAATTCCGGAGAAAGAAATCGGGATTTTCCCGATCTCCGTTCACAGAATATGTAGTTTAGTTTCTTAGTGTTACGTTCTATCAGGGCTTTAAACCTCAATGGCTCAGTCTTAAATCTCAAATTAAGCTGGAAGATGGTTTTGGTACCAATTTATTCCTGAAAGATGCCACTTTGCTGATGTGCATTTTATGTATGTGGGAGGAGGGTAAATATCGTGTTTTTTTGTTTGTTTGTTTGTTTTGTTTTGTTTTACAACAGTTTTTGGGGGACCATTCCCCCTCTTGCGGGATAGATTCATAAAAATTGTTACGTGAAGTAATGAAGTAGGCCACTACATGGTAATATCGTGTATTTGTACTTCTTGCTTATATGGGGTAGCAGGAAGGGGGCAAAGTTAGCCAATGTTTGGAGTTTTTTTTACGTAAATTACATTTATTTTTACAACAAACATCAATAGCTCAGTCCTTAATTAAGCTAGAACGATGATTTGGTACCAAAGTATTTCTGAGGGATGAAGCTTTCCGTCAGTTGCATTTTATGTATATAGGGGGTACGTATGTACGGCAGAGAGAGGGAGGATGAAGTTTTTTTTTAAAATTTTTCATCAAATTTTTTTCATCAGGTTTTGGAGGGTATTTCTCCCCCCTTTGTGGTACATCCCTAAAAATTGGTATGTGAAACAATGAAGTAGTCCCCTACATGATAGTAACCTGTATGTGTACTTGTTGTTTATAGAGGAAGAGGGGGTCAAATTTGGTTAATTTACATTTATTTTCGGGACGGTCTCATGTAACACAAGATATATAGGCCTATTTCACTGAAGTGTTCTAGAAGCATAATTCTTGTTCGTATACATGATGTGTGCAGCAAAAATGATTTGCATATGGACGTGATACTATAATGGGGGAGAGAAGAGAATGTCTAATTCAATGAATGTTTTTCTGCGTATATATATATATATTTTTAAATATTTCCTACATAAAACGAATTCATTACGCAATGACAGCAATGGCTACCATTTCTTATATTATTGTCACAAATATGTGGCCTACACATTAGCATCATTTTGTCAGCGTAGGGAGACTTCAAGGGTTGCCAGGGCCCCGCAAAGTCAATATTTTCATATTTTTAATGATTTTTTATGTCTGTTCTTTTTCTACGAATACGGCGGGAATTTCATGATTGTTACCTCGTTGGAATTTGTGGTCTATAAGCTTTCCAATGGCGTATAACTCATGACTCTGTGATAATTAGGGGGGTCACCAGAGCCCCGAACATGAGAGTTTATCGTTTTGTTAAAATCCCTGGCGGGTGTCTAGAGTTAATTGTGTTGTTATGCCGTAGACACTAATCATTATTAGCTACCCATGTTGCAGATAGAGATGTATCTTGAAAACTGTTTAGTTAAAATGTCATTTGCTCCTTGTAGGCTAGTCACTGCTCTTTTCTATGAGTTGCATTGTATTTGTCAGAGTATTTCTTCTAACTTATGATGTGAGAACTGTTCATTATTATGAAAATGATAGTGATCAAAAAATACCCAAGTTTTGAATTTGTGAATTTGGATCTTAGAATAGTGTATAGTGTGTTTAACCTCCATTATTATTATTAGAAATTAAGAAATGTTCAAATACTTCACTTGAATTTCTGTTGGTTTAGTTATACGCACATTGCTGTGCAGAATTTCGTTCAGTAATTGCTGTTATAATAAGAATATAACTCTGCTTGTAATTTACTCCATGCACAAATCCTGCGGAGGATGGGTTGTTTGTTAGAAAGTTAAATTAGCTTCTTCAATCTGATATTTTAGTTGTTTTAAACATGTCCAACCAGCATCGAAAAAAAACACGTTTAAAACAATTTGTTTAAAACGTTTAAAACAAACTGAATAAAACAACAGGCCTCGTTTTAAACATGTTTTAAACACTTGTTTTAAACATTTTGTTTTAAACATATCAACCCTGAGATATGAACTATAATATGGTGATGAACTACAATATGGTTGGATCGGGCCCCCCCTAACTTCAGCCGGGCCCCTCCTAAATTTTTGGGCTGGCTACCGGCCTGTTGTACCCTTTGGGATAAAGAGACAATGAGAGATGAGAGATGATGAACTGAAAAGTTGAGTTGATTTTGAGTTTAACGTCCCGTTCAGCAGCGAGGCTATATGAGACGTGGACCTATTGATTAACGTGGAATTCTAACCACATGAGCTACCGCCGGGAATCGAACCCGGGCCATCTACGCCAAAGGCGCATACTCTAATGAAACGAATAGTGAAATTACAATACATAACAACATGTCCCAAACCTGCGACAGACAGGTCTCGGCGATTGCTGTCATGGTTCGTGAATAACTCGAACACTCTTATCGGAAGAAGAGACACTGAAATGTTAAATTTTCCATGCGTTTCTTACTTACTCCTTGGCATTATTAAATCCAGTTCTGTGTCTGCGAAATGGCTGACGTAAAAGGGAAAGGAAAACTGCAGCTGAAAACCCACTGAATGATAAAGGAGGCTTTAGATGAGCAAGCTTTAAGTCAAGCAAGAATATTTAAGGGGTTTAAGCATTTCAAAGACAACTGTGAAAGATGACAAACATTGAGGTCCACTGTTATCACCATCCATAACTCTTGATATGGTCGCGAAAGTATGTGAAGTGATCCTGTAAGACTAAAATCCATTATCTTTGTAATAGAATTAAACTGTCACACAAAATGTGTAAACGCATTCTAGCGGATGAATTGAACAAGAGACAAATTACAATGAAGTTAGTTTCTTATCGTTCGAAGATGATCAACAAGATCACAAGGTTCACGTTTAAAAAAATAAGAACCACTACCTCTCATCCACCATAGTCATCCGATCTAGTTCTAATGATTTCTACTTCTTTTCTGAATTGAAATTCTATTTGAAAGGCAGCGTTCTAACTCCACCTAAGAGATCCAAGTGGAATCACAAACTATGGGTTTTGCAAGTTCGTCCCAATCACCTCACTCCTTTTATGCTAGACTCAAGAGCTGAACCATGGTATTACATGTGGGAGTATCCTCCTTTGCTCCCGTCAAACAAGAGAAGAAAAAATTTAAAAAATATTTCACTTTTCACTGCATTATGGAGAGTAACTTCTGCAAATTTGTTCTATTACGACAACTTTTTGGACTATGCCCCTTGTCCCCTTCAAGTATGATACATGAATGTAAATTCATAAATTTATTTTTTGATTTTATCTAATCTTACCATAAATACTGTCCCAACTATTGACAGTGTCTATACTTCCGCCTGTGCAAGCAAGCGACGTCAAGAAACGTATCGTGAAGGATGAGTTGAAGAAGTGTAATGGTATTAGTTGTAAGTGTTCAAAATAGAATGCGACGATTATGAAAATGTGTGGCCATTATAGCGTTGCATAAGGTAGGCAAATCACCAGAGGAGATTTTCAAAATTCTCCAGAAGCTGCAAGTTAGTAAAACAAAATTCGTTTTTCCGCACTATCCAGCGCTTTGTTGAGGCCGGAACTGTAAAATATTGCCCGCGACAAGGAAGATCACGCACAGTACGAACACTGGACTTGTGAAAGCGGTGGCGGTGACGAAATCTAGTTAGGAAACAGTCAGTTATGAGCTGTGAGCTAAAGATATTGAAAATGTCTGTCTCGCACATTAAGCAGGGAGCTGGGACTCTATGCTTACAAACAACACAAAGGACATCTCCTGACAAATGAACTGAAACGTCAGAGGCTCCTAGAAGCAAAGTTCTTACTTAAGCATTACGCACCAAATGGGCACCGTCGAATATTTTTCACTGATGAAAAGATTTTCTTTCTGAGTTGAGGAGACTTTTAATTGTCAAAGTAACAGGATATATATACAGGATATACGGTGTATGTCACATTCTCCAGATAAGGGGCTGAAAACGCTCCAAGGATCCAGTGGGATCAGTATCCTATCTCAGCCATGGTGCGGTGAAGTGTAAGCTACGTGGGCACAATGAAGATCAATTTCTGTAAAAAGGGGTCAAAACGTCAGTCAGAAGTGTACCAGAAAACAGTGTTTGAGAGACTAGTCAAGAATCTCGCAAACACCATCTTTAGTGGACAGAACTGGAGCTACCAGCAAAACCCAGCCCCAGCACACAAGACACGGAGGACAACCCAGCATTGGCTTTAGGCAAATGTTTCGAAGTTCACTTTCACTTCAGATTACCTTTCTGCATGGCCGGACCTAAATCCTTTGTACTACAAATTGTGATCCAAGCTTCAGGAGATGGCTTGCAAGAACCTATATCCCAATATTGAAAGTTTAAAGTGGTCTCTTCGGAAGGCAGCTGCAGATTTGCCAATTGATGTATCGCGTAATGCAATTGATGAAGGGCCACAAAGACATAATTACTCTGTGTTTGCTAATGGTGGCCATTTTGAATAATTATTTGTGATTTTGGTTCATAATGCATTGATGTAAGTCATATTAGTATAAAATATCTCGAACAATTTTGTATCAATGTACTTAAAACTTGGTGACAGTATTTATGGGAAGACTAGGTACGTCGTAGGCCGAAGAGCTATGGATCCTGCAAATTTAGTTCGAATCGTCCCAGACCTTCTAGGCTAGAACCAAGAGCTGAAATCTAACCAAAATCATTTTGGCGTTAATTGATGAGCTTACGGACCTAACACCTACACGAGATATTCTAAAAGAGAGACTTCCTTTTGTACACAAACGAGATTTCTTGTGTACTAATGATTGAAAAGATTTTGGCGCAATCGACGTTGCGGGAGGGAAGCCAGCGCTGGCGCCGGCGCCTGCACAAATAAAGCACAAATGACTGAGACCATTTTGGAACCAATCGACTGGGGTGAGGAGCTGCTGTTTAGACACCGCTCTAAAATTAGTTTGTCAATAACTTAAAATTACTTTTTGTAAAAACGATTGTTTTGCATGCACAAGCATTTGGGACTATTTTGGTGAAATTCGGAAGAGATGTGGGGCCGTCTGAATCATAAATGAAACATTATGGGTGAGTTTAATACATCAATGGTGAAAGGTACTTTCAACTACACACCAACAAACTGACAATTCAGCCTTTATACCTAGTTCTTTCTATGTCTGTCTTATAGAAAATTTGAAACAATATGTTACTATCTATTTTTCTATCAGCATTGTCGTATATTGCCTTGATTTTACTTGAAAGCCATTTTACTGTGAAAAGTAAAGAATCCTTAGAGTAGAAACTACAATGTACCTGCGTCCAGTAATGCATGCCAAAGAAAATGATTATAGAAAATTAAATACAAGAAGAAAGTATTCAATTATGCAAACTATTATTTACATTATTCAATTATGTAGGGGTCTAACAGAACCATCTTCTTTGTATTAAAACACAAAATGTAGCAATTAAGAATTAAATTATTAGTCATAAGTCTCATCTACCAGCATGGGCGCCGATCCTGGGGGGCCGAGGGGGCCTTTTCCCTAAAAAAAACTCATGGGAGCCCCCTTGTTGTATTTAAGAATATACAATATTTGACATAATTTGAATGCAATTTGTCTTCAAATCCTCATATATACCTTCTGCATCTGAATGCCCCCCTCAAAAATTGCAAGAGAAATCGGCGCCCTTGTCTACCGGTGAGTTTTGTCAATATCTATCTATTCTACTGAGTCTTTCTCGAAACGTTGAAATTCTATTATATACTGCCTAAACCTTCCTTCCAATTTTATCATAAATCAAACTACTCCCTGGCCAGGAAGTTCCTATACACTCACTATTACATTACCGTGTATTATCAAATTGTATAAGGATTAATGAATACATTTGTTACTAATATTAAACCGATATAATCATTGCTTTCCTTCGATGCTCTTGTTAATCAACAAACTTATCTGAAAATGATCACTGAATGGTTCCTTTCGGAGTTAACAGCAAAAGGAATCACCGGCACCATAACTTTTCAACAGAACAGTACGCCAACCCATTACGCTTTGTCTGTCTGCGAACACCAGAACAAAACTGTTTACTTGCTGGATCACATGTGAGTCAGAATAGCGAAGGAATAAAGATCGTTATGTTTGGAAGTCGAATTCGGCCGGGCACAGGCGCGTCTCTTCTTGTATGGTTCTTTGTTTCTCAGTACTATTGGCCGGACAAAAACCAAATTCGGTGGTCAAGTAACCCATTAGCTAAGAAATAAATATTTCAAAATTTGGTGGCCGAGCTCAGTTCATATCAGGTATTTTATTTCTCAATGACTACAGGCCGGATCTGAATGAAATTTGGTGAACATATAGTGTATTCTATAAGGAATGAAGGTCACTACATTTAGTAGCTGAATTGGGTTAGAGACCAAATTTGCAAGCCGGAAGCTTTGAGTTCCGTTCACCGACCTCAATCCGCTTTAAATTTTAGGAGTAAACCCATAAGAGCAAAAAATAAGAAAGAACGAATAATTATATTTCTTTTCCATTTCCTCCACAGTAGATACATTATCGTAATGGACTGTTTTGAATGTATTTCCAACTTCTAGTTGTGGTAGAAAAGTGTTCTACATATTGTCAGAACATTCCAATAGATGAAACTAATGAACAATAATTCAATTGTTAATTACAACATCTTAAATATTTTAAGATGGAGAATTGGTTGTTTTACGTTATTGAATAATGCGAATAAACAGTTGGCATAATTGATTTCTTTCTCGTTGTATTTAATTTTCTTTAAGTATTTTCTTTGGCATGCATTGGTGGACGCAGGTACATTGTAGGTTTTACTCTATTTAATTTTGGTAGTTTATAAGATCTTTACCCGCTTTTGAATGCTATCAAGTGTTAAATTTTGTAGACGGGAGATACATTCGATGAAAATGGAAACGTTGTAACATAAAGGCTTTTAAACCAAAAAGTAGGGTTCACGATGGCTCAGTGGTAGGGCGTTCACCTCCGGTGTATGGTGTCCTTGATTCGATCCCAGCTAGCACCAAGTGAACTTAGTGGTGAACAAACACCGTGTGCATGGGTTTTCTCGGGAATCTCCCGTTACCTTCCACTTTCTTCATTCCATTTCATTCATTTCTCATCATCACTGTCTCCTTTAGCCTAGTCGGCATAATCGTGGGACGTAAGACTTAAATATTTCATTTCATTTTTAAACCAAAAAGTGATAAATTCCTACTTTCGTATGAGTATGTCGTGAAAAATATGGACAAATTACAATGACATAGTTGAATTACATGGGTTCTAATTTTCTCGAAGTCGAAACATCAGTTTCATTAAACAAAATTTTACTGTGGGGATGGTATTCTTCTTCGACATTCATCTCAAATTAAATCTACCCTGAACTGAAGAAAGTTCTGGATCTGATCCTGGATACTATGTAGAAGAATAATACTGGACATACGTAGATTGGCAATTCCAGGGATGGTTCCAGGGGGGGGGCGATCGGGGCGATATTCCC